>NW_026734391.1:0-300000 GCF_949786415.1 Peromyscus eremicus
TAGTGACTCTTCTTACCAGAAAACAACTCTTGCTCGTAGGACCAGAAACTGCATGGGATTCAACTCCATATAGGACTGGGAAAAAAACGCTAGCCCGCCTTACAAGAAACACACTCTGCTTTTGAGAAAAGAGCACTCTTCTACTCTACTGTGTTTCCTATGGGGTCCGAACAGTGAGCTTGCTTAGAAAAAAATAACTGTGCTTCCTACACACACGGGCCATATCTAGTTCAACTCTGCTTAGGAAACTGACAAGAACAGTAGCTCCTCTTCAGTCCAATACACTGTACTTGCTGGGAACCGACGCCAAAGCTATTTGCACTGTGTATGACATTGTGAGCGCAATAGTGACTCTTCTTACCAGAAAACAACTCTTGCCCGTAGGACCAGAAACTGCATGGGATTCAACTCCATTTAGGACTGGGAAACAAACGCTAGCTCGCCTACAAGAAACACACTCTGCTTTGAGAAAAGAGCACTCATCTACTCTACTGGGTTTCCTATGGGGTCCGAACAGTGAGCTTGCTCAGAACAAAAGACCTGTGCTTCCTACACACACGGGCCATATCTAGCTCAACTCTGCTTAGGAAACTGACAAGAACAGTAGCTCCTCTTCTGTCCAATACACTGTACTTGCTGGGAACAGAAGCAAGTGCTATTTGAACTGTGTATGTCAATGAGATTGCAATAGTCACTTTCCCTACCAGAAAACATCTCTTGCTTGTAGGACCAGAAACTGCATGTGATTCAACTCCATTTAGGTCTGGGAAACAAACGCTAGCTCGCCTTACAAGAACCACACTCTGCTTTAGAGAAAAGATCACTCTTCTACTCTACTGTGTTTCCTATGGGGTCCGAACAGTGAGCATGCTCAGAACAAAATAACAGTGCTTCCTACATACACGGCCATATCTAGTTCATTTCTGCTTAGGAACCTGAGACGAACAGTAGATTCTCTTCAGTCCAATACACTGTCCATGCTGGGAACCGACGCCAGTGCTATTTGCCCTGTGTATGACAATGGGAGCGCAATAGTGACTCTTCTTACCAGAAAACAACTCTTGCTCGTAGGATCAGAAACTGCATGTGATTCAACTCCATATAGGACTGGGAAACAAACGCTAGCTCGCCTTACAAGAAACACTCTCTGCTTTTTAGAAAAGAGCACTCATCTACGCTACTGTGTTTCTTATGGTGTTCGAAATGTGAGCTTGCTCAGAACAAAAGAACTGTGCTTCCTACACACACGGGCCATATCTAGTTCAATTCTTCTTAGGAAACTGAGAAGAACAGTAGAACCTCTTCAGTCCAACAGACTGTACATGCTGGGAACAGACGCCAGGGCTATTTGTCCTGTGTATGGCAATGGCAGCGCAATAGTGACTATTCTTAACAGAAAACAACTCTTGCCCCTAGGAACACAAACTGCATGTGATTCAACTCCATTTTGGACTGGAAAACAAACGCTAGCTTGCCTTA
This sequence comes from Peromyscus eremicus, assembly GCF_949786415.1. Taxonomy (NCBI): domain Eukaryota; kingdom Metazoa; phylum Chordata; class Mammalia; order Rodentia; family Cricetidae; genus Peromyscus; species Peromyscus eremicus. The sequence goes on from NW_026734391.1 coordinate 1,480, forward strand.
CAAGAAACACACTCTGCTTTTGAGAAAAGAGCACTCTTCTACTCTACTGTGTTTCCTATGGGGTCTGAACAGTGAGCTTGATCAGAACAAAAGAACTGTGCTTACTACACACACGGGCCATATCTGGTTCAACTCTGCTTAGGAAACTGACAAGAACAGTAGCTCCTCTTCAGTCAAATACACTGTACCTGCTGGGAACAGACGCCAGTGCTATTTGCACTGTGTATGGCAATTGGAGCACAATAGTGACGTTTGTTACCAGAAAACAACTCTTGCTCATAGAACAAAAAACTGCATGTGACTCAACTCCATTTAGGACTGGGAAACAAACTCTAGCTCGCTTTACAAGAAACACACTCTACGTTTGAGAAAAAAGCACTCTTCTACTCTACTGTGTTTTCTATGGGGTCCGAACAGTGAGCTTGCTCAGAACAAAAAAACTGTGCTTCCTACACACGGCCATATCTAGTTCAAGTCTGCTTAGGAACCTGACAAGAACAGTAGATCCTCTTCAGTCCAATACACTGTACTTGCTGGGAACAGACGCGAGTGCTATTAGCACTGTGTATGGCAATGGGAGCGCAATAGTGACTTTCCTTACCAGAAAACAACTCTTGCTCTTAGGACAAGAAACTGCATGTGATTCAACTCCATTTAGGAATGGGAAACAAACGCTAGCTCGCCTTACAAGAAACACACTCTGCTTTTGAGAAAAGAGCACTCTTCTACTCTACTGTGTTTCCTCTATGGCCAGAACAGTTAGCTTGCTCAGAACAAAAGGACTGTGCTTCCTACACACAGGGGCCATATCTAGTTCAACTCTGCTTAGGAAACTGACAAGAACAGTAGCTCCTCTTCAGTCCAATACACTGTACTTGCTGGGAACAGACGCGAGTGCTATTTGCACTGTGTATGGCAATGAGAGCGCAATAGTGACTTTCCTTAACAGAAAACAACTCTTGCTCCTAGGAACACAAACTGCATGTGATTCAACTCCATTTAGGACTGGAAAACAAACGCTAGCTCGCCTTACAAGAAACACACTCTGCTTTTGAGAAAAGAGCACTCTTCTACTCTACTGTGTTTCCTATGGGGTCCGAACAGTGAGCTTGCTCAGAACAAAAGAACTGTGCTTCCTACAAACACGGCCATATCTAGTTCAATTCTGCTTAGGAACCTGACAAGAACAGTAGATCCTCTTCAGTCCAATACACTGAACTTGCTGGGAAAAGACGCGAGTGCTATTTGCCCTGTGTATGGCAATGGGAGCGCAATAGTGACTTTCCTTACCAGAAAAAAACTCTTGTTCTTAGGACCAGAAACTGCATGTGATTCAACTCCATTTAGGACTGGGAAACAAACGCTAGCTCGCCTTACAAGAAACACACTCTGATTTTGGGAAAAGAGCACTCTTCTACTCTACTTTGTTTTCTATGGGGTCCGAACAGTGAGCTTGCTCAGAACAAAAGAACTGTGCTTCCTACACACACGGCCATATCTATTACAATTCTGCTTAGGAAACTGACAAGAACAGTAGCTCCTATTCAGTCCAATACACTGTACTTGCTGGGAACAGACACGAGTGCTATTTGCACTGTGTATGGCATTTGGAGCGCAATAGTGACTCTTCTTACCAGAAAACAACTCTTGCTCGTAGGACCAAAAACTGTCTGTGATTCAACTCCATTTAGGACTGGGAAACAAATGCGAGCTCGCCTTACGAGAAACACACTCTGCTTTAGAGAAAAGAGCACTCTTCTATTCTAGTGTGTTTCCTATAGGGCCAGAACAGTTAGCTTGCTCAGAACAAAAGAACTGTGCTTCCTACACACACGGACCATATGTAGTTCAACTCTGCTTAGGAAACTGACAAGAACAGTAGCTCCTCTTCAGTCCAATACACTGTACTTGCTGGGAACAGACGCGAGTGCTATTTGCCCTGTGTATGGCAATGGGTGCGCAATATTGACTATTAATACCAGAAAAAAACTCTTGCTCGTAGGACCAGAAAGTGCATGTGATTCAACTCCATTTAGGACTGGGAAAAAAATGCTAGCTCGCTTTACAAGAAACACACTCTACTTTTCAGAAAAGACCACTCTTCTACTCTACTGTGTTTCCTATGGTGTCTGAACAGTGAGCTTGCTCAGAACAAAAGAACTGTGCTTACTACACTCACGGGCCATATCTGGTTCAACTCTGCTTAGGAAACTGACAAGAACAGTAGCTCCTCTTCAGTCCAATACACTGTACTTGCTGGGAACAGACGCAAGTGCTATTTGCACTGTGTATGGCAATGGGAGCACAATAGTGACTCTTCTTACCAGAAAACAACTCTTACTCGTAGGACAGAAACTGCATGGGATTCAACTCCATTTCTGACTGGGAAGTAAATACTAGCTCGCCTTTCAAGGAACACAATCTAATTTTGAGAAAAGAGCACTCATCTACTCTACTGTGTTTCCTATGGTGTCCGCACAGTGTGCTTTCTCAGAAAAAACGAACTGTGTTTCCTACACACACGGGCCATATCTAGTTCAACTCCTCTTAGGAAAATGACAAGAACAGTAGCTCCTCTTCAGTCTAATACACTGTACTTGCTTGGAACAGACGCGAGTGCTATTTGCACTATGTATGGCAATGGGAGCGCAATAGTGACTTTCCTTACCAGAAAACAACTCTTGCTCATAGGACCAGAAACTGCAAGTGATTCAACTCCATTTAGTACTGGGAAACAAACGCTAGCTCGCCTTACAAGAAACACACTCTGCTTTTGAGAAAAGAGCACTCTTCTACTCTACTGTGTTTCCTAAAAGGCCAGAACATTGAGCTTGATCAGAACAAGAGAACTGTGGCTCCTACACACACGGCCATATCTAGTTCAATTCTGCTTAGGAAACTGACAAGAACAGTAGATCCTCTTCAGTCCAATACACTGTACTTGCTGGGAACCGACGCCAGTGCTATTTGCCCTGTGTATGACAATGGGAGCACAATAGTGACTCTTCTTACCAGAAAACAACTCTTGCTCGTAGGACCAGAAACTGCATGGGATTCAACTCCATATAGGACTGGGAAAAAAACGCTAGCCCGCCTTACAAGAAACACACTCTGCTTTTGAGAAAAGAGCACTCTTCTACTCTACTGTGTTTCCTATGGGGTCCGAACAGTGAGCTTGCTTAGAAAAAAATAACTGTGCTTCCTACACACACGGGCCATATCTAGTTCAACTCTGCTTAGGAAACTGACAAGAACAGTAGCTCCTCTTCAGTCCAATACACTGTACTTGCTGGGAACCGACGCCAAAGCTATTTGCACTGTGTATGACATTGTGAGCGCAATAGTGACTCTTCTTACCAGAAAACAACTCTTGCCCGTAGGACCAGAAACTGCATGGGATTCAACTCCATTTAGGACTGGGAAACAAACGCTAGCTCGCCTACAAGAAACACACTCTGCTTTGAGAAAAGAGCACTCATCTACTCTACTGGGTTTCCTATGGGGTCCGAACAGTGAGCTTGCTCAGAACAAAAGACCTGTGCTTCCTACACACACGGGCCATATCTAGCTCAACTCTGCTTAGGAAACTGACAAGAACAGTAGCTCCTCTTCTGTCCAATACACTGTACTTGCTGGGAACAGAAGCAAGTGCTATTTGAACTGTGTATGTCAATGAGATTGCAATAGTCACTTTCCCTACCAGAAAACATCTCTTGCTTGTAGGACCAGAAACTGCATGTGATTCAACTCCATTTAGGTCTGGGAAACAAACGCTAGCTCGCCTTACAAGAACCACACTCTGCTTTAGAGAAAAGATCACTCTTCTACTCTACTGTGTTTCCTATGGGGTCCGAACAGTGAGCATGCTCAGAACAAAATAACAGTGCTTCCTACATACACGGCCATATCTAGTTCATTTCTGCTTAGGAACCTGAGACGAACAGTAGATTCTCTTCAGTCCAATACACTGTCCATGCTGGGAACCGACGCCAGTGCTATTTGCCCTGTGTATGACAATGGGAGCGCAATAGTGACTCTTCTTACCAGAAAACAACTCTTGCTCGTAGGATCAGAAACTGCATGTGATTCAACTCCATATAGGACTGGGAAACAAACGCTAGCTCGCCTTACAAGAAACACTCTCTGCTTTTTAGAAAAGAGCACTCATCTACGCTACTGTGTTTCTTATGGTGTTCGAAATGTGAGCTTGCTCAGAACAAAAGAACTGTGCTTCCTACACACACGGGCCATATCTAGTTCAATTCTTCTTAGGAAACTGAGAAGAACAGTAGAACCTCTTCAGTCCAATAGACTGTACATGCTGGGAACAGACGCCAGGGCTATTTGTCCTGTGTATGGCAATGGCAGCGCAATAGTGACTATTCTTAACAGAAAACAACTCTTGCCCCTAGGAACACAAACTGCATGTGATTCAACTCCATTTTGGACTGGAAAACAAACGCTAGCTCGCCTTACAAGAAACACACTCTGCTTTTGAGAAAAGAGCACTCTTCTACTCTACTGTGTTTCCTATGGGGTCCGAACAGTGAGCTTGCTCAGAACAAAAGAACTGTGCTTCCTACACACACGGCCATATCTAGTTCAATTCTGCTTAGGAACCCGACAAGAACAGTAGATCCTCTTCACTCCAATACACTGTACTTGCTGGGAAAAGACGCGAGTGCTATTTGCCCTGTGTATGGCAATGGGAGCGCAATAGTGACTTTCCTTACCAGAAAAAAACTCTTGTTCATAGGACCAGAAACTGCATGTGATTCAACTCCATTTAGGACTAGGGAACAAACGCTAGCTCGCCTTACAAGAAACACACTCTGCTTTTGAGAAAAGAGCACTTTTCTACTCTACTGTGTTTCCTATAGGGCCAGAACAGTGAGCTTGCTCAGAACATAAGAACTGTGCTTCCTACACACACGGGCCTTATCTAGTTCAACTCTGCTTAGGAAACTGACAAGAACAGTAGCTCCTCTTCAGTCCGATACACTGTACTTGCTGGAACAGACGCGAGTGCTAATTGCACTGTGTATGGCAATGTGAGCACAATAGTGAATTTCCTTACCAGAAAACAACTCTTGCTCGTAGGACCAGAAACTGCATGTGATTCAACTCCATTTAGGACTGGGAAACAAACGCTAGCTCGCCATACAAGAAACACACTCTGCTTTTGGGAAAAGAGCACTCTTCTACTCTACTATGTTTTCTATGCCGTCCGATACGTTAGTTTGCTCAGAACAAAAGAACTGTGCTTCCTACACACACGGCCATATCTAGTTCAATTCTGCTTAGGAAACTGACAAGAACAGTAGCTCCTATTCAGTCCAACACACTGTACTTGCTGGGAACAGACACGAGTGCTATTTGCACTGTGTATGTCATTTGGAGCACAATAGTGACTCTTCTTACCAGAAAACAACTCTTGCTCGTAGGACCAAAAACTGTCTGTGATTCAACTCCATTTAGGACTGGGAAACAAACGCGAGCTCGCCTTACAAGAAACACATTCTGCTTTAGAGAAAAGAGCACTCTTCTACTCTACTGTGTTTCCTGTAGGACCAGAACAGTAAGCTTGCTCAGAACATAATAACTGTGCTTCCTAAACACACGGGCCATATCTAGTTCAACTCTGCTTAGGAAACTGACAAGAACAGCAGCTCCTCTTCAGTCCGATACACTGTACTTGCTGAGAACAGACGCGAGTGCTATTTGCACTGTGTATGGCAAATGGAGCACAATAGTGACTCGTCTTACCCGAAAACAACTCTTGCTCGTACGACCAGAAACTGCATGTGACTCAACTCCATTTAGGACTGGGAAACAAACTCTAGCTCACCTTACAAGAAACACATTCTCCTTTTGGGAAAAGAGCACTCTTCTACTCTACTGTGTTTCCTATAGGGCCAGAACAGTTAGCTTGCTCAGAACAAAAGAACTGTGCTTCCTACACACACGGACCATATGTAGGTCAAATCTGCTTAGGAAACTGACAAGAACAGTAGCTCCTCTTCAGTCCAATACACTGTACTTGCTGGGAACAGACGCGAGTGCTATTACACTGTGTATGGCAATTAGAGTGCAATAGTGATTTTGCTTACCAGAAAATAACTCTTGCTCGTAGGACCACAAACTGCATGTGATTCAACTCCATTTAGGACTGGGAAACAAATGCTAGCTCGCCTTACAAGAAACACACTCTGCTTTAGAAAAAGAGCACTCTTCTACTCTACTGTGTTTCCTACAGGGCCAGAACAGTGAGCTTGCTCAGAACAAAAGAACTGTGCTTCCCACACACGGGCCATATCTAGTTCAACTCTGCTTAGGAAACTGACAAGAACAGTAGATCCTCTTCAGTCAAATACACTGTACCTGCTGGGAACAGACGCCACTGCTATTTGCACTGTGTATGGCAATTGGAGCACAATAGTGACTTTTGTTACCAAAAAACAACTCTTGCTCATAGAACAAAAAACTGCATGTGACTCAACTCCATTTAGGACTGGGAAACAAACTCTAGCTCGCTTTACAAGAAACACACTCTGCTTTTGAGAAAAAAGCACTCTTCTACTCTACTGTGTTTTCTATGGGGTCCGAACAGTGAGCTTGCTCAGAACAAAAAAACTGTGCTTCCTACACACAGCCATATCTAGTTCAAGTCTGCTTAGGAACCTGACAAGAACAGTAGATCCTCTTCAGTCCAATACACTGTACTTGCTGGGAACAGACGCGAGTGCTATTAGCACTGTGTATGGCAATGGGAGCGCAATAGTGACTTTCCTTACCAGAAAACAACTCTTGCTCGTAGGACCAGAAACTGCATGTGATTCAACTCCATTTAGGAATGGGAAACAAACGCTAGCTCGCCTTACAAGAAACACACTCTGCTTTAGAGAAAAGAGCACTCTTCTACTCTACTGTGTTTCCTATAGGGCCAGAACAGTGAGCTTGCTCAGAACATAAGAACTGTGCTTCCTACACACACGGTCCATATCTACTTCAACTCTGCTTAGGAAACTGACAAGAACAGTAGCTCCTCTTCAGTCCGATACACTGTACTTGCTGGGAACAGACGCGAGTGCTATTTGCACTGTGTATGGCAATGGGAGCACAATAGTGACTCGTCTTACCAGAAAACAACTCTTCCTCGTAGGAACAAAAACTACATGGGAATCAACTCCATTTAGGACTGGGAAACAAACGTTAGCTCGACTTCCAAGAAACACACTCTGCTTTTGAGAAAAGAGCACTCTTCTACTCTACAGTGTTTCCTATAGGGCCAGAACAGTGAGATTGCTCAGAAAAAAAGAACTGTGCATCCTACACACACGGGCCATACCTAGTTCAACTCTTCTTAGGAAACTGAGAAGAACAGTAGCTCCTCTTCAGTCCAATACACTGTACTTGCTGGGAACAGAGGGGAGGGCTATTTGCACTGTGTATGGCAATGGGAGCACAATAGTGGCTTTCTTTACCAGAAAACAACTCTTGTTCGTAGGACCAGAAACTGCATGTGATTCCACTCCATTTAGGACTGGGAAACAAACGGTAGCTCGCCTTACAAGAAACACACTCTGCTTTAGAGAAAGGAGCACTCTTCTACTCTACTGTGTTTCCTATGGGGTCCAAACAGTGAGCTTGCTCAGAACAAAAGAACTGTGCTTCCTACACACACGGACCATATCTAGTTCAACTCTGCTTAGTAAACTGACAAGAACAGTGGCTCCTATTCAGTCCAATACACTGTACTTGCTGGGAAAAGACGTGAGTGCTATTTGCCTTGTGTAGGGCAATGGGAGCACAATAGTTACTTTCCTTACCATAAAACAACTCTTGCTCGTAGGACCAGAAACTCCATGTGATTCAACTCCATTTAGGTCTGGGAAACAAATGCTAGCTCGCCTTACATGAAACACACTCTGCTTTTGAGAAAAGAGCACTCTTCTACTCTACTGTGTTTCCTATGGTTCCGAACAGTGAGCTTGCTCAGAACAGAAGAACTGTGCTTCCTACAAACAAGGGCCATATCTAGTTCAACTCTGCTTAGGAAACTGACAAGAACAGTAGCTCCTCTTCAGTCCAATACACTGTACTTGCGGGGAAGAGACGCGAGTGCTATTTGCACTGTGTATGGCAATTGGAGCACAATAGTGACTCGTCTTACCAGAAAACAACTCTTGCTCGTAGGACAAAAAACTGCATGTGACTCAACTCCATTTAGGACTGGGAAACAAACGCTAGCTCGCCTTACAAGAAACACACTCTGCTTTAGAGAAAAGAGCACTCTTCTACTCTACGGTTTTTCCTATATGGCCAGAACAGTGAGCTTGCTCAGAACAAAAGAACTGTGCTTCCTTCACACACGGCCATATTTATTTCAATTCTGCTTAGGAAACAGAGAAGAACAGTAGCTCCTTTTCAGTCCCATACACTGTACTTGCTGGGAACAGATGGGAGGGCTATTTGCACTGTGTATGGCAATGGGAGCGCAATAGTGACTTTCCGTACCAGAAAACAACTCTTGCTCGTAGGAACACAAACTGCATGTGATTCCACTCCATTTAGGAATGGGAAAGAAACGCTAGCTCGCCTTACAAGAAACACACTCTGCTTTTGAGAAAAAAGCACTCTTCTACTCTACTGTGTTTCCTATGGGGTCCGAACAGTGAGCTTGCTCAGAACAAAAAAACTGTGCTTCCTACACACACGGGCCATATCTAGTTCAAGTCTGCTTAGGAACCTGACAAGAACAATAGATCCTCTTCAGCCCAATACACTGTACTTGCTACGAACAGACGCCAGTGCTATTTGTCCTGTGTATGGCAATGGCAGCGCAATAGTGACTCTTTTTACCAGAAAACAACTCTTGCTCGTAGTACCAGAAATTGCATGGGATTCAACTCCATTTAGGACTGCGAAACAAACACTAGCTCGCCTTATAAGTAACACACTCTGCTTTAGAGAAAAGAGCACTCTTCTGCTCTACTCTGTTTCCTATGGGGTCCAAACAGTGAGCTTAAAGAACAAAAGAACTGTGATTCCTACAAACATGGATCATATCTAGTTCAACTCTGCTTAGGAAACTGACAAGAACAGTAGCACCTATCCAGTCCAATACACTGTACTTGCTGGGAACAGACGTGGGTGCTATTTGCACTGTTTATGGCAATGGGAGCGCAACGTGACTTTCCTTACCAGAAAAGAACTCTTGTTCGTAGGACCTGAAACTGTATGTGATTCAACTCCATTTAGGACTAGGAAACAAACGCTAGCTCGCCTTACAAGAAACACACTCTGCTTTAGAGAAAAGAGCACTCTTCTACTCTACTGTGTTTCCTATAGGGCCAGAACAGTGAGCTTGCTCAGAACATAAGAACTGTGCTTCCTACACACACGGGCCTTATCTAGTTCAACTCTGCTTAGGAAACTGACAAGAACATTAGCTCCTCTTCAGTCCGATACACTGTACTTGCTGGGAACAGACGCGAGTGCTATTTGCACTGTGTATGGCACTGTGAGCACAATAGTGACTTTCCTTACCAGAAAACAACTCTTGCTCGTAGGACCAGAAACTGCATGTGATTCAACTCCATTTAGGACTGGGAAACAAACGCTAGCTCGCCTTACAAGAAACACACTCTGCTTTTGGGAAAAGAACACTCTTCTACTCTACTTTGTTTTCTATGCGGTCCGATACGTGAGTTTGCTCAGAACAAAAGAACTGTGCTTCCTACACACACGGCCATATCTAGTTCAATTCTGCTTAGGAAACTGACAAGAACAGTAGCTCCTATTCAGTCCAACACACTGTACTTGCTGGGAACAGACACGAGTGCTATTTGCACTGTGTATGGCATTTGGAGCGCAATAGTGACTCTTCTTACCAGAAAACAACTCTTGCTCGTAGGACCAAAAACTGTCTGTGATTCAACTCCATTTAGGACTGGGAAACAAACGCGAGCTCGCCTTACAAGAAACACATTCTGCTTTAGAGAAAAGAGCACTCTTCTACTCTACTGTGTTTCCTGTAGGACCAGAACAGTAAGCTTGCTCAGAACATAATAACTGTGCTTCCTAAACACACGGGCCATATCTAGTTCAACTCTGCTTAGGAAACTGACAAGAACAGTAGCTCCTCTTCAGTCCAATACACTGTACTTGCTGGGAACAGACGCGAGTGCTATTACACTGTGTATGGCAATTAGAGTGCAATAGTGACTTTGCTTACCAGAAAATAACTCTTGCTCGTAGGACCACAAACTGCATGTGATTCAACGCCATTTAGGACTGGGAAACAAATGCTAGCTCGCCTTACAAGAAACACACTCTGCTTTAGAAAAAGAGCACTCTTCTACTCTACTGTGTTTCCTACAGGGCCAGAACAGTGAGCTTGCTCAGAACAAAAGAACTGTGCTTCCCACACACGGGCCATATCTAGTTCAACTCTGCTTAGGAAACTGACAAGAACAGTAGATCCTCTTCAGTCAAATACACTGTACCTGCTGGGAACAGACTCCAGTGCTATTTGTCCTGTGTATGGCAATGGCAGCGCAATAGTGACTCTTCTTACCAGAAAACTACTCTTGCTCGTAGGACCAGAAACTGCATGTGATTCAACTCCATTTAGGCCTGGGAAACAAACTCTAACTCGCTTTACAAGAAACACACTTGCTTTTGAGAAAAGAGCACTCTTCTACTCTACTGTGTTTCCTATAGGGCCAGAACAGTGAGCTTGCTCAGAACAAAAGAACTGTGCTTCCTGCACACAAGGGCCATATCTAGTTCAACTCTGCTTAGGAAACTGACAAGAACAGTAGCTCCTTTTCATTCCAATACACTGTACTTGCGGGGAAGAGACGCGAGTGCTATTTGCACTGTGTATGGCAATTAGAGCACAATAGTGACTCGTCTTACCAAAAAACAACTCTTGCTCGTAGGACAAAAAACTGCATGTTACTCAACTCCATATAGGACTGGGAAACAAATGGTAGCTCGCCTTACAAGAAACACACTCTGCTTTTGAGAAAAGAGCACTCTTCTACTCTACTGTGTTTCCTATAGGGTCCAAACACTGAACTTGCTCAGAAAAAAAGAACTGTGCTTCCTACACACACGGCCATATCTAGTTCAATTCTGCTTAGGAACCTGACAAGAACAGTAGATCCTCTTCAGTCCAATACACTGTACTTGCTGGGAACAGACGCCAGTGCTATTTGTCCTGTGTATGGCAATGGCAGCGCAAAAGTGACTCTTCTTACCATAAAACAACTCTTGCTCGTAGGACTAGAAACTGCATGTGATTCAACTCCATTTAGGACTGGGAAAGAAACGCTAGCTCGCCTTACAAGAAACACACTCTGCTTTAGAGAAAAGAGCACTCTTCTACTCTACTGTGTTTCATATAGGGCCAGAACAGTGAGCTTGCTCAGAACAAAAGAGCTGTTCTTCCTACACACGGGCCAAAACTAGTTCCACTCTGCTTAGGAAACTGACAAGAATAGTAGGTCCTCTTCAGTCTGATACAATGTTCTTGCTGGGAACAGACGCGAGTGCTATTTGCACTGTGTATGGCAATGGGAGCGCAATAGTGACTTTCCTTACCAGAAAAATACTCTTGCTCGTAGGACCAGAAACTGCATGTGATTCAACTCCATTTAGGACCGGAAAACAAATGCTAGCTCGCCTTACATGAAACACACTCTGCTTTGAGAAAAGAGCACTCTTCTATTCTGCTGTGCTTCCTATGGGGTCTGAACAGTGAGCTTGCTCAGAACAAAAGAACTGTGCTTCCTACACACACGGGCCATATCCAGTTCAACTCTGCTTAGGAAACTGACAAGAACAGTAGATCCTCTTCAGTCCAATACACTGTACTTGCAGGGAACAGACGTGAGTGCTATTTTCACTGTGTATGGCAATTGGAGCCCAATAGTGACTCTTCTTACCAGAAAACAACTCTTGCTCGTAGGACAAAAAACTGCATGTGACTCAACTCCATTTAGGACTGGGAAACAAATGCTAGCTCGACGTCCAAGAAACACACTCTGCTTTTGAGAAAAGAGCACTCTTCTACTCTACTGTGTTTCCTCTGTGTCCCGAAAAGTGAGCTTGCTCAGAACAAAAAAACTGTGCTTCCTACAAACACGGCCATATCTAGTTCAAGTCTGCTTAGGAACCTGACAAGAACAGTAGATCCTCTTCAGTCCAATACACTGTACTTGCTGCGAACAGACGCCAGTGCTATTTGTCCTGTGTATGGCAATGGCAGTGCAATAGTGACTCTTTTTACCAGAAAACAACTCTTGCTCGTAGTACCAGAAACTGCATGGGATTCAACTCCATTTAGGACTGCGAAACAAACGCTAGCTCGCCTTAAAAGTAATACACTCTGCTTTAGAGAAAAGAGCACACTTCTACTCTACTGTGTTTCCTATGGGGTCCAAACAGTGAGCTTGCTCAGAACAAAAGAACTGTACTTCCTACAAACACGGATCATATCTAGTTCAACTCTGCTTAGGAAACTGACAAGAACAGTAGCACCTATCCAGTACAATACACTGTACTTGCTGGGAACAGACGCGAGTGCTATTTGCACTGTGTATGGCAATGGGAGCGCAATAGTGACTTTCCTTATCAGAAATAAACTCTTGCTCATAGGACCAGAAACTGCATGTGATTCAACTCTATTTAGGACTGGGAAACAAACGCTAGCTCGCCATACAAGAAAAACACTCTGCTTTTGAGAAAAGCACACTCTTCTACTCTACTGTGTTTCCTATAGAGTCCGAACAGTGAGCTTGCTCAGAACAAAAGAACTGTGCTTCCTACACACAGCAATATCTAGTTCAATTCTGCTTATGAACCTGAAAGAACAATAGATCCTCTTCAGTCCAATACACTGTACTTGCTGGGAACAGACGCCAGTGCTCTTTGTCCTGTATATGGATGGGAGCACAATAGTGACTCTTCTTACCATAAAACAACTCTTGACCGTAGGACCAGAAACTGCATGTGATTCAACTCCATTTAGGACTGGGAAGCAAAAGCTAGCTCACCTTACAGAAACACACTCTGCTTTAGAGAAAAGAGCACTCTTCTACTCTACTGTGTTTCCTATGGGGTACGAACAGTGAGCTTGCTCAGAACAAAAGAACTGTGCTTCCTACACACACGGGCCATATCTAGTTCAACTCTGCTTAGGAACCTGACAAGAACAGTAGCTCCTCTTCAGTCCGATACACTGTACTTTCTTGGAACAGACGCGAGTGCTATTTGCACTGTGTATGGCAATGGGAGCACAATAGTGACTTTCCTTACCAGAAAACAACTCTTGCTCGTAGGACAAGAAACTGCATGTGATTCAACTCCATTTAGAACTGAGAAACAAACGCTAGCTCGCCTTACATGAAACATACTCTGCTTTTGAGAAAAGAGCACTATTCTACTCTACTGTGTTTCTTATGGGGTCCAAACAGTGAGCTTGCTCAGAACCAAAGAACTGTGCTTCCTACACACACGGATCATATCTAGTTCAACTCTGCTTAGTAAACCGACAAGAACAGTAGCTCCTATTCAGTCCAATACAATGTACTTGCGGGGAACAGACGCGAGTGCTATTTGCATTGTGTATGGCAATTGGAGCCCAATAATGACTTGTGTTACCAGAAAACAACTCTTGCTCGTAGGACAAAAAACTGCATGTGACTCAACTCCATTTAGGACTGGGAAACAAACGCTAGCTCGACTTTTAAGAAACACACTCTGCTTTTGAGAAAAGAGCACTCTTCTACTCTACTGTGTTTCCTATGTGTTTCGAAAAGTGAGGTTGCTCAGAACAAAAAAACTGTGCTTCCTACACAAACGGCCATATCTAGTTCAAGTCTGCTTAGGAACCTGACAAGAACAGTAGATCCTCTTCAGTCCAATACACTGTACTTGCTGGGAACAGACGCCAGTGCTATTTGTCCTGTGTATGGCAATGGCAGCGCAATAGTGACTCTTCTTACCAGAAAACAACTCTTGCTTGTGGACCAGAAACTGCATGTGATTCAACTCCATTTAGGACTGGGAAAGAAACGCTAGCTCGCCTTACAAAAACACACTCTGCTTTTGAGAAAAGAGCACTCTTCTACTCTACTGTGTTTCCTATGTGTTCCGAACAGTGAGCTTTCTCAGAACAAAAAAACTGTGCTTCCTACACACACGGCCATATCTAGTTCAATTCTGCTTAGGAACCTGACAAGAACAGTAGATTCTCTTCAGTCCATTACACTGTACTTGCTGGGAACAGACGCCAGTGCTATTTGTCCTGTGTATGGCAATGGCATAGCAATAGTGACTCTTGTTACCATGAAACAACTCTTGCTTGTAAGACTAGAAACAGCATGTGATTCAACTCCATTTAGGACTGGGAAACAAACGCTAGCTCGCCTTACAAGAAACACACTCTGCTTTAGAGAAAAGAGCACTCTTCTACTCTACTGTGTTTCCTATAGGGCCAGAACAGTGAGCTTGCTCAGAACAAAAGAACTGTGCTTCCAACACAGGGCCATAACTAGTTCAACTCTGCTTAGGAAACTGACAAGAACAGTAGCTCCTCTTCCGTCCAATACACTGTACTTGCTGGGAACAGACGGGAGGGCTAATTGCACTGTGGATGGCAATGGGAGCAAAATAGTGACTTTCCTTACCAGAAAACAGCTCTTGCTCGTAGGACCAGAAACTGCATGTGATTCAACTCCATTTAGGACTGGGAAACAAATGCTAGCTCGCCTTACATGAAACACACTCTTCTTTTGATTAAAGAGCACTCTTCTACTCTACTGTGTTTCCTATGAGGTCCGAACAGTGAGCTTGCTCAGAACAAAAGAACTGTGCTTCCTACACACACGGGCCATATCTAGTTCAACTCTGCTTAGGAAACTGACAAGAACAGTAGCTCCTCTTCAGTCCAATACACTGTACTTGCTGGCAACAGGCGAATGTGCTATTTGCACTGTGTATGGCAATGGGAGCGCAATAGTGACTTTCCTTACCAGAAAACAACTCTTGCTCATAGGACTAGAAACTGCATGTGATTCCACTCCATTTAGGACTGGGAAACAAAGGCTAGCTCGCCTTACAAGAAACACACTCTGCTTTAGAGAAAATAGCACTCTTCTACTCTACTGTGGTTCCTATCGGGTCCAAACAGTGAGCTTGCTCAGAACAAAAGAACTGTGCTTAATACACACACGGACCACATCTAGTTCAACTCTGCTTAGGAAAGTGACAAGAACAGTAGCTCCTATTCAGTCCAATACACTGTACTTGCTGGGAAAAGACGCGAGTGCTATTTGCCTTGTGTAGGGCAATGGGGGCGCAATAGTGACTTTCCTTACCAGAAAACAACTCTTGTTCGTAGGACCAGAAACTGCATGTGATTCAACTCCATTTAGGACTGGGAAACAAACTCTAGCTCGCTTTACAAGAAACACACTCTGCTTTTGAGAAAAGAGCACTCTTCTACTCTACTGTGTTTCCTATAGGGCCAGAACAGTGAGCTTGCTCAGAACATAAGAACTGTGCTTCCTACACACAGGCCATATCTAGTTCAACTCTGCTTAGGAAACTGACAAGAACAGTAGCTCCTCTTCAGTCCGATACACTGTACTTGTGGGGAACAGAAGCGAGTGATATTTGCACTGTGTATGGCTATTGGAGCACAATAGTGACTTGTCTTACCAGAAAACAACTCTTGCTCGTTGGACAAAAAACTGAATGTGACTCAACTCCATTTAGGACTGGGAAACAAACACTAGCTCGACTTCCAAGAAACACACTCTGCTTTTGAGAAAAGAGCACTCTTCTACTCTACTGTGTTTCCTATGTGTTCCGAACAGTGAGCTTGCTCAGAACAAAAAAAATGTGCTTCCTACACACACGGCCATATCTAGTTCAAGTCTGCTTATGAACCTGACAAGAACAGTAGATCCTCTTCAGTCCAATACACTGTACTTGCTGGGAACAGACGCCAGTGCTATTTGTCCTGTGTATGTCAATGACAGCGCAATAGTGACTCTTCTTACCAGAAAACAACTCTTGCTCGTAAGACCAGAAACTGCATATGATTCAACTCCATTTAGGAATGGGAAACATACTCTAGCTCACTTTACAAGAAACACACTCTGCTTTTGAGAAAAGAGCACTCTTCTACTCTACTGTGTTTCCTATAGGGCCAGAACAGTGAGCATGCTCAGAAAAAAAGAACTGTGCTTCCTACACACACGGACCATATCTAGTTCAACTCTGCTTAGAAACTGAGAAGAACAGTAGCTCCTCTTCAATCCAATACACTGTACTTGCTGGGAACAGACGGGAGGGATATTTGCACTGTGTATGGCAATGGGAGCACAATAGTGACTTTCCTTACCAGAAAACAACTCTTGCTCGTAGGACCAGAAACTGCATGTGATTCAACTCCATTTAGGAGTAGGAAACAAACGCTAGCTCGCCTTACATAAACACACTCTGCTTTTGAGAAAAGAGCACTCTTCTACTCTACTGTGTTTTCTATGTTGTCCGATCATTGAGCTTGCTCAGAACAAAAGAACTGTGCTTCCTACACACATGGCCATATCTAGTTCAATTCTGCTTAGGAACCTGACAAGAACTGTAGATCCTCTTCAGTCCAATACACTGTACGTGCTGGGAACAGACGCTAGTGCTATTTGTCCTGTGTATGGCAATGGCAGCACAATAGTGACTCTTCTTACCATAAAAAAACTCTTGCTCGTAGGACCAGAAACTGCATGTGATTCAACTCCATTTAGGACTGGGAAGCAAAAGCTAGCTCACCTTACAGAAACACACTCTGCTTTAGAGAAAAGAGCACTCTTCTACTCTACTGTGTTTCCTATAGGGCCAGAACAGTGAGAATGCTCAGAACAAAGAACTGTGCTTCCTACACACGAGCCATATCTAGTTCAACTCTGCTTAGGAAACTGACAAGAACAGTAGCTCCTCTTCAGTCCGATACACTGTACTTGCTGGGAACAGACGCGAGTGATATTTGCACTGTGTATGGCTATGGGAGCGCAATAGTGACTTTCCTTTCCAGAAAACAACTCTTGCTTGTAGGACCAGAAACTGCATGTGATTCAACTCCATTTAGGACTGGGAAACAAACGCTAGCTCGACTTCCAAGAAACACACTCTGCTTTAGAGAAAAGAGCACTCTTCTACTCTACTGTGTTTCCTATGGGGTCCAAACAGTGAGCTTGCTCAGAACAAAAGAACTGTGCTTCCTACACACACGTACCATATCTAGTTCAACTCTGCTTAGGAAACTGACAAGAAGAGTAGCTCCTATTCAGTCCAATACACTGTACTTGCTGGGAAAAGACGTGAATGCTATTTGCCTTGTGTAGGGCAATGGGAGCGCAATAGTGACTTTCCTTACCAGAAAACAACTCTTGTTCGTAGGACCAAAAACTGCATGTGATTCAACTCCATTTAGGACTAGGAAACAAACGCTAGCTCGCCTTACAAAAACACACTCTGCTTTTGAGAAAAGAGCACTCTTCTACTCTACTGTGTTTCCTATGGTGTCCGAACAGTGAGATTGCTCAGAACAAAAGAACTGTGCTTCCTACACACACGGCCATATCTAGTTCAATTCTGCTTAGGAACCTGACAAGAACAGTAGATCCTCTTCAATCCAATACACTGTACTTGCTGGGAACAGACGCCAGTGCTATTTGTCCTGTGTATGGCAATGGCAGCGCAATAGTGACTCTTCTTACCATAAAACATCTCTTGCTCGTAGGACCAGAAACTGCATGTGATTCAACTCCATTTAGGACTGGGAAACAAATGCTAACTCGCCTTACAAGAAACATACTCTGCTTTAGAGAAAAGAGCACTCTTTTACTCTACTGTGTTTCCTATGATTTCCGAACTGTGAGCTTGCTCAGAACAAAAGAACTGTGCTTCCTACACACACGGGCTATATCTAGTTCAACTCTGCTTAAGAAACTGACAAGAACAGTAGCTCCTCTTCAGTCCAATACCCTGTACTTGCTGGGAACAGACACGAGTGCTATTTGTCCTGTGTATGGCAAAGGCAGCGCAATAGTGACTCTTCTTACCATAAAACAACTCTAGCTCGTAGGACCAGAAACTGCATGTGATTCAACTCCATTTAGGACTGGGAAAATAACGCTAGCTCGCCTTACAAGAAACACACTCTGCTTTAGAGAAAAGAGCACTCTTCTACTCTACTGTGTTTCCTAAGAGGTCCAAACAGTGAGCTTGCTCAGAACAAAAGAAATGTGCTTCCTACACACACGGGCCTTATCTAGTTCAACTCTGCTTAGGAAACTGACAAGAACAGTAGTTCCTCTTCAGTCCAATACACTGTACTTGCGGGGAACAGACGCGAGTGCTATTTGCATTGTGTATGGCAATTGGAGCACAATAGTGACTTGTCTTACCAGAAAACATCTCTTGCTCTTAGGACAAAAAACTGCATGGGACTCAACTCCATTTAGGACTGGGAAACAAACACTAGCTCGACTTCCAGGAAGCACACTCTGCTTTTGAGAAAAGAGCACTCTTCTACTCTACTGTGTTTCCTATGTGTTCCGAACAGTGAGCTTGCTCAGAACAAAAAAACTGTGCTTCCTACACACACGGGCCATATCTAGTTCAATTCTACTTAGGAAACTGACAAGAACAGTAGAACCTCTTCAGTCCAATACACTGTACATGCTGGGAACAGACGCCAGTGCTATTTGCCCTGTGTATGACAATGGGAGCGCAATAGTGACTCTTCTTACCAGAAAACAACTCTTGTTCGTAGGACAAGAAACTGCATGTGATTCAACTCCATTTAGGACTGGGAAAGAAACGCTAGCTCGCCTTACAAGAAACACACTCTGCTTTTGAGAAAAGAGCACTCTTCTACTCTACTGTGTTTCCTATAGGGCCAGAACAGTGAACTTGCTCAGAACAAAAGAACTGTGCTTCCTACACACAGGGGACATATCAAGTTCAACTCTGCTTAGGAATCTGACAAGAACAGGAGCTCCAATTCAGTCCAATACTCTGTACATGCAGGGAACAGACGCCAGTGCTATTTGCACTGTGTATGGCAATGTGAGTGCAATAGTGACTCTTCTTACCAGAAAAAAACTCTTGCTCGTAGGTCCAGAAACTGCATTGGATTCAATTCCATTTCTGACTGGGAAGCAAACACTAGCTAGCCTTTCAAGAAACGCACTCTGCTTTTGAGAAAAGAGCACTCTTCTACTCTACAGTGTTTCCTATGGGCTCCGAACAGTGAGCTTGCTAAGAACAAATGAACTGTGCTTCCTACACACACGGGCCATATCTAGTTATACTCTGCTTAGGAAACTGACAAGAACAGTAGCTGCTCTTCAGTCCAATACACCGTACTTGCTGGGAACAGACGCCAGTGCTATTTGCACTGTGTATGACAATGGGAGCGCAATAGTGACTCTTCTTACCAGAAAAAAACTCTTGCTCGTAGGACCAGAAACGGCATGGGATTCAACTCCATTTTTGACTGGGAAGCAAATACTAACTCGCCTTTCAAGAAACACAATTTAATTTTGAGAAAAGAGCACTCATCTACTCTACTGTGTTTCCTATGCTGTCTGCACAGTGTGCTTTCTCAGAACAAAAGAACTGTGCTTCCTACACACACGAGCCATATCTAGTTCAACTCCTTTTAGGAAAATGACAAGAAGAGTAGCTCCTCTTCAGTCCAATACACTGTACTTTCTGGGAACAGACGCGAGTGCTATTTGCACTATGTATGGCAATGGGAACGCAATAGTGACTTTCCTTACCAGAAAACAACTCTTGCTCATAGGACCAGAAATTGGATGTGATTCAACTCCATTTAGGACTGGGAAACAAACGCTAGCTTGCCTACAAGAAACACACTCTGCTTTTGAGAAAAGAGCACTCTTCTACTCTACTTTTCATATGGGGTCCAAACAGTGAGCTTGCTCAGAACAAAAGAACTGTGCTTAATACACACACGAACCACATCTAGTTCAACTCTGCTTAGGAAACTGACAAAAACAGTAGCTCCTATTCAGTCCAATACACTGTACTTGCTGGGAAAAGATGCGAGTGCTATTTGCATTGTGTAGGGCAATGGGAGCGCAATAGTGACTTTCCTTACCAGAAAACAACTCTTGTTCGTAGGACCAGAAACTGCATGTGATTCAACTCCATTTAGGACTGGGAAACAAACTCTAGCTCGCTTTACAAGAAACACACTCTGCTTTAGAGAAAAGAGCACTCTTCTACTCTACTGTGTTTCCTATAGGGCCAGAACAGTGAGCTTGCTCAGAACATAAGAACTGTGCTTCCTAAACACACACGGGCCATATCTAGTTCAACTCTGCTTAGGAAACTGACAAGAACAGTAGCTCCTCTTCAGTCCGATACACTGTACTTGTGGGGAACAGAAGCGTGTGATATTTGCACTGTGTATGGCAATTGGAGCACAATAGTGTCTTGTCTTACCAGAAAACAACTCTTGCTCGTTGGACAAAAAACTGCGTGTGACTCAACTCCATTTAGGCCTGGGAAACAAACGCTAGCTCGACTTCCAAGAAACACACTCTGCTTTTGAGAAAAGAGCACTCTTCTACTCTACTGTGTTTCCTATGTGTTCCGAACAGTGAGCTTGCTCAGAACAAAAAAAAATGTGCTTCCCACACACACGGCCATATCTAGTTCAAGTCTGCTTAGGAACCTGACAAGAACAGTAGATCCTCTTCAATCCAATACACTGTACTTGCTGGGAACAGACGCCAGTGCTATATGTCCTGTGTATGTCAATGACAGCGCAACAGTGACTCTTCTTACCAGAAAACAACTCTTGCTCGTAGGACCAGAAACTGCATGTGATTCAACTCCATTTAGGACTGGGAAACAAACTCTAGCTCGCTTTACAAGAAACACACTCTGCTTTTGAGAAAAGAGCACTCTTCTACTCTACTGTGTTTCCTATAGGGCCAGAACAGTGAGCTTGCTCAGAAACAAAGAACTGTGCTTCCTACACACACGGACCATATCTAGTTCAACTCTGCTTAGGAAAGTGAGAAGAACATTAGCTCCTTTTCAATCCAATACACTGTACTTGCTGGGAACAGAAGGGAGGGCTATTTGCACTGTGTATGGCAATGGGAGCACAATAGTGACTTTCCTTACCAGAAAACAATTCTTGCTCGTAGGACCAGAAACTGCATGTGATTCAACTCCATTTAGGAGTAGGAAACAAACGCTAGCTTGCCTTACAAACATACACTCTGCTTTTGAGAAAAGAGCACTCTTCTACTCTACTGTGTTTCCTATGGTGTCCGAACATTGAGCTTGCTCAGAACAAAAGAACTGTGCTTCCTATACACATGGCCATATCTAGTTCAATTCTGCTTAGGAACCTGACAAGAAGAGTAGATCCTCTTCAGTCCAATACACTGTACGTGCTTGGAACAGACGCCAGTGCTATTTGTCCTGTGTATGGCAATGGCAGCACAATAGTGACTCTTCTTACCATAAAACAACTCTTGCTCATAGGACCACAAACTGCATGGGATTCAACTCCATTTAGGACTGGGAAACAAAAGCTAGCTCACCTTACAGAAACACACTCTGCTTTAGAGAAAAGAGCACTCTTCTACTCTACTGTGTTTCCTATAGGGCCAGAACAGTGAGAATGCTCAGAACAAAGAACTGTGCTTCCTACACACGAGCCATATCTAGTTCAACTCTGCTTAGGAAACTGACAAGAACAGTAGCTCCTCTTCAGTCCGATACACTGTACTTGCTGGGAACAGACGCGAGTGATATTTGCACTGTGTATGGCAATGGGAGCGCAATAGTGACTTTCCTTTCCAGAAAACAACTCTTGCTCTTAGGACCAGAAACTGCAAGTGAATCAACTCCATTTAGGACTGGGAAACAAAAGCTAGCTCGACTTCCAAGAAACACACTCTGCTTTTGAGAAAAGAGCACTCTTCTACTCTACTGTGTTTCCTATGTGTCTCGAAAAGTGAGCTTGCTCAGAAAAAAAGAACTGTGCTTCCTACACACACGGGCCATATCTAGTTCAACTCTGCTTAGGAAACTGAGAAGAACAGTAGCTCCTCTTCAGTCCAATACACTGTACTTACTGGGAAAAGACGGGAGGGCTATTTGCACTGTGTATGGCAATGGGAGTGCAATAGTGACTTTCCTTACCAGAAAACAACTCTTGCTCGTAGGACCAGAAACTGCATGTGATTCCACTCCATTTAGGACTGGGAAACAAACGCTAGCTCGCCTTACAAGAAACACACTCTGCTTTCGAGAAAAGAGCACTCTTCTACTCTACTGTGTTTCCTATGGGGTCCAAACAGTGAGCTTGCTCAGAACAAAAGAACTGTGCTTCCTACACACACGGACCATATCTAGTTCAACTCTGCTTAGGAAACTGACAAGAAGAGTAGCTCCTATTCAGTCCAATACACTGTACTTGCTGGGAAAAGACGTGAATGCTATTTGCCTTGTGTAGGGCAATGGGAGCGCAATAGTGACTTTCCTTACCAGAAAACAACTCTTGTTCGTAGGACCAGAAACTGCATGTGATTCAACTCCATTTAGGACTAGGAAACAAACGCTAGCTCGCCTTACAAAAACACACTCTGCTTTTGAGAAAAGAGCACTCTTCTACTCTACTGTGTTTCCTATGGTGTCCGAACAGTGAGCTTGCTCAGAAAAAAAGAACTGTGCTTCCTACACACACGGCCATATCTAGTTCAATTCTGCTTAGGAACCTGACAAGAACAGTAGATCCTCTTCAATCCAATACACTGTACTTGCTGGGAACAGACGCCAGTGCTCTTTGTCCTGTGTATGGCAATGGCAGTGCAATAGTAACTCTTCTTACCATAAAACATCTCTTGCTCGTAGGACCAGAAACTGCATGTGATTCAACTCCACTAAGGACTGGGAAACAAATGCTAACTCGCCTTACAAGAAACACACTCTGCTTTAGAGAAAAGAGCACTCTTCTACTCTACTGTGTTTCCTATGAGTTCCGAACAGTGAGCTTGCTCAGAACAAAAGAACTGTGCTTCCTACACACACGGGCTATATCTAGTTCAACTCTGCTTAGGAAATTGAGAAGAACAGTAGCTCTTCTTCAGTCCAATACCCTGTACTTGCTAGGAACAGACACGAGTGCTATTTGTCCTGTGTATGGCAAAGGCAGCGCAATAGTGACTCTTCTTACCATAAAACAACTCTTGCTCGTAGGACCAGAAACTGCATGTGATTCAACTCCATTTAGGACTGGGAAACAAACGCTAGCTCGCCATACAAGAAACACACTCTGCTTTAGAAAAAAGAGCACTCTTCTACTCTACTGTGTTTCCTATGAGGTCCAAACAGTGAGCTTGCTGAGAACAAAAGAACTGTGCTTCCTACACACACGGGCCATATCTAGTTCAACTCTGCTTAGGAAACTGACAAGAACAGTAGCTCCTCTTCAGTCCAATACACTGTACTTGCGGGGAACAAACGCGAGTGCTATTTGCACTGTGTATGGCAATTGGAGCACAATAGTGACTTGTCTTACCAGAAAACATCTCTTGCTCTTAGGACAAAAAACTGCATGTGACTCAACTCCATTTAGGACTGGGAAACAAACACTAGCTCGACTTCCAGGAAGCACACTCTGCTTTTGAGAAAAGAGCACTCTTCTACTCTATTGTGTTTCCTATGTGTTCCGAACAGTGAGCTTGCTCAGAACAAAAAAACTGTGCTTCCTACACACACGGGCCATATCTAGTTCAATTCTCCTTAGGAAACTGACAAGAACAGTAGAACCTCTTCAGTCCAATACACTGTACATGCTGGGAACAGACGCCAGTGCTATTTGCCCTGTGTATGACAATGGGAGCGGAATAGTGACTCTTCTTACCAGAAAACAACTCTTGTTCGTAGGACAACAAACTGCATGTGATTCAACTCGATTTAAGACTGGGAAAGAAACGCTAGTTCGCCTTACAAGAAACACACTCTGCTTTTGAGAAAAGAGCACTCTTCTACTCTACTGTGTTTCCTATAGCGCCAGAACAGTGAACTTGCTCAGAACAAAAGAACTGTGCTTCCTACACAAAGGGGACATATCTAGTTCAACTCTGCTTAGGAATCTGACAAGAACAGGAGCTCCAATTCAGTCCAATACTCTGTACATGCAGGGAACAGACACCAGTGCTATTTGCACTGTGTATGGCAATGTGAGCGCAATAGTGACTCTTCTTACCAGAAAGCAACTCTTGCTCATAGGACCACAAACTACATGGGTTTCAACTCCATTTAGTTCTGGGTAAGAAACGCTATCTCGCCTTACAAGAAACACACTCTGCTTTTGAGAATAGAGCACGCTTCTACTCTACTGTGTTTCCTATGGGGTTCGAACAGTGAGCTTGCTCAGAACAAAAGAACTGTGCTTCCTACACACTCGGGCCATATCTAGTTCAATTCTGCTTAGGAAACTGACAAGAACAGTAGCTGCTCTTCAGTCCAATACACTGTACTTGCTGGGAACAGACGCGAGTGCTATTTGCACTGTGTATGGCAATGGGAGCACAATAGTGACTCTTCTTACCAGAAAACAACTCTTGCTAGTAGGACCACAAACTGCATGGGATTCAACTCCATTTCTGACTGGGAAACAAACACTAGCTTGCCTTTCCAGAAACACAATCAAATTTTGAGAAGAGAGCACTCATCTACTCTACTGTGTTTCCTATGATGTCCGCACAGTGAGCTATCTCAGAACAAAAGAAGTGTGCTTCCTAAACACATGTGCCATATCTGGTTCAACTCCTCTTAGAAAAATGACAAGAACAGTAGCTCCTCTTCAGTCCAATACACTGTACTTGCTGGGAACAGACGCGAGTGCTATTTGTACTATGTATGGCAATGGGAGTACAACAGTGACTTTCCTAACCAGAAAACAACTCTTGCTCGTAAGACCACAAACTGCATGTGATTCAACTCCATTTAGGACTGGGAAACAAACGCTATCTTGCCTTACAAGAAACACACTCTGCTTTTGAGAAAAGAGCACTCTTCTACTCTTCTGTGTGTCCTATAGGGCCAGAACAGTGAGCTTGCTCAGAAAAAAAGAACTGTGCTTCCTACACACACGGACCATATCTTGTTCAACTCTGCTTAGGAAACTGACAAGAACAGTAGCTCCTCTTCAGTCCAATACACTGTACATGCTGGGAACCGACGCCAGTGCTATTTGCCCTGTGTATGACAATGGGAGCGCTATATTGACTCTTCTTACCAGAAAACAACTCTTGCTCGTAAGACCACAAACTGCATGGGATTCAACTCCATTTAGTACTGGGTAACAAACGCTGTCTCGCCTTACAGGGAACACACACTGCTTTTGAGAAAAGGGCACTCTTCTACTCTATTGTGTTTCCTACGGGGTCCGAACTGTGAGCTTGCTCAGAACAAAAGAACTGTGCTTCCTACACAAACGAGCCATATCTAGTTCAACTCTGCTTAGGAAACTGACAAGAACAGTAGCTGCTCTTCAGTCCAATACACTGTACTTGCTGGGAACAGACGCGAGTGCTATTTGCACTGTGTATGGCAATGGGAGCGCAATAGTGACTCTTCTTACCAGAAAACAACTCTTGCTCGTAGTACCAGAAACTGCATGGGACTCAACTCCATTTCTGACTGGGAAACAAACACTAGCTCGACTTTCAAGAAAAACAATCAAATTTTGAGAATAGAGCACTCATCTACTCTACTGTGTTTCCTATGATGTCCGCATAGTGTGCTTTCTCAGAACAAAAGAACTGTGCTTCCTACACACATGGGATATTTCTGGTTCAACTCCTCTTATGAAAATGACAAGAACAGTAGCTCCTCTTCAGTCCAATAAATTGTACTTGCTGGGAACAGAAGCAAGTGCTATTTGCCCTGTGTATGACAATGGGTGCGCAATATTGACTCTTCTTACCAGAAAACAACTCTTGCTCGTAGGACCAGAAACTGCATGTGATTCAACTCCATTTAGGACTGGGAAAAAAACACTAGCTCGCCTTACAAGAAACACACTCTGCTTTTGAGAAAAGAGCACTCTTCTACTCTACTGTGTTTCCTATGGTGTCCGAACAGTGAGCATGCTCAGAACAAAAGAACTGTGCTTACTACACACACGGGCCATATCTGGTTCAACTCTGCTTAGGAATCTGACAAGAACAGTAGCTCCTCTTCAGTCCAATACACTGTACTTGCTGGGAACAGACGCAAGTGCTATTTGCAGTGTGTATGGCAATGGGAGTGCAATAGTGACTCTTCTTACCAGAAAACACCTCTTACTCGTAGGACCAGAAACTGCATGGGATTCAACTCCATTTCTGACTGGGAAGTAAATACTAGCTCGCCTTTCAAGGAACACAATCTAATTTTGAGAAAAGAGCATTCATCTACTCTACTGTGTTTCCTATGGTGTCCGCACAGTGTGCTGTCTCAGAAAAAAAGAACTGTGTTTCCTACACACACGGGCCATATCTAGTTCAACTCCTCTTAGGAAAATGACAAGAACAGTAGCTCCTCTTCAGTCCAATACACTGTACTTGCTGGGAACAGAAGCAAGTGCTATTTGAACTGTGTATGTCAATGAGATCGCAATAGTGACTTTTCCTACCAGAAAACATCTCTTGCTTGTAGGACCAGAAACTGCATGTGATTCAACTCCATTTAGGTCTGGGAAACAAACGCTAGCTCGCCTTACAAGAAACACACTCTGCTTTTGAGAAAAGAGCACGCTTCTACTCTACTGTGTTTCCTATGGGGTCCAAACAGTGAGCTTGCTCAGAACAAAAGAACTGTGCTTCCTACACACTCGGGCCATATCTTGTTCAACTCTGCTTAGGAAACTGACAAGAACAGTAGCTGCTCTTCAGTCCAATACACTGTACTTGCTGGGAACAGACGCAAGTGCTATTTGCATTGTGTATGGCAATGGGAGCACAATAGTGACTCTTCTTACCAGAAAGCAACTCTTGCTCGTAGGACCACAAACTGCATGGGATTCAACTCCATTTCTGACTGGGAAACAAACACTAGCTCGCCTTTCCAGAAACACAATCAAATTTTGAGAAGAGAGCACTCATCTACTCTACTGTGTTTCCTATGGTGTCCGCACAGTGAGCTTTCTTAGAACAAAAGAAGTGTGCTTCCTACACACATGGGCCATAACTGGTTCAACTCCTCTTAGGAAAATGACAAGAATAGTAGCCACTCTTCAGTCCAATACACTGTACTTGCTGGGAACAGACGCGAGTGCTATTTGCACTATATATGGCAATGGGAATACAACAGTGACTTTCCTTACCAGAAAACAACTCTTGCTCATATGACCAGAAACTGCATGTGATTCAACTCCATTTAGGACTGGAAACAAACGCTAGCTCGCCATACAAGAAACACACTCTGCTTTTGAGAAAAGAGCACTCTTCTACTCCACTGTGTTTCCTATAGGGCCAGAACAGAGTGCTTGCTCAGAACAAAAGAACTGTGCTTCCTACATACACGGCCATAACTAGTTCAATTCTGCTTAGGAACCTGACAAGAACAGTAGGTTCTCTTCAGTCCCATACACTGTACATGCCGGGAACCGACGCCAGTGCTATTTGCCCTGTGTATGACAATGGGAGCGCAGTAGTGACTCTTCTTACCAGAAAACAACTCTTGCTCGTAGGATCAGGAACTGCATGTGATTCAACTCCATATAGGACTGGGAAAAAAACCGCTAGCTCTCCTTGCAAGAAACACACTCTGCTTTTGAGAAAAGAGCACTCTTCTACTCTACTGTGTTTCCTATAGGGCCAGAACAGTGAGATTGCACAGAACAAAAAAAGTGTGCTTCCTACACACACGGCCATATCTAGTTCAATTCAGCTTAGGAAACTGACAAGAACAGTACACCCTCCAGTCAAATACACTGCACATGCTGGGAACAGGCACCAGTGCTATTTGCCCTCTGTATGACAATGGAAGCGCAATAGTGACTCTTCTTACCCGAAAACAACTCTTGCTCGTAGGACCAGAAACTGCAAGTGACTCAACTCCATTTAGGACTGGGAAAGAAACGCTAGCTCGCATTACAAGAAACACACTCTGCTTTTGAGAAAAGAGCACTCTTCTGCTCTACTGTGTTTCCTATAGGGCCAGAACAGTGAACTTGCTCAGAAAAAAAGAACTGTGTTTCCTACACACACGACCATATCTAGTTCAATTCTGCTTAGGAACCTGACAAGAACAGTAGATACTCTTCAGTCCAATACACTGTACATGCTGGGAACCGACGACAATGCTATTTGCACTGTGTATGATATTGAGAGCACAATAGTGATTCTTCTTACCAGAAAACAACTCTTGCTCGTAGGACCAGAAACTGCATGGGATTCAACTCTATTTAGGACTGGGAAACAAACGCTAGCTCGCCTAGAAGAAACACACTCTGCTTTTGAGAATAGAGCACTCATCTACTCTATTGGGTTTCCTATGGGGTCCAAACAGTGAGCTTGCTCAGAACAAAAGAACTGTGCTTCCTACACACATGGGCCATATCTAATTCAACTTTGCTTAGGTTACTGACAAGAACAGTAGCTCCTCTTCAGTCTAATACACTGTACTTGCTGGGAAGAGACGCGAGTGCTATTTGTTCAGTATGTTAATGGGAGCGCAATAGTGACTCTTCTTACCAGAAAACAACTCTTGCTCTTAGGACCACAAACTGCATGTTACTCACATCCGTTTAGGACTGGGAAACAAACGCTAGCTCTGCTCACAAGAAACTCACTCTGCTTTTGAGAAAAGAGCACTCTTCTACTCTACTGTGTTTCCTCTATGGCCAGAACAATGAGCTTGCTCAGAACAAAAGGACTGTGCTTCCTACACACACGGGCCGTATCTAATTTAATTCTGCTTAGGAAACTGACGAGAATAGTATACGCTCTTCAGTCAAATACACTGCACTTGCTGGGAACAGACACCAGTGCTATTTGCCCTGTGTATGACAAAGGGAGCGCAATAGTGACTTTCCTTACCAGAAAACAACTCTTGCTCATAGGACCAGAAACTGCAGGAGACACAACTCCATTTAGGACTGGGAAAGAAACGCTAGCTTGCCTTACAAGAAACACACTCTGCCTTTGAGAAAAGAGCACTCTTCTACTCTACTGTGTATCCTATAGGGCCAGAACAGTGAACTTGCTCAGAACAAAAGAACTGTGCTTCCTACACACAGGGGCCATATCTAGTTCAACTCTGCTTAGGAAACTGACAAGAACAGTAGCTCCTCTTCAGTCTAATACTCTGTACATGCATGGAACAGATGCCAGTGCTATTTGCACTGTTTATGGCAATGGGAGCCCAATAGTGACTCTTCTTACCAGAAAAATCTCTTGCTCGTAGGACCAGGAACTGCACGGGATTCAATTCCATTTCTGACTGGGAAACAAACACTAGCTCGCCTTTCAATAAACACACTCTGCTTTTGAGAAAAGAGCACTCTTCTACTCTACTGTGTTTCCAATGGGGTCCAAACAGTGAGCTTGCGCAGAACAAAAGAACTGTGCTTTCTACACACATGGCCATATCTAGTTCAATTCTGCTTAGGAACCTGACAAGAACAGTAGATCCTCCTCAGTCCAATACACTGTACTTCCTGGGATCAGATGCCAGTACTATTTGCCCTGTGTATGACAATGGGAGGGCAACAGTGACTCTTCTTACCAGAAAACAACTCTTGCTCGTAGGACCAGAAACTGCATGGGATTCAACTCCATTTAGGACTGGGAAACAAACGCTAACTCGCCTTACAAGAAACATACTCTGCTTTTGAGAAAAGAGCAATCTTCTACTCTACTGTGTTTCCTATAAGGCCAGAACAGTGAACTTGCTCAGAACTAAAGAACTGTGCTTCCTACACACGGGCCATAACTAGTTCAACTCTGCTTAGGAAACTGACAAGAACAGTAGCTCCTCTTCAGTCCCATACACTGTACTTGCTGGGAACAGACGCGAGTGCTATTTGCACTGTGTAAGGAAATGAGAGCACAATAGTGACTTTCCTTAACAGAAAACAACTCTTGCTCCTAGGAACACTAACTGCATGTGATTCAACGCCATTTAGGACTGGGAAACAAACGCTAGCTCGCCTTACAAGAAACACTCTCTGCTTTTTAGAAAAGAGCACACATCTACTCTACTGTGTTTCCTGTGGGGTCCGAACAGTGAGCTTGCTCAGAACAAAAGAACTGTGCTTCCTACACACACGGCCATATCTAGTTCAATTCTGCTTAGGAACCTGACAAGAACAGTACATCCTCTTCAGTCCAATACACTGTACTTGCTGGGAACAGATGCCAGTGCTATTTGTCCTGTGTATGGCAATGGCAGCGCAATAGTGACTATTCTTACCAGAAAACAACTCTTGCTCGTAGGACCAGAAACTGCATGTGATTCCACTCCATTTAGGACTGAGACACAAACGCTAGCTCACCTTACAAGAAACACACTCTGCTTTAGAGAAAAGAGCACTCTTCTACTCTACTGTGTTTCCTATGGGGTCCAAACAGTGAGCTTGCTCAGAACAAAAGAACTGTGCTTCCTACACACAAGGACCATATGTAGTTCAACTCTGCTTAGGAAACTGACAAGAACAGTAGCTCCTATTCAGTCCAATACACTGTACTTGCTGGGAAAAGACGCGAGTGCTATTTGCCCTGTGTATGGCAATGGGAGCACAATAGTGACTTTCCTTACCAGAAAACAACTCTTGCTCATACGACCAGAAACTGCATGTGACTAAACTCCATTTAGGACTGGGAAACAAACTCTAGCTCACCTTACAAGAAACACACTCTGCTTTAGAGAAAAGAGCACTCTTCTACTCTACTGTGTTTCCTATAAGGCCAGAACAGCTAGCTTGCTCAGAACAAATGAACTGTGCTTCCTAGACACACGGGCCATATCTAGTTCAACTCTCCTTAGGAAACTGAGAAGAACAGTAGCTCCTCTTCAGTCCAATACACTGTACTTGCTGGGAACAGACGCATGTGCTATTTGCACTGTGTATAGCAATGGGAGCGCAATAGTGACTTTCCTTACCAGAAAACAACTCTTGCTCGTAGGACCAGAAACTGCATGTGATTCAACTATATTTAGGACTGGGAAACAAATGCTAGCTCGCCTTACAAGAAACACACTGCTTTAGAGAAAAGAGCACACTTCTACTCTACTGTGTTTCCTATGGGGTCCAAACTGTGAACTTGCTCAGAACAAAAGAACTGTGCTTCCCACACACACGGACCATATGTAGTTCAACTCTGCTTAGGAAACTGACAAGAACAGTAGCTCCTCTTCAGTCCAATACACTGTACTTGCTGGGAACAGACGGGAGTGCTATTTACACTGTGTATGGCAATTGGAGCACAATAGTGACTCGTCTTACCAGAAAACAACTCTTGCTCATAGAAAAAAAAATTGCATGTGACTCAACTCCATTTATGACTGGGAAACAAACTCTAGCTCGCTTTACAAGAAACACACTCTGCTTTTGAGAAAAGAGCACTCTTCTACTCTACTGTGTTTCCTATAGGGACAGAACAGTGAGCTTGCTCAGAAAAAAAGAACTGTGCTTCCTACACACAGGGGCCATATCTAGTTTAACTCTTTTTGGAAACTGACAAAACAGTAGCTCCTCTTCAGTCCAATACACTGTACTTGCTGGGAAGAGACAGGAGGGCTATTTGCACTGTGTATGGCAATGTGAGCACAATAGTGTCTTTCCTTACCAGAAAACAACTCTTGCTCATAGGACCAGAAACTGCATGTGATTCCACTCCATTTAGGAATGGGAAACAAACGCTAGCTCGCCTTAAAAGAAACACACTCTGCTTTTGAGAAAAAAGCACTCTTCTACTCTACTGTGTTTCCTAAGGGTTCCGAACAGTGAGCTTGTGCAGAACAAAAAAACTGTGCTTCCTAAACACACGGCCATATCTAGTTCAAGTCTGCTTAGGAACCTGACAAGAACAGTAGATCCTCTTCAGTCCAATACACTGTACTTGCTGGGAACAGACGCGAGTGCTATTTGCACAGTGTATGGCAATGGGAGCGCAATGTGACTTTCCTTACCAGAAAACAACTCTTGTTCGTAGGACCAGAAACTGCATGTGGTTCAACTCCATTTAGGACTGGGAAAGAAACGCTAGCTCGCCTTACAAGAAACACACTCTGCTTTTGAGAAAAGGGCACTCTTCTACTCTATTTTGTTTCCTACGGGGTCCGAACTGTGAGTTTGCTCAGAACAAAAAACTGTGCTTCCTACACACAAGGATCATATGTAGTTCAACTCTGCTTAGGAAACTGACAAGAACATTAGCTCCTATTCAGTCCAATACACTGTACTTGCTGGGAAAAGACGCGAGTGCTATTTGCCCTGTGTATGGCAACGGGAGCGCAATAGTGACTTTCCTTACCAGAAAACAACTCTTGTTCGTAGGACCAGAAACTGCATGTGATTCAACTCCATTTAGGACTAGGAAACAAACGCCAGCTCACCTTACAAGAAACACACTCTGATTTTGAGAAAAGAGCACTTTTCTACTCTACTGTGTTTCCTATAGGGCCAGAAGAGTGAGCTTGCTCAGAACGTAATAACTGTGCTTCCTAAACACACAGGCCATATCTAGTTCAACTCTGCTTAGGAAACTGACAAGAACAGCAGCTCGTCTTCAGTCCCATACACTGTACTTGCTGAGAACAGACGTGAGTGCTATTTGCACTGTGTATGGCAATTGGAGCACAATAGTGACTCATCTTACCAGAAAACAACTCTTGCTCGTACGACCAGAAACTGCATGTGACTCAACTCTATTTAGGACTGGGAAACAAACTCTAGCTAACCTTACAAGAAACACACTCTGCTTTTGAGAAAAGAGCACTCTTCTACTCTACTGTGTTTCCTATATGGCCAGAACAGTTAGCTTGCTCAGAAAAAATGAACTGTGCTTCCTAGACACACGGGCCATATCTAGTTCAACTCTGCTTAGGAAACTGAGAAGAACAGTAGCTCCTCTTCAGTCCAATACACTGTACTTGCTGGGAACAGACGCATGTGCTATTTGCCCTGTGTATGGCAATGGGAGCGCAATAGTGACTTTCCTTACCAGAAAACAACTCTTGGCTCATAGGACCAGAAACTGCATGTGATTCCACTCCATTTAGGACTGGGAAACAAACGCTAGCTCGCCTTACAAGAAACACACTGCTTTAGAGAAAAGAGCACTCTTCTACTCTACTGTGTTTCCTATGGGGTCCAAACAGTGAGCTTGCTCAGAACAAAAGAACTGTGCTTCCTACACACACGGACCATATGTAGTTCAACTCTGCTAAGGAAACTGACAAGAACAGTAGCTCCTCTTCAGTCCAATACACTGTACTTGCTGGGAACAGACACGAGTGCTATTTACACTGTGTATGGCAATTGGAGCACAATAGTGACTCGTCTTACCAGAAAACAACTCTTGCTCATAGAACAAAAAATTGCATGTGACTCAACTCCATTTAGGACTGGTAAACAAACTCTAGCTCACTTTACAAGAAACACACTCTGCTTTTGAGAAAGGAGCACTCTTCTACTCTACTGTGTTTCCTATAGGGCCAGAACAGTGAGCTTGCTCAGAAAAAAAGAAGTGTGCTTCCTACACACAGGGGCCATATCTAGTTCAACTCTTTTTGGAAACTGACAAGAACAGTAGCTCCTCTTCAGTCCAATACACTGTACTTGCTGGGAAGAGACGGGAGGGCTATTTGTACTGTGTATGGCAATGGGAGCACAATAGTGACTTTCCTTACCAGAAAACAACTCTTGCTCATAGGACCAGAAACTGCATGTGATTCCACACCATTTAGGAATGGGAAACAAACGCTAGCTCACCTTAAAGGAAACACACTCTGCTTTTGAGAAAAAAGCAGTCTTCTACTCTACTGTTTTTCCTATGGGGTCCGAACAGTGAGCTTGCTCAGAACAAAAAAACTGTGCTTCCTACACACACGGCCATATCTAGTTCAAGTCTGCTTAGGAACCTGACAAGAACATTAGATCCTCTTCAGTCCAATACACTGTACTTGCTGGGAACAGACGCGAGTGCTATTTGCACAGTGTATGGCAATGGGAGCGCAATGTGACTTTCCTTACCAGAAAACAACTCTTGTTCGTAGGACCAGAAACTGCATGTGATTCAACTCCATTTAGAACTGGGAAAGAAATGCTAGCTCGCCTTACAAGAAACACACTCTGCTTTTGAGAAAAGAGGACTCTTCTACTCTACTGTGTTTCCTATAGGGCCAGAACAGTGTACTTGCTCAGAACAAAAGAACTGTGCTTCCTACACACACGGGCCATATCTAGTTCAACTCTGCTTAGGAAACTGACAAGAACAGTAGCTCCTCTTCAGTCCAATACACTGTACATGCTGGGAACAGATGCCTGTGCTATTTGCCCTGTGTATGACAATGGGAGCGCAATAGTGACTCTTCTTACCAGAAAACAACTCATGCTCGTAGGACCACAAACTGCATGGGATTCAACTCCATTTAGTACATGGTAACAAACGCTGTCTCGCCTTACAGGAAACACACTCTGCTTTTGAGAAAAGGGCACTCTTCTACTCTATTGTGTTTCCTACGGGGTCCGAACTGTGAGCTTGCTCAGAACAAAAGAACTGTGCTTCCCACACACACGGGCCATATCTAGTTCAACTCTGCTTAAAAAACTGACAAGAACAGTAGCTGCTCTTCAGTCCAATACACTGTACTTGCTGGGAACAGACGCGAGTGCTATTTGCACTGTGTATGGCAATGGGAGCACAATAGTGACTCTTCTTACCAGAAAACAAATTTGCTCGTAGTACCAGAAACTGCATGGGACTCAACTCCATTTCTGACTGGGAAACAAACACTAGCTCAACTTTCAAGAAAAACAATCAAATTTTGAGAATAGAGCACTCATCTACTCTACTGTGTTTCCTATGATGTCCGCATAGTGTGCTTTCTCAGAACAAAAGAACTGTGCTTCCTACACACATGGGATATATCTGGTTCAACTCCTCTTATGAAAATGACAAGAACAGTAGCTCCTCTTCAGTTCAATACAATGTCCTTGCTGGGAACAGACGCGAGTGCTATTTGCACTATGTATGGGAATTGGAGCGCAATAGTGACTTTCCTTACCAGAAAACAACTCTTGCTCATAGGACCAGAAACTGGATGTGATTCAACTCCATTTAGGACTGGGAAACAAATGCTAGCTCGCCTTACAAGGAACACACTCTGCTTTTGAGAAAAGGGCACTCTTCTACTCTATTGTGTTTCCTACGGGGTCCGAACTGTGAGCTTGCTCAGAACAAAAGACCTGTGCTTCCTACACACACGGGCCATATCTGGTTCAACTCTGCTTAGGAAACTGACAAGAACAGTAGCTCCTCTTCAGTCCAATACACTGTACTTGCTGGGAACAGACGCAAGTGATATTTGCCCTGTGTATGACAATGGGTGCGCAATATTGACTATTCTTACCAGAAAACAACTCTTGCTCGTAGGACCAGAAACTGCATGTGATTCAACCCCATTTAGGACTGGGAAAAAAATGCTAGCTCGCTTTACAAGAAACACACTCTACTTTGAGAAAAGAGCACTCTTCTACTCTACTGTGTTTCCTATGGTGTGTGAACAGTGAGCTTGCTCAGAACAAAAGAACTGTGCTTACTACACACACGGGCCATATCTGGTTCAACTCTGCTTAGGAAACTGACAAGAACAGTAGCTCCTCTTCAGTCCAATACACTGTACTTGCTGGGAACAGACGCAAGTGCTATTTGCAGTGTGTATGGCAATGGGAGCACAATAGTGACTCTTCTTACCAGAAAACAACTCTTACTCATAGGACCAGAAACTGCATGGGATTCAACTCCATTTCTGACTGGGAAGTAAATGCTAGCTCGCCTTTCAAGGAACACAATCTAATTTTGAGAAAAGAGCACTCATCTACTCTACTGTGTTTCCTATGGTGTCCGCACAGTGTGCTTTCTCAGAAAAAAAGAACTGTGTTTCCTACACACACGGGCCATATCTAGTTCAACTCCTCTTAGGAAAATGACAAAAACAGTAGCTCCTCTTCAGTCCAATACACTGTACTTGCTTGGAACAGACGCGAGTGCTATTTGCACTATGTATTGCAATGGGAGCGCAATAGTGACTTTCCTTACCAGAAAACAACTCTTGCTCATAGGACCAGAAACTGCAAGTGATTCAACTCCATTTAGTACTGGGAAACAAACGCTAGCTCGCCTTACAAGAAACACACTCT
Source organism: Peromyscus eremicus (assembly GCF_949786415.1). Taxonomy (NCBI): domain Eukaryota; kingdom Metazoa; phylum Chordata; class Mammalia; order Rodentia; family Cricetidae; genus Peromyscus; species Peromyscus eremicus. Next base: position 37,967 of record NW_026734391.1, read on the forward strand.
GCTTTTGAGAAAAGAGCACTCTTCTCCTCTACTGTGTTTCCTATGGGGTCCGAACAGTGAGCTTGCTTAGAAAAAAATAACTGTGCTTCCTACACACACGGGCCATATCTAGTTCAACTCTGCTTAGGAAACTGACAAGAACAGTAGCTCCTCTTCAGTCCAATACACTGTACTTGCTGGGAACCGACGCCAAAGCTATTTGCACTGTGTATGACATGGTGAGCGCAATAGTGACTCTTCTTACCAGAAAACAACTCTTGCTCGTAGGACCAGAAACTGCATGGGATTCAACTCCATTTAGGACTGGGAAACAAATGCTAGCTCGCCTACAAGAAACACACTCTGCATTGAGAAAAGAGCACTCATCTACTCTACTGGGTTTCCTATGGGGTCCGAACAGTGAGCTTGCTCAGAACAAAAGACCTGTGCTTCCTACACACACGGGCCATATCTAGTTCAACTCTGCTTAGGAAACTGGCAAGAACAGTAGCTCCTCTTCTGTCCAATACACTGTACTTGCTGGGAACAGAAGCAAGTGCTATTTGAACTGTGTATGTCAATGAGATCGCAATAGTCACTTTCCCTACCAGAAAACATCTCTTGCTTGTAGGACCAGAAACTGCATGTGATTCAACTCCATTTAGGTCTGGGAAACAAACGCTAGCTCGCCTTACAAGAACCACACTCTGCTTTAGAGAAAAGATCACTCTTCTACTCTACTGTGTTTCCTATGGGGTCCGAACAGTGAGCATGCTCAGAACAAAAGAACAGTGCTTCCTACATACACGGCCATATCTAGTTCATTTCTGCTTAGGAACCTGAGAAGAACAGTAGATTCTCTTCAGTCCAATACACTGTCCATGCTGGGAACCGACGCCAGTGCTATTTGCCCTGTGTATGACAATGGGAGTGCAATAGTGACTCTTCTTACCAGAAACCAACTCTTGATAGTAGGATCAGAAACTGCATGTGATTCAACTCCATATAGGACTGGGAAACAAACGCTAGCTCGCCTTACAAGAAACAGTCTCTGCTTTTTAGAAAAGAGCACTCATCTACGCTACTGTGTTTCCTATGTGGTCCGAACAGTGAGCTTGCTCAGAACAAAAGAACTGTGCTTCCTACACACACGGCCATATCTAGTTCAATTCTGCTTAGGAACCTGGCAAGAACAGTAGATCCTCTTCAGTCCAATACACTGTACTTGCTGGGAACAGATGCCAGGGCTATTTGTCCTGTGAATGGCAATGGCAGCGCAATAGTGACTATTCTTAACAGAAAACATCTCTTGCCCCTAGGAACACAAACTGCATGTGATTCAACTCCATTTTGTACTGGAAAACAAACGCTAGCTCGCCTTACAAGAAACACACTCTGCTTTTGAGAAAAGAGCACTATTCTACTCTACTGTGTTTCCTATGGTGTCCGAACAGTGAGCTTGCTCAGAACAAAAGAACTGTGCTTCCTACACACACGGCCATATCTAGTTCAATTCTGCTTAGGAACCTGACAAGAACAGTAGATCCTCTTCAGTCCAATACACTGTACTTGCTGGGAAAAGACGCGAGTGCTATTTGCCCTGTGTATGGCAATGGGAGCACAATAGTGACTTTCCTTACCAGAAAAAAACTCTTGTTCATAGGACCAGAAATTGCATGTGATTCTACTCCATTTAGGACTAGGGAACAAACGCTAGCTCGCCTTACAAGAAACACACTCTGCTTTTGAGAAAAGAGCACTTTTCTACTCTACTGTGTTTCCTATAGGGCCAGAACAGTGAGCTTGCTCAGAACATAAGAACTGTGCTTCCTACACACACGGGCCTTACCTAGTTCAACTCTGCTTAGGAAACTGACAAGAACAGTAGCTCCTCTTCAGTCCGATACACTGTACTTGCTGGGAACAGACGCGAGTGCTATTTGCACTGTGTATGGCACTGTGAGCACAATAGTGACTTTCCTTACCAGAAAACAACTCTTGATCATAGGACCAGAAACTGCATATGATCAAATCCATTTAGGACTGGGAAACAAATGCTAGCTCGCCTTACAAGAAACACATTCTGCCTTTGGTAAAAGAGCACTCCTCTACTCTACTTTGTTTTCTATGCGGTCCGATACGTGAGTTTGCTCAGAACAAAAGAACTGTGCTTCCTACACACACGGCCATATCTAGTATAATTCTGCTTAGGAAACTGACAAGAACAGTAGCTCCTATTCAGTCCAACACACTGTACTTGCTGGGAACAGACACGAGTGCTATTTGCACTGTGTATGGCATTTGGAGCGCAATAGTGACTCTTCTTACCAGAAAACAACTCTTGCTCGTAGGACCAAAAACTGTCTGTGATTCAACTCCATTTAGGACTGGGAAACAAACGCGAGCTCGCCTTACAAGAAACACATTCTGCTTTAGAGAAAAGAGCACTCTTCTACTCTACTGTGTTTCCTGTAGGACCAGAACAGTAAGCTTGCTCAGAACATAATAACTATGCTTCCTAAACACACGGGCCATATCTAGTTCAACTCTGCTTAGGAAACTGACAAGAACAGCAGCTCCTCTTCAGTCCAATACACTGTACTTGCTGAGAACAGACGCGAGTGCTATTTGCACTGTGTATGGCAATTGGAGCACAATAGTGACTCGTCTTACCCGAAAACAACTCTTGCTCGTACGACCAGAAACTGCATGTGACTCAACTCCTTTTAGGACTGGGAAACAAACTCTAGCTCACCTTACAAGAAACACATTCTACTTTTGGGAAAAGAGCACTCTTCTACTCTACTGTGTTTCCTATAGGGCCAGAACAGTTAGCTTGCTCAGAACAAAAGAACTGTGCTTCCTACACACACGGACCATATGTAGTTCAACTCTGCTTAGGAAACTGACAAGAACAGTAGCTCCTCTTCAGTCCAATACACTGTACTTGCTGGGAACAGACGCGAGTGCTATTACACTGTGTATGGCAATTAGAGTGCAATAGTGACTTTGCTTACCAGAAAATAACTCTTGCTCGTAGGACCACAAACTGCATGTGATTCAACGCCATTTAGGACTGGGAAACAAATGCTAGCTCGCCTTACAAGAAACACACTCTGCTTTAGAAAAAGAGCACTCTTCTACTCTACTGTGTTTCCTACAGGGCCAGAACAGTGAGCTTGCTCAGAACAAAAGAACTGTGCTTCCCACACACGGGCCATATCTAGTTCAACTCTGCTTAGGAAACTGACAAGAACAGTAGATCCTCTTCAGTCAAATACACTGTACCTGCTGGGAACAGACGCCAGTGCTATTTGCACTGTGTATATCAATTGGAGCACAATAGTGACTTTTGTTACCAAAAAACAACTCTTGCTCATAGAACAAAAAACTGCATGTGACTCAACTCCATTTGGACTGGGAAACAAACTCTAGCTCGCTTTACAAGAAACACACTCTACGTTTCAGAAAAAAGCACTCTTCTACTCTACTGTGTTTTCTATGGGGTCCGAACAGTGAGCTTGCTCAGAACAAAAAAACTGTGCTTCCTACACACGGCCATATCTAGTTCAAGTCTGCTTAGGAACCTGACAAGAACAGTAGATCCTCTTCAGTCCAATACACTGTACTTGCTGGGAACAGACGCGAGTGCTATTAGCACTGTGTATGGCAATGGGAGCGCAATAGTGACTTTCCTTACCAGAAAACAACTCTTGCTCGTAGGACCAGAAACTGCATGTGATTCAACTCCATTTAGGAATGGGAAACAAACGCTAGCTCGCCTTACAAGAAACACACTCTGCTTTAGAGAAAAGAGCACTCTTCTACTCTACTGTGTTTCCTATAGGGCCAGAACAGTGAGCTTGCTCAGAACATAAGAACTGTGCTTCCTACACACACGGGCCATATCTAGTTCAACTCTGCTTAGGAACCTGACAAGAACAGTAGCTCCTCTTCAGTCCAATACACTGTTCTTGCTGGGAACAGACGCATGTGCTATTTGCACTGTGTATGGCAATGGGAGCACAATATTGACTTTCCTTACCAGAAAACATTTCTTGCTCGTAGGACCAGAAACTGTCTGTGATTCAACTCCATTTAGGACTGGGAAACAAACGCGAGCTCGCCTTACAAGAAACACACTCTGCTTTAGAGAAAAGAGCATTCTTCTACTCTACTGTGTTTCCTGTAGGACCAGAACAGTGAGCTTGCTCAGAACATAATAACTGTGCTTCCTAAACACACGGGCCATATCTATTTCAACTCTGCTTAGGAAACTGACAAGAACAGCAGCTCCTCTTCAGTCCGAAACACTGTACTTTCTGAGAACAGACGCGAGTGCTATGTGCACTGTGTATGGCAATTGGAGCACAATAGTGACTCGTCTTACCAGAAAACAACTCTTGCTCATAGGACCAAAAACTGCATGTGACTCAACTCCATTTAGGACTGGGAAACAAACTCTAGCTCACCTTACAAGAAACACACTCTGCTTTAGAAAAAAGAGCACTCTTCTACTCTACTGTGTTTCCTATAGGACCAGAACAGTTAGCTTGCTCAGAACAAATGAACTGTGCTTCCTAGACACACGGGCCATATCTAGTTCAACTCTGCTTAGGAAACTGAGAAGAACAGTAGCTCCTCTTCAGTCCAATACACTGTACTTGCTGGGAACAGACGCATGTGCTATTTGCACTGTGTATGGCAATGGGAGCACAATAGTGACTTTCCTTACCAGAAAACAACTCTTGGTCGTAGGACCAGAAACTGCATGTGATTCAACTCCATTTAGGACTGGGAAACAAACACTAGCTCACCTTACAAGAAACACACTCTGCTTTTGAGAAAAGAGCACTCATCTACTCTATTGTGTTTCCTGTGTGGTCCGAACAGTGAGCTTGCTCAGAACAAACGAACTGTGCTTCCTACACACACGGCCATATCTAGTTCAAGTCTACTTAGGAACCTGACAAGAGCAGTAGATCCTCTTCAGTCCAATACACTGTACTTGCTGGGAACAGACGCGAGTGCTATTTGCACAGTGTATGGCAATGGGAGCGCAATGTGACTTTCCTTACCAGAAAACAACTCTTGTTCGTAGGACCTGAAACTGCATGTGATTCAACTCCATTTAGGACTAGGAAACAAACGCTAGCTTCCCTTACAAGAAACACACTCTGCTTTTGAGAAAAGAGCACTCTTCTACTCTACTGTGTTTCCTATAGGGCCAGAACAGTGAGCTTGCTTAGAACATAAGAACTGTGCTTCCTACACACACGGGCCATATCTAGTTCAACTCTGCTTAGGAAACTGACAAGAACAGTAGCTCCTCTTCAGTCCGATACACTGTACTTGCTGGGAACAGACGCGAGTGCTATTTGCACTGTGTATGGCAATGGGAGCACAATAGTGACTCGTCTTACCAGAAAACAACTCTTGCTCATAGAACAAAAAATTGCATGTGACTCAACTCCATTTAGGACTGGTAAACAAACTCTAGCTCACTTTACAAGAAACACACTCTGCTTTTGAGAAAGGAGCACTCTTCTACTCTACTGTGTTTCCTATAGGGCCAGAACAGTGAGCTTGCTCAGAAAAAAAGAAGTGTGCTTCCTACACACAGGGGCCATATCTAGTTCAACTCTTTTTGGAAACTGACAAGAACAGTAGCTCCTCTTCAGTCCAATACACTGTACTTGCTGGGAAGAGACGGGAGGGCTATTTGTACTGTGTATGGCAATGGGAGCACAATAGTGACTTTCCTTACCAGAAAACAACTCTTGCTCATAGGACCAGAAACTGCATGTGATTCCACACCATTTAGGAATGGGAAACAAACGCTAGCTCACCTTAAAGGAAACACACTCTGCTTTTGAGAAAAAAGCAGTCTTCTACTCTACTGTTTTTCCTATGGGGTCCGAACAGTGAGCTTGCTCAGAACAAAAAAACTGTGCTTCCTACACACACGGCCATATCTAGTTCAAGTCTGCTTAGGAACCTGACAAGAACATTAGATCCTCTTCAGTCCAATACACTGTACTTGCTGGGAACAGACGCGAGTGCTATTTGCACAGTGTATGGCAATGGGAGCGCAATGTGACTTTCCTTACCAGAAAACAACTCTTGTTCGTAGGACCAGAAACTGCATGTGATTCAACTCCATTTAGAACTGGGAAAGAAATGCTAGCTCGCCTTACAAGAAACACACTCTGCTTTTGAGAAAAGAGGACTCTTCTACTCTACTGTGTTTCCTATAGGGCCAGAACAGTGTACTTGCTCAGAACAAAAGAACTGTGCTTCCTACACACACGGGCCATATCTAGTTCAACTCTGCTTAGGAAACTGACAAGAACAGTAGCTCCTCTTCAGTCCAATACACTGTACATGCTGGGAACAGATGCCTGTGCTATTTGCCCTGTGTATGACAATGGGAGCGCAATAGTGACTCTTCTTACCAGAAAACAACTCATGCTCGTAGGACCACAAACTGCATGGGATTCAACTCCATTTAGTACATGGTAACAAACGCTGTCTCGCCTTACAGGAAACACACTCTGCTTTTGAGAAAAGGGCACTCTTCTACTCTATTGTGTTTCCTACGGGGTCCGAACTGTGAGCTTGCTCAGAACAAAAGAACTGTGCTTCCCACACACACGGGCCATATCTAGTTCAACTCTGCTTAAAAAACTGACAAGAACAGTAGCTGCTCTTCAGTCCAATACACTGTACTTGCTGGGAACAGACGCGAGTGCTATTTGCACTGTGTATGGCAATGGGAGCACAATAGTGACTCTTCTTACCAGAAAACAAATTTGCTCGTAGTACCAGAAACTGCATGGGACTCAACTCCATTTCTGACTGGGAAACAAACACTAGCTCAACTTTCAAGAAAAACAATCAAATTTTGAGAATAGAGCACTCATCTACTCTACTGTGTTTCCTATGATGTCCGCATAGTGTGCTTTCTCAGAACAAAAGAACTGTGCTTCCTACACACATGGGATATATCTGGTTCAACTCCTCTTATGAAAATGACAAGAACAGTAGCTCCTCTTCAGTTCAATACAATGTCCTTGCTGGGAACAGACGCGAGTGCTATTTGCACTATGTATGGGAATTGGAGCGCAATAGTGACTTTCCTTACCAGAAAACAACTCTTGCTCATAGGACCAGAAACTGGATGTGATTCAACTCCATTTAGGACTGGGAAACAAATGCTAGCTCGCCTTACAAGGAACACACTCTGCTTTTGAGAAAAGGGCACTCTTCTACTCTATTGTGTTTCCTACGGGGTCCGAACTGTGAGCTTGCTCAGAACAAAAGACCTGTGCTTCCTACACACACGGGCCATATCTGGTTCAACTCTGCTTAGGAAACTGACAAGAACAGTAGCTCCTCTTCAGTCCAATACACTGTACTTGCTGGGAACAGACGCAAGTGATATTTGCCCTGTGTATGACAATGGGTGCGCAATATTGACTATTCTTACCAGAAAACAACTCTTGCTCGTAGGACCAGAAACTGCATGTGATTCAACCCCATTTAGGACTGGGAAAAAAATGCTAGCTCGCTTTACAAGAAACACACTCTACTTTGAGAAAAGAGCACTCTTCTACTCTACTGTGTTTCCTATGGTGTGTGAACAGTGAGCTTGCTCAGAACAAAAGAACTGTGCTTACTACACACACGGGCCATATCTGGTTCAACTCTGCTTAGGAAACTGACAAGAACAGTAGCTCCTCTTCAGTCCAATACACTGTACTTGCTGGGAACAGACGCAAGTGCTATTTGCAGTGTGTATGGCAATGGGAGCACAATAGTGACTCTTCTTACCAGAAAACAACTCTTACTCATAGGACCAGAAACTGCATGGGATTCAACTTAATTTCTGACTGGGAAGTAAATGCTAGCTCGCCTTTCAAGGAACACAATCTAATTTTGAGAAAAGAGCACTCATCTACTCTACTGTGTTTCCTATGGTGTCCGCACAGTGTGCTTTCTCAGAAAAAAAGAACTGTGTTTCCTACACACACGGGCCATATCTAGTTCAACTCCTCTTAGGAAAATGACAAAAACAGTAGCTCCTCTTCAGTCCAATACACTGTACTTGCTTGGAACAGACGCGAGTGCTATTTGCACTATGTATTGCAATGGGAGCGCAATAGTGACTTTCCTTACCAGAAAACAACTCTTGCTCATAGGACCAGAAACTGCAAGTGATTCAACTCCATTTAGTACTGGGAAACAAACGCTAGCTCGCCTTACAAGAAACACACTCTGCTTTTGAGAAAAGAGCACTCTTCTCCTCTACTGTGTTTCCTATGGGGTCCGAACAGTGAGCTTGCTTAGAAAAAAATAACTGTGCTTCCTACACACACGGGCCATATCTAGTTCAACTCTGCTTAGGAAACTGACAAGAACAGTAGCTCCTCTTCAGTCCAATACACTGTACTTGCTGGGAACCGACGCCAAAGCTATTTGCACTGTGTATGACATGGTGAGCGCAATAGTGACTCTTCTTACCAGAAAACAACTCTTGCTCGTAGGACCAGAAACTGCATGGGATTCAACTCCATTTAGGACTGGGAAACAAACGCTAGCTCGCCTACAAGAAACACACTCTGCATTGAGAAAAGAGCACTCATCTACTCTACTGGGTTTCCTATGGGGTCCGAACAGTGAGCTTGGTCAGAACAAAAGACCTGTGCTTCCTACACACACGGGCCATATCTAGTTCAACTCTGCTTAGGAAACTGGCAAGAACAGTAGCTCCTCTTCTGTCCAATACACTGTACTTGCTGGGAACAGAAGCAAGTGCTATTTGAACTGTGTATGTCAATGAGATCGCAATAGTCACTTTCCCTACCAGAAAACATCTCTTGCTTGTAGGACCAGAAACTGCATGTGATTCAACTCCATTTAGGTCTGGGAAACAAACGCTAGCTCGCCTTACAAGAACCACACTCTGCTTTAGAGAAAAGATCACTCTTCTACTCTACTGTGTTTCCTATGGGGTCCGAACAGTGAGCATGCTCAGAACAAAAGAACAGTGCTTCCTACATACACGGCCATATCTAGTTCATTTCTGCTTAGGAACCTGAGAAGAACAGTAGATTCTCTTCAGTCCAATACACTGTCCATGCTGGGAACCGACGCCAGTGCTATTTGCCCTGTGTATGACAATGGGAGTGCAATAGTGACTCTTCTTACCAGAAATCAACTCTTGATAGTAGGATCAGAAACTGCATGTGATTCAACTCCATATAGGACTGGGAAACAAACGCTAGCTCGCCTTACAAGAAACAGTCTCTGCTTTTTAGAAAAGAGCACTCATCTACGCTACTGTGTTTCCTATGTGGTCCGAACAGTGAGCTTGCTCAGAACAAAAGAACTGTGCTTCCTACACACACGGCCATATCTAGTTCAATTCTGCTTAGGAACCTGGCAAGAACAGTAGATCCTCTTCAGTCCAATACACTGTACTTGCTGGGAACAGATGCCAGGGCTATTTGTCCTGTGAATGGCAATGGCAGCGCAATAGTGACTATTCTTAACAGAAAACATCTCTTGCCCCTAGGAACACAAACTGCATGTGATTCAACTCCATTTTGTACTGGAAAACAAACGCTAGCTCGCCTTACAAGAAACACACTCTGCTTTTGAGAAAAGAGCACTATTCTACTCTACTGTGTTTCCTATGGTGTCCGAACAGTGAGCTTGCTCAGAACAAAAGAACTGTGCTTCCTACACACACGGCCATATCTAGTTCAATTCTGCTTAGGAACCTGACAAGAACAGTAGATCCTCTTCAGTCCAATACACTGTACTTGCTGGGAAAAGACGCGAGTGCTATTTGCCCTGTGTATGGCAATGGGAGCACAATAGTGACTTTCCTTACCAGAAAAAAACTCTTGTTCATAGGACCAGAAATTGCATGTGATTCTACTCCATTTAGGACTAGGGAACAAACGCTAGCTCGCCTTACAAGAAACACACTCTGCTTTTGAGAAAAGAGCACTTTTCTACTCTACTGTGTTTCCTATAGGGCCAGAACAGTGAGCTTGCTCAGAACATAAGAACTGTGCTTCCTACACACACGGGCCTTACCTAGTTCAACTCTGCTTAGGAAACTGACAAGAACAGTAGCTCCTCTTCAGTCCGATACACTGTACTTGCTGGGAACAGACGCGAGTGCTATTTGCACTGTGTATGGCACTGTGAGCACAATAGTGACTTTCCTTACCAGAAAACAACTCTTGATCATAGGACCAGAAACTGCATATGATCAAATCCATTTAGGACTGGGAAACAAATGCTAGCTCGCCTTACAAGAAACACATTCTGCCTTTGGTAAAAGAGCACTCCTCTACTCTACTTTGTTTTCTATGCGGTCCGATACGTGAGTTTGCTCAGAACAAAAGAACTGTGCTTCCTACACACACGGCCATATCTAGTATAATTCTGCTTAGGAAACTGACAAGAACAGTAGCTCCTATTCAGTCCAACACACTGTACTTGCTGGGAACAGACACGAGTGCTATTTGCACTGTGTATGGCATTTGGAGCGCAATAGTGACTCTTCTTACCAGAAAACAACTCTTGCTCGTAGGACCAAAAACTGTCTGTGATTCAACTCCATTTAGGACTGGGAAACAAACGCGAGCTCGCCTTACAAGAAACACATTCTGCTTTAGAGAAAAGAGCACTCTTCTACTCTACTGTGTTTCCTGTAGGACCAGAACAGTAAGCTTGCTCAGAACATAATAACTATGCTTCCTAAACACACGGGCCATATCTAGTTCAACTCTGCTTAGGAAACTGACAAGAACAGCAGCTCCTCTTCAGTCCAATACACTGTACTTGCTGAGAACAGACGCGAGTGCTATTTGCACTGTGTATGGCAATTGGAGCACAATAGTGACTCGTCTTACCCGAAAACAACTCTTGCTCGTACGACCAGAAACTGCATGTGACTCAACTCCTTTTAGGACTGGGAAACAAACTCTAGCTCACCTTACAAGAAACACATTCTACTTTTGGGAAAAGAGCACTCTTCTACTCTACTGTGTTTCCTATAGGGCCAGAACAGTTAGCTTGCTCAGAACAAAAGAACTGTGCTTCCTACACACACGGACCATATGTAGTTCAACTCTGCTTAGGAAACTGACAAGAACAGTAGCTCCTCTTCAGTCCAATACACTGTACTTGCTGGGAACAGACGCGAGTGCTATTACACTGTGTATGGCAATTAGAGTGCAATAGTGACTTTGCTTACCAGAAAATAACTCTTGCTCGTAGGACCACAAACTGCATGTGATTCAACGCCATTTAGGACTGGGAAACAAATGCTAGCTCGCCTTACAAGAAACACACTCTGCTTTAGAAAAAGAGCACTCTTCTACTCTACTGTGTTTCCTACAGGGCCAGAACAGTGAGCTTGCTCAGAACAAAAGAACTGTGCTTCCCACACACGGGCCATATCTAGTTCAACTCTGCTTAGGAAACTGACAAGAACAGTAGATCCTCTTCAGTCAAATACACTGTACCTGCTGGGAACAGACGCCAGTGCTATTTGCACTGTGTATATCAATTGGAGCACAATAGTGACTTTTGTTACCAAAAAACAACTCTTGCTCATAGAACAAAAAACTGCATGTGACTCAACTCCATTTGGACTGGGAAACAAACTCTAGCTCGCTTTACAAGAAACACACTCTACGTTTCAGAAAAAAGCACTCTTCTACTCTACTGTGTTTTCTATGGGGTCCGAACAGTGAGCTTGCTCAGAACAAAAAAACTGTGCTTCCTACACACGGCCATATCTAGTTCAAGTCTGCTTAGGAACCTGACAAGAACAGTAGATCCTCTTCAGTCCAATACACTGTACTTGCTGGGAACAGACGCGAGTGCTATTAGCACTGTGTATGGCAATGGGAGCGCAATAGTGACTTTCCTTACCAGAAAACAACTCTTGCTCGTAGGACCAGAAACTGCATGTGATTCAACTCCATTTAGGAATGGGAAACAAACGCTAGCTCGCCTTACAAGAAACACACTCTGCTTTAGAGAAAAGAGCACTTTTCTACTCTACTGTGTTTCCTATAGGGCCAGAACAGTGAGCTTGCTCAGAACATAAGAACTGTGCTTCCTACACACACGGGCCATATCTAGTTCAACTCTGCTTAGGAACCTGACAAGAACAGTAGCTCCTCTTCAGTCCAATACACTGTTCTTGCTGGGAACAGACGCATGTGCTATTTGCACTGTGTATGGCAATGGGAGCACAATATTGACTTTCCTTACCAGAAAACATTTCTTGCTCGTAGGACCAGAAACTGTCTGTGATTCAACTCCATTTAGGACTGGGAAACAAACGCGAGCTCGCCTTACAAGAAACACACTCTGCTTTAGAGAAAAGAGCATTCTTCTACTCTACTGTGTTTCCTGTAGGACCAGAACAGTGAGCTTGCTCAGAACATAATAACTGTGCTTCCTAAACACACGGGCCATATCTATTTCAACTCTGCTTAGGAAACTGACAAGAACAGCAGCTCCTCTTCAGTCCGAAACACTGTACTTTCTGAGAACAGACGCGAGTGCTATGTGCACTGTGTATGGCAATTGGAGCACAATAGTGACTCGTCTTACCAGAAAACAACTCTTGCTCATAGGACCAAAAACTGCATGTGACTCAACTCCATTTAGGACTGGGAAACAAACTCTAGCTCACCTTACAAGAAACACACTCTGCTTTAGAAAAAAGAGCACTCTTCTACTCTACTGTGTTTCCTATAGGACCAGAACAGTTAGCTTGCTCAGAACAAATGAACTGTGCTTCCTAGACACACGGGCCATATCTAGTTCAACTCTGCTTAGGAAACTGAGAAGAACAGTAGCTCCTCTTCAGTCCAATACACTGTACTTGCTGGGAACAGACGCATGTGCTATTTGCACTGTGTATGTCAATGGGAGCACAATAGTGACTTTCCTTACCAGAAAACAACTCTTGGTCGTAGGACCAGAAACTGCATGTGATTCAACTCCATTTAGGACTGGGAAACAAACACTAGCTCACCTTACAAGAAACACACTCTGCTTTTGAGAAAAGAGCACTCATCTACTCTATTGTGTTTCCTGTGTGGTCCGAACAGTGAGCTTGCTCAGAACAAACGAACTGTGCTTCCTACACACACGGCCATATCTAGTTCAAGTCTACTTAGGAACCTGACAAGAGCAGTAGATCCTCTTCAGTCCAATACACTGTACTTGCTGGGAACAGACGCGAGTGCTATTTGCACAGTGTATGGCAATGGGAGCGCAATGTGACTTTCCTTACCAGAAAACAACTCTTGTTCGTAGGACCTGAAACTGCATGTGATTCAACTCCATTTAGGACTAGGAAACAAACGCTAGCTTCCCTTACAAGAAACACACTCTGCTTTTGAGAAAAGAGCACTCTTCTACTCTACTGTGTTTCCTATAGGGCCAGAACAGTGAGCTTGCTTAGAACATAAGAACTGTGCTTCCTACACACACGGGCCATATCTAGTTCAACTCTGCTTAGGAAACTGACAAGAACAGTAGCTCCTCTTCAGTCCGATACACTGTACTTGCTGGGAACAGACGCGAGTGCTATTTGCACTGTGTATGGCAATGGGAGCACAATAGTGACTCGTCTTACCAGAAAACAACTCTTCCTCGTAGGACCAAAAACTACATGGGACTCAACTCCATTTAGGACTGGGAAACAAACGTTAGCTCGACTTCCAAGAAACACACTCTGCTTTTGAGAAAAGAGCACTCTTCTACTCTACTGTGTTTCCTATAGGGCCAGAACAGTGAGATTGCTCAGAAAAAAAGAACTGTGCATCCTACACACACGGGCCATACCTAGTTCAACTCTTCTTAGGAAACTGAGAAGAACAGTAGCTCCTCTTCAGTCCAATACACTGTACTTGCTGGGAACAGAGGGGAGGGCTATTTGCACTGTGTATGGCAATGGGAGCACAATAGTGACTCTACTTACCAGAAAACAACTCTTGCTCGTAGGACAAAAAACTGCATGTGACTCAACTCCATTTAGGACTGGGAAACAAACGCTAGCTCGCCTTACAAGAAACACACTCTGCTTTTGAGAAAAGAGCACTCTTCTACTCTACTGTGTTTCCTATGGAGTCGGAACACTGAACTTGCTCAGAACAAAAGAACAGTGCTTCCTACACACACGGCCATATCTAGTTCAATTCTGCTTAGGAACCTGACAAGAACAGTAGATCCTCTTCAGTCCAATACACTGTACTTGCTGGGAACAGACGCCAGTGCTATTTGTCCTGTGTATGGCAATGGCAGCGCAAAAGTGACTCTTCTTACCATAAAACAACTCTTGCTCGTAGGACTAGAAACTGCATGTGATTCAACTCCATTTAGGACTGGAAAACAAACGCTAGCTCGCCTTACAAGAAACACACTCTGCTTTAGAGAAAAGAGCACTCTTCTACTCTACGGTTTTTCCTATATGGCCAGAACAGTGAGCTTGCTCAGAACAAAAGAACTGTGCTTCCTTCACACACGGCCATATTTATTTCAATTCTGCTTAGGAAACTGAGAAGAACAGTCGCTCCTTTTCAGTCCCATACACTGTACTTGCTGGGAACAGATGGGTGGGCTATTTGCACTGTGTATGGCAATGGGAGCGCAATAGTGACTTTCCTTACCAGAAAACAACTCTTGCTCGTAGGAACACAAACTGCATGTGATTCCACTCCATTTAGGAATGGGAAACAAACGGTAGCTCGCCTTACAAGAAACACACTCTGCTTTTGAGAAAAAAGCACTCTTCTACTCTACTGTGTTTCCTTTGGGGTCCGAACAGTGAGCTTGCTCAGAACAAAAAAACTGTGCTTCCTACACACACGGGCCATATCTAGTTCAAGTCTGCTTAGGAACCTGACAAGAACAATAGATCCTCTTCAGCCCAATACACTGTACTTGGTACGAACAGACGCCAGTGCTATTTGTCCTGTGTATGGCAATGGCAGCGCAATAGTGACTCTTTTTACCAGAAAACAACTCTTGCTCGTAGTACCAGAAATTGCATGGGATTCAACTCCATTTAGGACTGCGAAACAAACACTGGCTCGCCTTATAAGTAACACACTCTGCTTTAGAGAAAAGAGCACTCTTCTGCTCTACTGTGTTTCCTATGGGGTCCAAACAGTGAGCTTAAAGAACAAAAGAACTGTGCTTCCTACAATCATGGATCATATCTAGTTCAACTCTGCTTAGGAAACTGACAAGAACAGTAGCACCTATCCAGTCCAATACACTGTACTTGCTGGGAACAGACGCGGGTGCTATTTGCACTGTTTATGGCAATGGGAGCGCAACGTGACTTTCCTTACCAGAAAAGAACTCTTGTTCGTAGGACCTGAAACTGTATGTGATTCAACTCCATTTAGGACTAGGAAACAAACGCTAGCTCGCCTTACAAGAAACACACTCTGCTTTAGAGAAAAGAGCACTCTTCTACTCTACTGTGTTTCCTATAGGGCCAGAACAGTGAGCTTGCTCAGAACATAAGAACTGTGCTTCCTACACACGGGCCATATCTACTTCAACTCTGCTTAGGAAACTGACAAGAAAAGTAGCTCCTCTTTAGTCCAATACACTGTACTTGCTGGGAACAGACGCCAGTGCTATTTGTCCTGTGTATGGCAATGGCAGCACAAAAGTGACTCTTCTTACCAGAAAACAACTCTTGCTCGTGGACCAGAAACTGCATGTGATTCAACTCCATTTAGGACTGGGAAACAAACTCTAGCTCGCTTTACAAGAAACACGCTCTGCTTTTGAGAAAAGAGCACTCTTCTACTCTACTGTGTTTCCTATAGGGCCAGAACAGTGAGCTTGCTCAGAAAAAATGAACTGTGCTTCCTATACACACGGGCCATATCTAGTTCAACTCTGCTTAGGAAACTGACAAGAACAGTAGCGCCTCTTCAGTCCAATACACTGTACTTGCTGGGAACAGATGGGAGGGCTATTTGCACTGTGTATGGCAATGGGAGCACAATAGTGACTTTCCTTACCAGAAAACAACTCTTGCTCGTAGGAACACAAACTGCATGTGATTCCACTCCATTTAGGATTGGGAAACAAACGCTAGCTCGCCTTAAAAGAAACACACTCTGCTTTTGAGAAAAAAGCACTCTTCTACTCTACTGTGTTTCCTATGGGGTCCGAACAGTGAGCTTGCTCAGAAAAAAAAACTGTGCTTCCTACACACACGGCCATATCTAGTTCAAGTCTGCTTAGGAACCTGACAAGAACAGTAGATCCTCTTCAGCCCAATACACTGTACTTGCTGCGAACAGATGCCAGTGCTATTTGTCCTGTGTATGGCAATGGCAGTGCAATAGTGACTCTTCTTACCATAAAACAACTCTTGCTCGTAGGACCAGAAACTGCATGGGATTCAACTCCACTTAGGACTGCGAAACGTACGCTAGCACGCCTTACAAGAAATACACTCTGCTTTAGAGAAAAGAGCACTCTTCTACTCTACTGTGTTTCCTATAGGACCAGAACAGTGAGCTTGCTCAGAACATAAGAACTGTGCTTCCTACACACACGGGCCATATCGAGTTCAACTCTGCTTAGGAACCTGACAAGAACAGTAGCTCCTCTTCATTCCAATACACTGTACTTGCTGGGAACAGACGCATGTGCTATTTGCACTGTGTATGGCAATGGGAGCGCAATAGTGACTTTCCTTTCCAGAAAACAACTCTTGCTCGTAGGACCAGAAACTGCATGTGATTCCACTCCATTTAGGACTGGAAACAAATGCAAGCTCGCCTTACAAGAAACATACTCTGCTTTTGAGAAAAGAGCACTCTTCTACTCTACTGTGCTCCCTATGGGGTCCGAACTGTGAGCTTGCTCAGAACAAAAGAACTGTGCTTCGTACACACGACCATATCTAGTTCAATTCTGTTTAGGAATCTGACAAGAACAGTAGATCCTCTTCAGTCCAATATACTCTACTTGCTGGGAACAGACGCCAGTGCTATTTGTCCTGTGTATGGCAATGGCAGCGCAATAGTGACTCTTCTTACCATAAAACAACTCTTGCTCATAGGACCAGAAACTGCAAGTGTTTCAACTAGATTTAGGACTGGGAAACAAAAGCTAGCTCACCTTACAAGAAACACACTCTGCTTTAGAGAAAAGAGCACTCTTCTACTCTACTGTGTTTCCTATAGGGCCAGAACAGTGAGCTTGCTCAGAACAAAAGAACTGTGCTTCCTACACACGGGCCATATCTAGTTCAACTCTGCTTAGGAACCTGACAAGAACAGTAGATCCTCTTCAGTCCAATACACTGTACTTGCTGGGAACAGACTCCAGTGCTATTTGTCCTGTGTATGGCAATGGCAGCGCAATAGTGACTCTTCTTACCAGAAAACAACTCTTGCTCGTAGTACCAGAAACTGCATGTGATTCAACTCCATTTAGGCCTGGGAAACAAACTCTAACTCGCTTTACAAGAAACACACTCTGCTTTGAGAAAAGAGCACTCTTCTACTCTACTGTGTTTCCTATAGGGCCAGAACAGTGAGCTTGCTCAGAACAAAAGAACTGTGCTTCCTGCACACAAGGGCCATATCTAGTTCAACTCTGCTTAGGAAACTGACAAGAACAGTAGCTCCTTTTCATTCCAATACACTGTACTTGCGGGGAAGAGACGCGAGTGCTATTTGCACTGTGTATGGCAATTAGAGCACAATAGTGACTCGTCTTACCAGAAAACAACTCTTGCTCGTAGGACAAAAAACTGCATGTTACTCAACTCCATATAGGACTGGGAAACAAATGGTAGCTCGCCTTACAAGAAACACACTCTGCTTTTGAGAAAAGAGCACTCTTCTACTCTACTGTGTTTCCTATAGGGTCCGAACACTGAACTTGCTCAGAACAAAAGAACTGTGCTTCCTACACACACGGCCATATCTAGTTCAATTCTGCTTAGGAACCTGACAAGAACAGTAGATCCTCTTCAGTCCAATACACTGTACTTGCTGGGAACACACGCCAGTGCTATTTGTCCTGTGTATGGCAATGGCAGCGCAAAAGTGACTCTTCTTACCATAAAACAACTCTTGCTCGTAGGACCAGAAACTGCATGGGATTCAACTCCATTTAGGACTGCGAAACATACGCTAGCACGCCTTACAAGAAATACACTCTGCTTTAGAGAAAAGAGCACTCTTCTACTCTACTGTGTTTCCTATAGGACCAGAACAGTGAGCTTGCTCAGAACATAAGAACTGTGCTTCCTACACACACGGGCCATATCGAGTTCAACTCTGCTTAGGAACCTGACAAGAACAGTAGCTCCTCTTCATTCCAATACACTGTACTTGCTGGGAACAGACGCATGTGCTATTTGCACTGTGTATGGCAATGGGAGCGCAATAGTGACTTTCCTTTCCAGAAAACAACTCTTGCTCGTAGGACCAGAAACTGCATGTGATTCCACTCCATTTAGGACTGGAAACAAATGCAAGCTCGCCTTACAAGAAACATATTCTGCTTTTGAGAAAAGAGCACTCTTCTACTCTACTGTGCTCCCTATGGGGTCCGAACTGTGAGCTTGCTCAAAACAAAAGAACTGTGCTTCGTACACACGACCATATCTAGTTCAATTCTGTTTAGGAATCTGACAAGAACAGTAGATCCTCTTCAGTCCAATATACTCTACTTGCTGGGAACAGACGCCAGTGCTATTTGTCCTGTGTATGGCAATGGCAGCGCAATAGTGACTCTTCTTACCATAAAACAACTCTTGCTCATAGGACCAGAAACTGCAAGTGTTTCAACTAGATTTAGGACTGGGAAACAAAAGCTAGCTCACCTTACAAGAAACACACTCTGCTTTAGAGAAAAGAGCACTCTTCTACTCTACTGTGTTTCCTATAGGGCCAGAACAGTGAGCTTGCTCAGAACAAAAGAACTGTGCTTCCTACACACGGGCCATATCTAGTTCAACTCTGCTTAGGAACCTGACAAGAACAGTAGATCCTCTTCAGTCCAATACACTGTACTTGCTGGGAACAGACTCCAGTGCTATTTGTCCTGTGTATGGCAATGGCAGCGCAATAGTGACTCTTCTTACCAGAAAACAACTCTTGCTCGTAGTACCAGAAACTGCATGTGATTCAACTCCATTTAGGCCTGGGAAACAAACTCTAACTCGCTTTACAAGAAACACACTCTGCTTTTGAGAAAAGAGCACTCTTCTACTCTACTGTGTTTCCTATAGGGCCAGAACAGTGAGCCTGCTCAGAACAAAAGAACTGTGCTTCCTGCACACAAGGGCCATATCTAGTTCAACTCTGCTTAGGAAACTGACTAGAACAGTAGCTCCTTTTCATTCCAATACACTGTACTTGCGGGAAGAGACGCGAGTGCTATTTGCACTGTGTATGGCAATTAGAGCACAATAGTGACTCGTCTTACCAGAAAACAACTCTTGCTCGTAGGACAAAAAACTGCATGTTACTCAACTCCATATAGGACTGGGAAACAAATGGTAGCTCGCCTTACAAGAAACACACTCTGCTTTTGAGAAAAGAGCACTCTTCTACTCTACTGTGTTTCCTATAGGGTCCGAACACTGAACTTGCTCAGAACAAAAGAACTGTGCTTCCTACACACACGGCCATATCTAGTTCAATTCTGCTTAGGAACCTGACAAGAACAGTAGATCCTCTTCAGTCCAATACACTGTACTTGCTGGGAACAGACGCCAGTGCTATTTGTCCTGTGTATGGCAATGGCAGCGCAAAAGTGACTCTTCTTACCATAAAACAACTCTTGCTCGTAGGACTAGAAACTGCATGTGATTCAACTCCATTTAGGACTGGGAAAAAACGCTAGCTCGCCTTACAAGAAACACACTCTGCTTTAGAGAAAAGAGCACTCTTCTACTCTACTGTGTTTCCTATAGGGCCAGAACAGTGAGCTTGCTCAGAACAAAAGAGCTGTTCTTCCTAAACACAGGCCATAACTAGTTCCACTCTGCTTAGGAAACTGACAAGAATAGTAGCTCCTCTTCAGTCTGATACAATGTACTTGCTGGGAACAGACGCGAGTGCTATTTGCACTGTGTATGGCAATGGGAGCGCAATAGTGACTTTCCTTACCAGAAAAAAACTCTTGCTCGTAGGACCAGAAACTGCATGTGATTCAACTCCATTTAGGACTGGAAAACAAATGCTAGCTCGCCTTACATGAAACACACTCTGCTTTTGAGAAAAGAGCACTCTTCTATTCTGCTGTGCTTCCTATGGGGTCTGAACAGTGAGCTTGCTCAGAACAAAAGAACTGTGCTTCCTACACACACGGGCCATATCCAGTTCAACTCTGCTTAGGAAACTGACAAGAACAGTAGATCCTCTTCAGTCCAATACACTGTACTTGCAGGGAACAGACGCGAGTGCTATTTTCACTGTGTATGGCAATTGGAGCCCAATAGTGACTCTTCTTACCAGAAAACAACTCTTGCTCGTAGGACAAAAAACTGCATGTGACTCAACTCCATTTAGGACTGGGAAACAAATGCTAGCTCGACGTCCAAGAAACACACTCTGCTTTTGAGAAAAGAGCACTCTTCTACTCTACTGTGTTTCCACTGTGTCCCGAAAAGTGAGCTTGCTCAGAACAAAAAAACTGTGCTTCCTACACACACGGCCATATCTAGTTCAAGTCTGCTTAGGAACCTGACAAGAACAGTAGATCCTCTTCAGTCCAATACACTGTACTTGCTTAGAACAGACGCCAGTGCTATATGTCCTGTGTATGGCAATGGCAGTGCAATAGTGACTCTTTTTACCAGAAAACAACTCTTGCTCATAGTACCAGAAACTGCATGGGATTCAACTCCATTTAGGACTGCGAAACAAACGCTAGCTCGCCTTACAAGTAATACACTCTGCTTTAGAGAAAAGAGCACTCTTCTACTCTACTGTGTTTCCTATGGGGTCCAAACAGTGAGCTTGCTCAGAACAAAAGAACTGTACTTCCTACAAACACGGATCATATCTAGTTCAACTCTGCTTAGGAAACTGACAAGAACAGTAGCACCTATCCAGTCCAATACACTGTACTTGCTGGGAACAGACTCGAGTGCTATTTGCACTGTGTATGGCAATGGGAGCGCAATAGTGACTTTCCTTATCAGAAAAAAACTCTTGCTCATAGGACCAAAAACTGCATGTGATTCAACTCCATTTAGGACTGGGAAACAAACGCTAGCTCGCCATACAAGAAAAACACTCTGCTTTTGAGAAAAGCACACTCTTCTACTCTACTGTGTTTCCTATAGGGTCCGAACAGTGAGCTTGCTCAGAACAAAAGAACTGTGCTTCCTACACACACGGCAATATCTAGTTCAATTCTGCTTATGAACCTGAAAGAACAGTAGATCCTCTTCAGTCCAATACACTGTACTTGCTGGGAACAGACGCCAGTGCTCTTTGTCCTGTATATGGCAATGGGAGCACAATAGTGACTCTTCTTACCATAAAACAACTCTTGACCGTAGGACCAGAAACTGCATGTGATTCAACTCCATTTAGGACTGGGAAACAAACGATAGCTCGCCTTCCATGAAACACACTCTGCTTTTGAGAAAAGAGCACTCTTCTACTCTACTGTGTTTCCTATGGGGTACGAACAGTGAGCTTGCTCAGAACAAAAGAATTGTGCTTCCTACACACACGGGCCATATCTAGTTCAACTCTGCTTAGGAACCTGACAAGAACAGTAGCTCATCTTCAGTCCGATACACTGTACTTGCTGGGAACAGACGCGAGTGCTATTTGCACTGTGTATGGCAATGGGAGCGCAATAGTGACTTTCCTTACCAGAAAACAACTCTTGCTCGTAGGACAAGAAACTGCATGTGATTCAACTCCATTTAGAACTGAGAAACAAACGCTAGCTCGCCTTACATGAAACATACTCTGCTTTTGAGAAAAGAGCACTATTCTACTCTACTGTGTTTCTTATGGGGTCCAAACAGTGAGCTTGCTCAGAACCAAAGAACTGTGCTTCCTACACACACGGATCATATCTAGTTCAACTCTGCTTAGTAAACTGACAAGAACAGTAGCTCCTATTCTGTCCAATATAATGTACTTTCGGGGAACAGACGCGAGTGCTATTTGCATTGTGTATGGCAATTGGAGCCCAATAATGACTTGTCTTACCAGAAAACAACTCTTGCTCGTAGGACAAAAAACTGCATGTGACTCAACTCCATTTAGGACTAGGAAACAAACTCTAGCTCGACTTTTATGAAACACACTCTGCTTTTGGGAAAAGAGCACAATTCTACTCTACTGTGTTTCCTATGTGTTTCGAAAAGTGAGGTTGCTCAGAACAAAAAAACTGTGCTTCCTACACAAACGGCCATATCTAGTTCAAGTCTGCTTAGGAACCTGACAAGAACAGTAGATCCTCTTCAGTCCAATACACTGTACTTGCTGGGAACAGACGCCAGTGCTATTTGTCCTGTGTATGGCAATGGCAGCGCAATACTGACTCTTCTTACCAGAAAACAACTCTTGCTTGTGGACCAGAAACTGCATGTGATTCAACTCCATTTAGGACTTGGAAACAAACGCTAGCTCGCCCTACAAGAAACACACTCTGCTTTTGAGAATAGAGCACTCTTCTACTCTACTGTGTTTCCTATGGGGTCCAAACAGTGAGCTTGCTCAGAACAAAAGAACTGTGCTTCTTAAACACGCGGGACATATCTCGTTCAACTCTGCTTAGGAAACTGACAAGAACAGTAGCTCCTCTTCAGTCCGATACACTGTACTTGCTGGGAACAGACGTGAGTGCTATTTGCACTGTGTATGGCAATGGGAGCACAATAGTGACTTTCCTTACCAGAAAACAACTCTTGGTCGTAGGACCAGAAACTGCATGTGATTCAACTCCATTTAGAACTGGGAAACAAACACTAGCTCGCCTTACAAGAAACACAATATGCTTTTGAGAAAAGAGCACTCTTCTACTCTACTGTGTTTTCTATAGGGCCAGAACAGTGAGCTTGCTCAGAACAAAAGAACTGTGCTTCCTACACACATGGCCATATCTAGTTCAACTCTGCTGAGGAAACTGACAAGAACAGTAGCTCCTAATCCGTCCAATACACTGTACTTGAAGGGAACAGACGCGAGTACTATTTGCACTGTGTATGGCATTTGGAGCGCAATAGTGACTCTTCTTACCAGAAAACAACTCTTGCTCGTAGGACCAAAAACTGCATGTGACTCAACTCCATTTAGGACTGGGAAACAAACGCGAGCACACCTTACAAGAAAAACACTCTGCTTTAGAGAAAAGAGCACTCTTCTACTCTACTGTGTTTCCTATGGGGTCCAAACAGTGAGCTTGCTCAGAACAAAAGAACTGTGCTTCCTACACACACGGGTCATATCTCGTTCAACTCTTCTTAGGAAACTGACAAGAACAGTAGCTCCTATTCAGTCCAATACACTGTACTTGCTGGGAACAGACGCGAGTGCTATTTGCACAGTGTATGGCAATTGGAACACAATAGTGACTCGTCTTACCAGAAAACAACTCTTGCTCGTAGGACAAAAAACTGCATGTGACTCACCTCCATTTAGTACTGGGAAACAAACACTAGCTCGCCTTCCAAGAAACACACTCTGCTTTTGAGAAAGGAGCACTCTTCTACTCTACTGTGTTTCCTATAGGGACAGAACAGTGAGCTTGCTCAGAAAAAAAGAACTGTGCTTCCTACACACAGGGGCCATATCTAGTTCAACTCTTTTTGGAAACTGACAAAACAGTAGCTCCTCTTCAGTCCAATACACTGTACTTGCTGGGAAGAGACAGGAGGGCTATTTGCACTGTGTATGGCAATGTGAGCACAATAGTGACTTTCCTTACCAGAAAACAACTCTTGCTCATAGGACCAGAAACTGCATGTGATTCCACTCCATTTAGGAATGGGAAACAAACGCTAGCTCGCCTTAAAAGAAACACACTCTGCTTTTGAGAAAAAAGCACTCTTCTACTCTACTGTGTTTCCTAAGGGTTCCGAACAGTGAGCTTGTGCAGAACAAAAAAACTGTGCTTCCTACACACACGGCCATATCTAGTTCAAGTCTGCTTAGGAACCTGACAAGAACAGTAGATCCTCTTCAGTCCAATACACTGTACTTGCTGGGAACAGACGCGAGTGCTATTTGCACAGTGTATGGCAATGGGAGCACAATGTGACTTTCCTTACCAGAAAACAACTCTTGTTCGTAGGACCAGAAACTGCATGTGGTTCAACTCCATTTAGGACTGGGAAAGAAACGCTAGCTCGCCTTACAAGAAACACACTCTGCTTTTGAGAAAAGAGCACTCTTCTACTCTACTGTGTTTCCTATAGGGCCAGAACAGTGTACTTGCTCAGAACAAAAGAACTGTGCTTCCTACACACACGGGCCATATCTAGTTCAACTCTGCTTAGGAAACTGACAAGAACAGTAGCTCCTCTTCAGTCCAATACACTGTACATGCTGGGAACAGATGCCAGTGCTATTTGTCCTGTGTATGACAATTTCAGCGCAATAGTGACTATTCTTACCATAAAACAACTCTTGCTCGTAGGACCAGAAACTGCATGTGATTCCATTCCATTTAGGACTGAGACACAAATGCTAGCTCACCTTACAAGAAACACACTCTGCTTTAGAGAAAAGAGCACTCTTCTACTCTACTGTGTTTCCTATGGGGTCCAAACAGTGAGCTTGCTCAGAACAAAAGATCTGTGCTTCCTACACACAAGGACCATATGTAGTTCAACTCTGCTTAGGAAACTGACAAGAACATTAGCTCCTATTCAGTCCAATACACTGTACTTGCTGGGAAAAGACGCGAGTGCTATTTGCCCTGTGTATGGCAACGGGAGCGCAATAGTGACTTTCCTTACCAGAAAACAACTCTTGTTCGTAGGACCAGAAACTGCATGTGATTCAACTCCATTTAGGACTAGGAAACAAAGGCCAGCTCACCTTACAAGAAACACACTCTGATTTTGAGAAAAGAGCACTTTTCTACTCGACTGTGTTTCCTATAGGGCCAGAAGAGTGAGCTTGCTCAGAACGTAATAACTGTGCTTCCTAAACACACAGGCCATATCTAGTTCAACTCTGCTTAGGAAACTGACAAGAACAGCAGCTCGTCTTCAGTCCGATACACTGTACTTGCTGAGAACAGACGTGAGTGCTATTTGCACTGTGTATGGCAATTGGAGCACAATAGTGACTCATCTTACCAGAAAACAACTCTTGCTCGTACGACCAGAAACTGCATGTGACTCAACTCTATTTAGGACTGGGAAACAAACTCTAGCTAACCTTACAAGAAACACACTCTGCTTTTGAGAAAAGAGCACTCTTCTACTCTACTGTGTTTCCTATATGGCCAGAACAGTTAGCTTGCTCAGAAAAAATGAACTGTGCTTCCTAGACACACGGGCCATATCTAGTTCAACTCTGCTTAGGAAACTGAGAAGAACAGTAGCTCCTCTTCAGTCCAATACACTGTACTTGCTGGGAACAGACGCATGTGCTATTTGCACTGTGTATGGCAATGGGAGCGCAATAGTGACTTTCCTTACCAGAAAACAACTCTTGGCTCATAGGACCAGAAACTGCATGTGATTCCACTCCATTTAGGACTGGGAAACAAACGCTAGCTCGCCTTACAAGAAACACACTGCTTTAGAGAAAAGAGCACTCTTCTACTCTACTGTGTTTCCTATGGGGTCCAAACAGTGAGCTTGCTCAGAACAAAAGAACTGTGCTTCCTACACACACGGACCATATGTAGTTCAACTCTGCTAAGGAAACTGACAAGAACAGTAGCTCCTCTTCAGTCCAATACACTGTACTTGCTGGGAACAGACACGAGTGCTATTTACACTGTGTATGGCAATGGGAGCACAATAGTGACTTTCCTTACCAGAAAACAACTCTTGCTCATACGACCAGAAACTGCATGTGACTCAACTCCATTTAGGACTGGGAAACAAACTTTAGCTCACCTTACAAGAAACACACTCTGCTTTTGAGAAAAGAGCACTCTTCTACTCTACTGTGTTTCCTATAGGGCCAGAACAGCTAGCTTGCTCAGAACAAATGAACTGTGCTTCCTAGACACACGGGCAATATCTAGTTCAACTCTCCTTAGGAAACTGAGAAGAACAGTAGCTCCTCTTCAGTCCAATACACTGTACTTGCTGGGAACAGACGCATGTGCTATTTGCACTGTGTATAGCAATGGGAGCACAATAGTGACTTTCCTTACCAGAAAACAACTCTTGCTCGTAGGACCAGAAACTGCATGTGATTCAACTCCATTTAGGACTGGGAAACAAACGCTAGCTCGCCTTACAAGAAACACACTGCTTTAGAGAAAAGAGCACTCTTCTACTCTACTGTGTTTCCTATGGGGTCCAAACAGTGAGCTTGCTCAGAACAAAAGAACTGTGCTTCCTACACACACGGACCATATGTAGTTCAACTCTGCTAAGGAAACTGACAAGAACAGTAGCTCCTCTTCAGTCCAATACACTGTACTTGCTGGGAACAGACACGAGTGCTATTTACACTGTGTATGGCAATGGGAGCACAATAGTGACTTTCCTTACCAGAAAACAACTCTTGCTCATACGACCAGAAACTGCATGTGACTCAACTCCATTTAGGACTGGGAAACAAACTTTAGCTCACCTTACAAGAAACACACTCTGCTTTTGAGAAAAGAGCACTCTTCTACTCTACTGTGTTTCCTATAGGGCCAGAACAGCTAGCTTGCTCAGAACAAATGAACTGTGCTTCCTAGACACACGGGCAATATCTAGTTCAACTCTCCTTAGGAAACTGAGAAGAACAGTAGCTCCTCTTCAGTCCAATACACTGTACTTGCTGGGAACAGACGCATGTGCTATTTGCACTGTGTATAGCAATGGGAGCACAATAGTGACTTTCCTTACCAGAAAACAACTCTTGCTCGTAGGACCAGAAACTGCATGTGATTCAACTCCATTTAGGACTGGGAAACAAATGCTAGCTCGCCTTACAAGAAACACACTGCTTTAGAGAAAAGAGCACACTTCTACTCTACTGTGTTTCCTATGGGGTCCAAACTGTGAACTTGCTCAGAACAAAAGAACTGTGCTTCCCACACACACGGACCATATGTAGTTCAACTCTGCTTAGGAAACTGACAAGAACAGTAGCTCCTCTTCAGTCCAATACACTGTACTTGCTGGGAACAGACGGGAGTGCTATTTACACTGTGTATGGCAATTGGAGCACAATAGTGACTCGTCTTACCAGAAAACAACTCTTGCTCATAGAAAAAAAAATTGCATGTGACTCAACTCCATTTATGACTGGGAAACAAACTCTAGCTCGCTTTACAAGAAACACACTCTGCTTTTGAGAAAAGAGCACTCTACTACTCTACTGTGTTTCCTATAGGGACAGAACAGTGAGCTTGCTCAGAAAAAAAGAACTGTACTTCCTACACACAGGGGCCATATCTAGTTTAACTCTTTTTGGAAACTGACAAAACAGTAGCTCCTCTTCAGTCCAATACACTGTACTTGCTGGGAAGAGACAGGAGGGCTATTTGCACTGTGTATGGCAATGGGAGCGCAATAGTGACTTTCCTTATCAGAAAAAAACTCTTGCTCATAGGACCAAAAACTGCATGTGATTCAACTCCATTTAGGACTGGGAAACAAACGCTAGCTCGCCATACAAGAAAAACACTCTGCTTTTGAGAAAAGCACACTCTTCTACTCTACTGTGTTTCCTATAGGGTCCGAACAGTGAGCTTGCTCAGAACAAAAGAACTGTGGTTCCTACACACACGGCAATATCTAGTTCAATTCTGCTTATGAACCTGAAAGAACAGTAGATCCTCTTCAGTCCAATACACTGTACTTGCTGGGAACAGACGCCAGTGCTCTTTGTCCTGTATATGGCAATGGGAGCACAATAGTGACTCTTCTTACCATAAAACAACTCTTGACCGTAGGACCAGAAACTGCATGTGATTCAACTCCATTTAGGACTGGGAAACAAACGATAGCTCGCCTTCCATGAAACACACTCTGCTTTTGAGAAAAGAGCACTCTTCTACTCTACTGTGTTTCCTATGGGGTACGAACAGTGAGCTTGCTCAGAACAAAAGAATTGTGCTTCCTACACACACGGGCCATATCTAGTTCAACTCTGCTTAGGAACCTGACAAGAACAGTAGCTCATCTTCAGTCCGATACACTGTACTTGCTGGGAACAGACGCGAGTGCTATTTGCACTGTGTATGGCAATGGGAGCGCAATAGTGACTTTCCTTACCAGAAAACAACTCTTGCTCGTAGGACAAGAAACTGCATGTGATTCAACTCCATTTAGAACTGAGAAACAAACGCTAGCTCGCCTTACATGAAACATACTCTGCTTTTGAGAAAAGAGCACTATTCTACTCTACTGTGTTTCTTATGGGGTCCAAACAGTGAGCTTGCTCAGAACCAAAGAACTGTGCTTCCTACACACACGGATCATATCTAGTTCAACTCTGCTTAGTAAACTGACAAGAACAGTAGCTCCTATTCTGTCCAATATAATGTACTTTCGGGGAACAGACGCGAGTGCTATTTGCATTGTGTATGGCAATTGGAGCCCAATAATGACTTGTCTTACCAGAAAACAACTCTTGCTCGTAGGACAAAAAACTGCATGTGACTCAACTCCATTTAGGACTAGGAAACAAACTCTAGCTCGACTTTTAAGAAACACACTCTGCTTTTGAGAAAAGAGCACAATTCTACTCTACTGTGTTTCCTATGTGTTTCGAAAAGTGAGGTTGCTCAGAACAAAAAAACTGTGCTTCCTACACAAACGGCCATATCTAGTTCAAGTCTGCTTAGGAACCTGACAAGAACAGTAGATCCTCTTCAGTCCAATACACTGTACTTGCTGGGAACAGACGCCAGTGCTATTTGTCCTGTGTATGGCAATGGCAGCGCAATACTGACTCTTCTTACCAGAAAACAACTCTTGCTTGTGGACCAGAAACTGCATGTGATTCAACTCCATTTAGGACTTGGAAACAAACGCTAGCTCGCCCTACAAGAAACACACTCTGCTTTTGAGAATAGAGCACTCTTCTACTCTACTGTGTTTCCTATGGGGTCCAAACAGTGAGCTTGCTCAGAACAAAAGAACTGTGCTTCTTAAACACGCGGGACATATCTCGTTCAACTCTGCTTAGGAAACTGACAAGAACAGTAGCTCCTCTTCAGTCCGATACACTGTACTTGCTGGGAACAGACGTGAGTGCTATTTGCACTGTGTATGGCAATGGGAGCACAATAGTGACTTTCCTTACCAGAAAACAACTCTTGGTCGTAGGACCAGAAACTGCATGTGATTCAACTCCATTTAGAACTGGGAAACAAACACTAGCTCGCCTTACAAGAAACACAATATGCTTTTGAGAAAAGAGCACTCTTCTACTCTACTGTGTTTTCTATAGGGCCAGAACAGTGAGCTTGCTCAGAACAAAAGAACTGTGCTTCCTACACACATGGCCATATCTAGTTCAACTCTGCTGAGGAAACTGACAAGAACAGTAGCTCCTAATCCGTCCAATACACTGTACTTGAAGGGAACAGACGCGAGTACTATTTGCACTGTGTATGGCATTTGGAGCGCAATAGTGACTCTTCTTACCATAAAACAACTCTTGCTCGTAGGACCAAAAACTGCATGTGACTCAACTCCATTTAGGACTGGGAAACAAACGCGAGCACACCTTACAAGAAAAACACTCTGCTTTAGAGAAAAGAGCACTCTTCTACTCTACTGTGTTTCCTATGGGGTCCAAACAGTGAGCTTGCTCAGAACAAAAGAACTGTGCTTCCTACACACACGGGTCATATCTCGTTCAACTCTTCTTAGGAAACTGACAAGAACAGTAGCTCCTATTCAGTCCAATACACTGTACTTGCTGGGAACAGACGCGAGTGCTATTTGCACTGTGTATGGCAATTGGAACACAATAGTGACTCGTCTTACCAGAAAACAACTCTTGCTCGTAGGACAAAAAACTGCATGTGACTCACCTCCATTTAGTACTGGGAAACAAACACTAGCTCGCCTTCCAAGAAACACACTCTGCTTTTGAGAAAGGAGCACTCTTCTACTCTACTGTGTTTCCTATAGGGACAGAACAGTGAGCTTGCTCAGAAAAAAAGAACTGTGCTTCCTACACACAGGGGCCATATCTAGTTCAACTCTTTTTGGAAACTGACAAAACAGTAGCTCCTCTTCAGTCCAATACAATGTACTTGCTGGGAAGAGACAGGAGGGCTATTTGCACTGTGTATGGCAATGTGAGCACAATAGTGACTTTCCTTACCAGAAAACAACTCTTGCTCATAGGACCAGAAACTGCATGTGATTCCACTCCATTTAGGAATGGGAAACAAACGCTAGCTCGCCTTAAAAGAAACACACTCTGCTTTTGAGAAAAAAGCACTCTTCTACTCTACTGTGTTTCCTAAGGGTTCCGAACAGTGAGCTTGTGCAGAACAAAAAAACTGTGCTTCCTACACACACGGCCATATCTAGTTCAAGTCTGCTTAGGAACCTGACAAGAACAGTAGATCCTCTTCAGTCCAATACACTGTACTTGCTGGGAACAGACGCGAGTGCTATTTGCACAGTGTATGGCAATGGGAGCACAATGTGACTTTCCTTACCAGAAAACAACTCTTGTTCGTAGGACCAGAAACTGCATGTGGTTCAACTCCATTTAGGACTGGGAAAGAAACGCTAGCTCGCCTTACAAGAAACACACTCTGCTTTTGAGAAAAGAGCACTCTTCTACTCTACTGTGTTTCCTATAGGGCCAGAACAGTGTACTTGCTCAGAACAAAAGAACTGTGCTTCCTACACACACGGGCCATATCTAGTTCAACTCTGCTTAGGAAACTGACAAGAACAGTAGCTCCTCTTCAGTCCAATACACTGTACATGCTGGGAACAGATGCCAGTGCTATTTGTCCTGTGTATGGCAATTTCAGCGCAATAGTGACTATTCTTACCATAAAACAACTCTTGCTCGTAGGCCCAGAAACTGCATGTGATTCCATTCCATTTAGGACTGAGACACAAATGCTAGCTCACCTTACAAGAAACACACTCTGCTTTAGAGAAAAGAGCACTCTTCTACTCTACTGTGTTTCCTATGGGGTCCAAACAGTGAGCTTGCTCAGAACAAAAGATCTGTGCTTCCTACACACAAGGACCATATGTAGTTCAACTCTGCTTAGGAAACTGACAAGAACATTAGCTCCTATTCAGTCCAATACACTGTACTTGCTGGGAAAAGACGCGAGTGCTATTTGCCCTGTGTATGGCAACGGGAGCGCAATAGTGACTTTCCTTACCAGAAAACAACTCTTGTTCGTAGGACCAGAAACTGCATGTGATTCAACTCCATTTAGGACTAGGAAACAAACGCCAGCTCACCTTACAAGAAACACACTCTGATTTTGAGAAAAGAGCACTTTTCTACTCTACTGTGTTTCCTATAGGGCCAGAAGAGTGAGCTTGCTCAGAACGTAATAACTGTGCTTCCTAAACACACAGGCCATATCTAGTTCAACTCTGCTTAGGAAACTGACAAGAACAGCAGCTCGTCTTCAGTCCGATACACTGTACTTGCTGAGAACAGACGTGAGTGCTATTTGCACTGTGTATGGCAATTGGAGAACAATAGTGACTCATCTTACCAGAAAACAACTCTTGCTCGTACGACCAGAAACTGCATGTGACTCAACTCTATTTAGGACTGGGAAACAAACTCTAGCTAACCTTACAAGAAACACACTCTGCTTTTGAGAAAAGAGCACTCTTCTACTCTACTGTGTTTCCTATATGGCCAGAACAGTTAGCTTGCTCAGAAAAAATGAACTGTGCTTCCTAGACACACGGGCCATATCTAGTTCAACTCTGCTTAGGAAACTGAGAAGAACAGTAGCTCCTCTTCAGTCCAATACACTGTACTTGCTGGGAACAGACGCATGTGCTATTTGCACTGTGTATGGCAATGGGAGCGCAATAGTGACTTTCCTTACCAGAAAACAACTCTTGGCTCATAGGACCAGAAACTGCATGTGATTCCACTCCATTTAGGACTGGGAAACAAACGCTAGCTCGCCTTACAAGAAACACACTGCTTTAGAGAAAAGAGCACTCTTCTACTCTACTGTGTTTCCTATGGGGTCCAAACAGTGAGCTTGCTCAGAACAAAAGAACTGTGCTTCCTACACACACGGACCATATGTAGTTCAACTCTGCTAAGGAAACTGACAAGAACAGTAGCTCCTCTTCAGTCCAATACACTGTACTTGCTGGGAACAGACACGAGTGCTATTTACACTGTGTATGGCAATGGGAGCACAATAGTGACTTTCCTTACCAGAAAACAACTCTTGCTCATACGACCAGAAACTGCATGTGACTCAACTCCATTTAGGACTGGGAAACAAACTCTAGCTCACCTTACAAGAAACACACTCTGCTTTTGAGAAAAGAGCACTCTTCTACTCTACTGTGTTTCCTATAGGGCCAGAACAGCTAGCTTGCTCAGAACAAATGAACTGTGCTTCCTAGACACACGGGCAATATCTAGTTCAACTCTCCTTAGGAAACTGAGAAGAACAGTAGCTCCTCTTCAGTCCAATACACTGTACTTGCTGGGAACAGACGCATGTGCTATTTGCACTGTGTATAGCAATGGGAGCACAATAGTGACTTTCCTTACCAGAAAACAACTCTTGCTCGTAGGACCAGAAACTGCATGTGATTCAAC
Organism: Peromyscus eremicus; assembly: GCF_949786415.1. Classification (NCBI taxonomy): domain Eukaryota; kingdom Metazoa; phylum Chordata; class Mammalia; order Rodentia; family Cricetidae; genus Peromyscus; species Peromyscus eremicus. The sequence continues at coordinate 70,939 of NW_026734391.1, forward strand.
TCCATTTAGGACTGGGAAACAAATGCTAGCTCGCCTTACAAGAAACACACTGCTTTAGAGAAAAGAGCACACTTCTACTCTACTGTGTTTCCTATGGGGTCCAAACTGTGAACTTGCTCAGAACAAAAGAACTGTGCTTCCCAAACACACGGACCATATGTAGTTCAACTCTGCTTAGGAAACTGACAAGAACAGTAGCTCCTCTTCAGTCCAATACACTGTACTTGCTGGGAACAGACGGGAGTGCTATTTACACTGTGTATGGCAATTGGAGCACAATAGTGACTCGTCTTACCAGAAAACAACTCTTGCTCATAGAAAAAAAAATTGCATGTGACTCAACTCCATTTATGACTGGGAAACAAACTCTAGCTCGCTTTACAAGAAACACACTCTGCTTTTGAGAAAAGAGCACTCTTCTACTCTACTGTGTTTCCTATAGGGACAGAACAGTGAGCCTGCTCAGAAAAAAAGAACTGTGCTTCCTACACACAGGGGCCATATCTAGTTTAACTCTTTTTGGAAACTGACAAAACAGTAGCTCCTCTTCAGTCCAATACACTGTACTTGCTGGGAAGAGACAGGAGGGCTATTTGCACTGTGTATGGCAATGTGAGCACAATAGTGACTTTCCTTACCAGAAAACAACTCTTGCTCATAGGACCAGAAACTGGATGTGATTCCACTCCATTTAGGAATGGGAAACAAACGCTAGCTCGCCTTAAAAAAAACACACTCTGCTTTTGAGAAAAAAGCACTCTTCTACTCTACTGTGTTTCCTAAGGGTTCCGAACAGTGAGCTTGTGCAGAACAAAAAAACTGTGCTTCCTACACACACGGCCATATCTAGTTCAAGTCTGCTTAGGAACCTGACAAGAACAGTAGATCCTCTTCAGTCCAATACACTGTACTTGCTGGGAATAGACGCGAGTGCTATTTGCACAGTGTATGGCAATGGGAGCACAATGTGACTTTCCTTACCAGAAAACAACTCTTGTTCGTAGGACCAGAAACTGCATGTGGTTCAACTCCATTTAGGACTGGGAAAGAAACGCTAGCTCGCCTTACAAGAAACACACTCTGCTTTTGAGAAAAGAGCACTCTTCTACTCTACTGTGTTTCCTTTGGGGCCAGAACAGTGTACTTGCTCAGAACAAAAGAACTGTGCTTCCTACACACACGGGCCATATCTAGTTCAACTCTGCTTAGGAAACTGACAAGAACAGTAGCTCCTCTTCAGTCCAATACACTGTACATGCTGGGAACAGATGCCTGTGCTATTTGCCCTGTGTATGACAATGGGAGCGCAATAGTGACTCTTCTTACCAGAAAACAACTCTTGCTCGTAGGACCACAAACTGCATGGGATTCAAGTCCATTTAGTACTGGGTAACAAACGCTGTCTCGCCTTACAGGAAACACACTCTGCTTTTGAGAAAAGGGCACTCTTCTACTCTATTTTGTTTCCTACGGGGTCCGAACTGTGAGTTTGCTCAGAACAAAAAACTGTGCTTCCTACACACAAGGATCATATGTAGTTCAACTCTGCTTAGGAAACTGACAAGAACAGTAGCTCCTATTCAGTCCAATACACTGTACTTGCTGGGAACAGATGCCAGTGCTATTTGTCCTGTGTATGGCAATTTCAGCGCAATAGTGACTATTCTTACCATAAAACAACTCTTGCTCGTAGGACCAGAAACTGCATGTGATTCCATTCCATTTAGGACTGAGACACAAATGCTAGCTCACCTTACAAGAAACACACTCTGCTTTAGAGAAAAGAGCACTCTTCTACTCTACTGTGTTTCCTATGGGGTCCAAACAGTGAGCTTGCTCAGAACAAAAGATCTGTGCTTCCTACACACAAGGACCATATGTAGTTCAACTCTGCTTAGGAAACTGACAAGAACATTAGCTCCTATTCAGTCCAATACACTGTACTTGCTGGGAAAAGACGCGAGTGCTATTTGCCCTGTGTATGGCAACGGGAGCGCAATAGTGACTTTCCTTACCAGAAAACAACTCTTGTTCGTAGGACCAGAAACTGCATGTGATTCAACTCCATTTAGGACTAGGAAACAAACGCCAGCTCACCTTACAAGAAACACACTCTGATTTTGAGAAAAGAGCACTTTTCTACTCTACTGTGTTTCCTATAGGGCCAGAAGAGTGAGCTTGCTCAGAACGTAATAACTGTGCTTCCTAAACACACAGGCCATATCTAGTTCAACTCTGCTTAGGAAACTGACAAGAACAGCAGCTCGTCTTCAGTCCGATACACTGTACTTGCTGAGAACAGACGTGAGTGCTATTTGCACTGTGTATGGCAATTGGAGAACAATAGTGACTCATCTTACCAGAAAACAACTCTTGCTCGTACGACCAGAAACTGCATGTGACTCAACTCTATTTAGGACTGGGAAACAAACTCTAGCTAACCTTACAAGAAACACACTCTGCTTTGAGAAAAGAGCACTCTTCTACTCTACTGTGTTTCCTATATGGCCAGAACAGTTAGCTTGCTCAGAAAAAATGAACTGTGCTTCCTAGACACACGGGCCATATCTAGTTCAACTCTGCTTAGGAAACTGAGAAGAACAGTAGCTCCTCTTCAGTCCAATACACTGTACTTGCTGGGAACAGACGCATGTGCTATTTGCACTGTGTATGGCAATGGGAGCGCAATAGTGACTTTCCTTACCAGAAAACAACTCTTGGCTCATAGGACCAGAAACTGCATGTGATTCCACTCCATTTAGGACTGGGAAACAAACGCTAGCTCGCCTTACAAGAAACACACTGCTTTAGAGAAAAGAGCACTCTTCTACTCTACTGTGTTTCCTATGGGGTCCAAACAGTGAGCTTGCTCAGAACAAAAGAACTGTGCTTCCTACACACACGGACCATATGTAGTTCAACTCTGCTAAGGAAACTGACAAGAACAGTAACTCCTCTTCAGTCCAATACACTGTACTTGCTGGGAACAGACATGAGTGCTATTTACACTGTGTATGGCAATTGGAGCACAATAGTGACTCGTCTTACCAGAAAACAACTCTTGCTCATAGAACAAAAAATTGCATGTGACTCAACTCCATTTAGGACTGGTAAACACACTCTAGCTCACTTTACAAGAAACACACTCTGCTTTTGAGAAAGGAGCACTCTTCTACTCTACTGTGTTTCCTATAGGGCCAGAACAGTGAGCTTGCTCAGAAAAAAAGAAGTGTGCTTCCTACACACAGGGGCCATATCTAGTTCAACTCTTTTTGGAAACTGACAAGAACAGTAGCTCCTCTTCAGTCCAATACACTGTACTTGCTGGGAAGAGACGGGAGGGCTATTTGTACTGTGTATGGCAATGGGAGCACAATAGTGACTTTCCTTACCAGAAAACAACTCTTGCTCATAGGACCAGAAACTGCATGTGATTCCACACCATTTAGGAATGGGAAACAAACGCTAGCTCACCTTAAAGGAAACACACTCTGCTTTTGAGAAAAAAGCAGTCTTCTACTCTACTGTTTTTCCTATGGGGTCCGAACAGTGAGCTTGCTCAGAACAAAAAAACTGTGCTTCCTACACACATGGCCATATCTAGTTCAAGTCTGCTTAGGAACCTGACAAGAACATTAGATCCTCTTCAGTCCAATACACTGTACTTGCTGGGAACAGACGCGAGTGCTATTTGCACAGTGTATGGCAATGGGAGCGCAATGTGACTTTCCTTACCAGAAAACAACTCTTGTTCGTAGGACCAGAAACTGCATGTGATTCAACTCCATTTAGAACTGGGAAAGAAATGCTAGCTCGCCTTACAAGAAACACACTCTGCTTTTGAGAAAAGAGGACTCTTCTACTCTACTGTGTTTCCTATAGGGCCAGAACAGTGTACTTACTCAGAACAAAAGAACTGTGCTTCCTACACACACGGGCCATATCTAGTTCAACTCTGCTTAGGAAACTGACAAGAACAGTAGCTCCTCTTCAGTCCAATACACTGTACATGCTGGGAACAGATGCCTGTGCTATTTGCCCTGTGTATGACAATGGGAGCGCAATAGTGACTCTTCTTACCAGAAAACAACTCATGCTCGTAGGACCACAAACTGCATGGGATTCAACTCCATTTAGTACATGGTAACAAACGCTGTCTCGCCTTACAGGAAACACACTCTGCTTTTGAGAAAAGGGCACTCTTCTACTCTATTGTGTTTCCTACGGGGTCCGAAATGTGAGCTTGCTCAGAACAAAAGAACTGTGCTTCCCACACACACGGGCCATATCTAGTTCAACTCTGCTTAAAAAACTGACAAGAACAGTAGCTGCTCTTCAGTCCAATACAATGTCCTTGCTGGGAACATACGGGAGTGCTATTTGCACTGTGTATGGCAATGGGAGCACAATAGTGACTCTTCTTACCAGAAAACAAATTTGCTCGTAGTACCAGAAACTGCATGGGACTCAACTCCGTTTCTGACTGGGAAACAAACACTAGCTCAACTTTCAAGAAAAACAATCAAATTTTGAGAATAGAGCACTCATCTACTCTACTGTGTTTCCTATGATGTCCGCATAGTGTGCTTTCTCAGAACAAAAGAACTGTGCTTCCTACACACATGGGATATATCTGGTTCAACTCCTCTTATGAAAATGACAAGAACAGTAGCTCCTCTTCAGTCCAATACAATGTCCTTGCTGGGAACAGACGCGAGTGCTATTTGCACTATGTATGGGAATTGGAGCGCAATAGTGACTTTCCTTACCAGAAAACAACTCTTGCTCATAGGACCAGAAACTGGATGTGATTCAACTCCATTTAGGACTGGGAAACAAATGCTAGCTCGCCTTACAAGGAACACACTCTGCTTTTGAGAAAAGGGCACTCTTCTACTCTATTGTGTTTCCTACGGGGTCCGAACTGTGAGCTTGCTCAGAACAAAAGACCTGTGCTTCCTACACACACGGGCCATATCTGGTTCAACTCTGCTTAGGAAACTGACAAGAACAGTAGCTCCTCTTCAGTCCAATACACTGTACTTGCTGGGAACAGACGCAAGTGCTATTTGCCCTGTGTATGACAATGGGTGCGCAATATTGACTATTCTTACCAGAAAACAACTCTTGCTCGTAGGACCAGAAACTGCATGTGATTCAACTCCATTTAGGACTGGGAAAAAAATGCTAGCTCGCTTTACAAGAAACACACTCTACTTTGAGAAAAGAGCACTCTTCTACTCTACTGTGTTTCCTATGGTGTGTGAACAGTGAGCTTGCTCAGAACAAAAGAACTGTGCTTACTACACACACGGGCCATATCTGGTTCAACTCTGCTTAGGAAACTGACAAGAACAGTAGCTCCTCTTCAGTCCAATACACTGTACTTGCTGGGAACAGACGCAAGTGCTATTTGCAGTGTGTATGGCAATGGGAGCACAATAGTGACTCTTCTTACCAGAAAACAACTCTTACTCATAGGACCAGAAACTGCATGGGATTCAACTCCATTTCTGACTGGGAAGTAAATACTAGCTCGCCTTTCAAGGAACACAATCTAATTTTGAGAAAAGAGCACTCATCTACTCTACTGTGTTTCCTATGGTATCCGCACAGTGTGCTTTCTCAGAAAAAAAGAACTGTGTTTCCTACACACACGGGCCATATCTAGTTCAACTCCTCTTAGGAAAATGACAAGAACAGTAGCTCCTCTTCAGTCCAATACACTGTACTTGCTTGGAACAGACGCGAGTGCTATTTGCACTATGTATTGCAATGGGAGCGCAATAGTGACTTTCCTTACCAGAAAACAACTCTTGCTCATAGGACCAGAAACTGCAAGTGATTCAACTCCATTTAGTACTGGGAAACAAACGCTAGCTCGCCTTACAAGAAACACACTCTGCTTTTGAGAAAAGTGCACTCTTCTACTCTACTGTGTTTCCTAAAAGGCCAGAACATTGAGCTTGATCAGAACAAGAGAACTGTGGCTCCTACACACACGGCCATATCTAGTTCAATTCTGCTTAGGAAACTGACAAGAACAGTAGATCCTCTTCAGTCCAATACACTGTACTTGCTGGGAACCGACGCCAGTGCTATTTGCCCTGTGTATGACAATGGGAGCACAATAGTGACTCTTCTTACCAGAAAACAACTCTTGCTCGTAGGACCAGAAACTGCATGGGATTCAACTCCATATAGGACTGGGAAAAAAACGCTAGCCCGCCTTACAAGAAACACACTCTGCTTTTGAGAAAAGAGCACTCTTCTCCTCTACTGTGGTTCCTATGGGGTCCGAACAGTGAGCTTGCTTAGAAAAAAATAACTGTGCTTCCTACACACACGGGCCATATCTAGTTCAACTCTGCTTAGGAAACTGACAAGAACAGTAGCTCCTCTTCAGTCCAATACACTGTACTTGCTGGGAACCGACGCCAAAGCTATTTGCACTGTGTATGACATGGTGAGCGCAATAGTGACTCTTCTTACCAGAAAACAACTCTTGCTCGTAGGACCAGAAACTGCATGGGATTCAACTCCATTTAGGACTGGGAAACAAACGCTAGCTCGCCTACAAGAAACACACTCTGCATTGAGAAAAGAGCACTCATCTACTCTACTGGGTTTCCTATGGGGTCCGAACAGTGAGCTTGCTCAGAACAAAAGACCTGTGCTTCCTACACACACGGGCCATATCTAGTTCAACTCTGCTTAGGAAACTGGCAAGAACAGTAGCTCCTCTTCTGTCCAATACACTGTACTTGCTGGGAACAGAAGCAAGTGCTATTTGAACTGTGTATGTCAATGAGAACGCAATAGTCACTTTCCCTACCAGAAAACATCTCTTGCTTGTAGGACCAGAAACTGCATGTGATTCAACTCCATTTAGGTCTGGGAAACAAACGCTAGCTCGCCTTACAAGAACCACACTCTGCTTTAGAGAAAAGATCACTCTTCTACTCTACTGTGTTTCCTATGGGGTCCGAACAGTGAGCATGCTCAGAACAAAATAACAGTGCTTCCTACATACACGGCCATATCTAGTTCATTTCTGCTTAGGAACCTGAGAAGAACAGTAGATTCTCTTCAGTCCAATACACTGTCCATGCTGGGAACCGACGCCAGTGCTATTTGCCCTGTGTATGACAATGGGAGCGCAATAGTGACTCTTCTTACCAGAAATCAACTCTTGATAGTAGGATCAGAAACTGCATGTGATTCAACTCCATATAGGACTGGGAAACAAACGCTAGCTCGCCTTACAAGAAACAGTCTCTGCTTTTTAGAAAAGAGCACTCATCTACGCTACTGTGTTTCCTATGGGGTCCGAACTGTGAGCTTGCTCAGAACAAAAGAACTGTGCTTCCTACACACACGGCCATATCTAGTTCAATTCTGCTTAGGAACCTGGCAAGAACAGTAGATCCTCTTCAGTCCAATACACTGTACTTGCTGGGAACAGATGCCAGGGCTATTTGTCCTGTGTATGGCAATGGCAGCGCAATAGTGACTATTCTTAACAGAAAACAACTCTTGCCCCTAGGAACACAAACTGCATGTGATTCAACTCCATTTTGTACTGGAAAACAAACGCTAGCTCGCCTTACAAGAAACACACTCTGCTTTTGAGAAAAGAGCACTCTTCTACTCTACTGTGTTTCCTATGGTGTCCGAACAGTGAGCTTGCTCAGAACAAAAGAACTGTGCTTCCTACACACACGGCCATATCTAGTTCAATTCTGCTTAGGAACCTGACAAGAACAGTAGATCCTCTTCACTCCAATACACTGTACTTGCTGGGAAAAGACGCGAGTGCTATTTGCCCTGTGTATGGCAATGGGAGCACAATAGTGACTTTCCTTACCAGAAAAAAACTCTTGTTCATAGGACCAGAAATTGCATGTGATTCTACTCCATTTAGGACTAGGGAACAAACGCTAGCTCGCCTTACAAGAAACACACTCTGCTTTTGAGAAAAGAGCAATTTTCTACTCTACTGTGTTTCCTATAGGGCCAGAACAGTGAGCTTGCTCAGAACATAAGAACTGTGCTTCCTACACACACGGGCCTTACCTAGTTCAACTCTGCTTAGGAAACTGACAAGAACAGTAGCTCCTCTTCAGTCCGATACACTGTACTTGCTGGGAACAGACGCGAGTGCTATTTGCACTGTGTATGGCACTGTGAGCACAATAGTGACTTTCCTTACCAGAAAACAACTCTTGATCATAGGACCAGAAACTGCATATGATCAAATCCATTTAGGACTGGGAAACAAATGCTAGCTCGCCTTACAAGAAACACACTCTGCCTTTGGTAAAAGAGCACTCCTCTACTCTACTTTGTTTTCTATGCGGTCCGATACGTGAGTTTGCTCAGAACAAAAGAACTGTGCTTCCTACACACACGGCCATATCTAGTATAATTCTGCTTAGGAAACTGACAAGAACAGTAGCTCCTATTCAGTCCAACACACTGTACTTGCTGGGAACAGACACGAGTGCTATTTGCACTGTGTATGGCATTTGGAGCGCAATAGTGACTCTTCTTACCAGAAAACAACTCTTGCTCGTAGGACCAAAAACTGTCTGTGATTCAACTCCATTTAGGACTGGGAAACAAACGCGAGCTCGCCTTACAAGAAACACATTCTGCTTTAGAGAAAAGAGCACTCTTCTACTCTACTGTGTTTCCTGTAGGACCAGAACAGTAAGCTTGCTCAGAACATAATAACTGTGCTTCCTAAACACACGGGCCATATCTAGTTCAACTCTGCTTAGGAAACTGACAAGAACAGCAGCTCCTCTTCAGTCCAATACACTGTACTTGCTGAGAACAGACGCGAGTGCTATTTGCACTGTGTATGGCAATTGGAGCACAATAGTGACTCGTCTTACCCGAAAACAACTCTTGCTCGTACGACCAGAAACTGCATGTGACTCAACTCCTTTTAGGACTGGGAAACAAACTCTAGCTCACCTTACAAGAAACACATTCTACTTTTGGGAAAAGAGCACTCTTCTACTCTACTGTGTTTCCTATAGGGCCAGAACAGTTAGCTTGCTCAGAACAAAAGAACTGTGCTTCCTACACACACGGACCATATGTAGTTCAACTCTGCTTAGGAAACTGACAAGAACAGTAGCTCCTCTTCAGTCCAATACACTGTACTTGCTGGGAACAGACGCGAGTGCTATTACACTGTGTATGGCAATTAGAGTGCAATAGTGACTTTGCTTACCAGAAAATAACTCTTGCTCGTAGGACCACAAACTGCATGTGATTCAACGCCATTTAGGACTGGGAAACAAATGCTAGCTCGCCTTACAAGAAACACACTCTGCTTTAGAAAAAGAGCACTCTTCTACTCTACTGTGTTTCCTACAGAGCCAGAACAGTGAGCTTGCTCAGAACAAAAGAACTGTGCTTCCCACACACGGGCCATATCTAGTTCAACTCTGCTTAGGAAACTGACAAGAACAGTAGATCCTCTTCAGTCAAATACACTGTACCTGCTGGGAACAGACGCCAGTGCTATTTGCACTGTGTATGGCAATTGGAGCACAATAGTGACTTTTGTTACCAAAAAACAACTCTTGCTCATAGAACAAAAAACTGCATGTGACTCAACTCCATTTAGGACTGGGAAACAAACTCTAGCTCGCTTTACAAGAAACACACTCTACGTTTCAGAAAAAAGCACTCTTCTACTCTACTGTGTTTTCTATGGGGTCCGAACAGTGAGCTTGCTCAGAACAAAAAAACTGTGCTTCCTACACACGGCCATATCTAGTTCAAGTCTGCTTAGGAACCTGACAAGAACAGTAGATCCTCTTCAGTCCAATACACTGTACTTGCTGGGAACAGACGCGAGTGCTATTAGCACTGTGTATGGCAATGGGAGCGCAATAGTGACTTTCCTTACCAGAAAACAACTCTTGCTCGTAGGACCAGAAACTGCATGTGATTCCACTCCATTTAGGAATGGGAAACAAACGCTAGCTCGCCTTACAAGAAACACACTCTGCTTTAGAGAAAAGAGCACTCTTCTACTCTACTGTGTTTCCTATAGGGCCAGAACAGTGAGCTTGCTCAGAACATAAGAACTGTGCTTACTACACACACGGGCCATATCTAGTTCAACTCTGCTTAGGAACCTGACAAGAACAGTAGCTCCTCTTCAGTCCAATACACTGTTCTTGCTGGGAACAGACGCATGTGCTATTTGCACTGTGTATGGCAATGGGAGCACAATATTGACTTTCCTTACCAGAAAACATTTCTTGCTCGTAGGACCAGAAACTGTCTGTGATTCAACTCCATTTAGGACTGGGAAACAAACGCGAGCTCGCCTTACAAGAAACACACTCTGCTTTAGAGAAAAGAGCATTCTTCTACTCTACTGTGTTTCCTGTAGGACCAGAACAGTGAGCTTGCTCAGAACATAATAACTGTGCTTCCTAAACACACGGGCCATATCTATTTCAACTCTGCTTAGGAAACTGACAAGAACAGCAGCTCCTCTTCAGTCCGAAACACTGTAATGCTGAGAACAGACGCGAGTGCTATGTGCACTGTGTATGGCAATTGGAGCACAATAGTGACTCGTCTTACCAGAAAACAACTCTTGCTCATAGGACCAAAAACTGCATGTGACTTAACTCCATTTAGGACTGGGAAACAAACTCTAGCTCACCTTACAAGAAACACACTCTGCTTTAGAAAAAAGAGCACTCTTCTACTCTACTGTGTTTCCTATAGGACCAGAACAGTTAGCTTGCTCAGAACAAATGAACTGTGCTTCCTAGACACACGGGCCATATCTAGTTCAACTCTGCTTAGGAAACTGAGAAGAACAGTAGCTCCTCTTCAGTCCAATACACTGTACTTGCTGGGAACAGACGCATGTGCTATTTGCACTGTGTATGGCAATGGGAGCACAATAGTGACTTTCCTTACCAGAAAACAACTCTTGGTCGTAGGACCAGAAACTGCATGTGATTCAACTCCATTTAGGACTGGGAAACAAACACTAGCTCACCTTGCAAGAAACACACTCTGCTTTTGAGAAAAGAGCACTCATCTACTCTATTGTGTTTCCTGTGTGGTCCGAACAGTGAGCTTGCTCAGAACAAACGAACTGTGCTTCCTACACACACGGCCATATCTAGTTCAAGTCTACTTAGGAACCTGACAAGAGCAGTAGATCCTCTTCAGTCCAATACACTGTACTTGCTGGGAACAGACGCGAGTGCTATTTGCACAGTGTATGGCAATGGGAGCGCAATGTGACTTTCCTTACCAGAAAACAACTCTTGTTCGTAGGACCTGAAACTGCATGTGATTCAACTCCATTTAGGACTAGGAAACAAACGCTAGCTTCCCTTACAAGAAACACACTCTGCTTTTGAGAAAAGAGCACTCTTCTACTCTACTGTGTTTCCTATAGGGCCAGAACAGTGAGCTTGCTTAGAACATAAGAACTGTGCTTCCTACACACACGGGCCATATCTAGTTCAACTCTGCTTAGGAAACTGACAAGAACAGTAGCTCCTCTTCAGTCCGATACACTGTACTTGCTGGGAACAGACGCGAGTGCTATTTGCACTGTGTATGGCAATGGGAGCACAATAGTGACTCGTCTTACCAGAAAACAACTCTTTCTCGTAGGACCAAAAACTACATGGGACTCAACTCCATTTAGGACTGGGAAACAAACATTAGCTCGACTTCCAAGAAACACACTCTGCTTTTGAGAAAAGAGCACTCTTCTACTCTACTGTGTTTCCTATAGGGCCAGAACAGTGAGATTGCTCAGAAAAAAAGAACTGTGCATCCTACACACACGGGCCATACCTAGTTCAACTCTTCTTAGGAAACTGAGAAGAACAGTAGCTCCTCTTCAGTCCAATACACTGTACTTGCTGGGAACAGAGGGGAGGGCTATTTGCACTGTGTATGGCAATGGGAGCACAATAGTGACTCTACTTACCAGAAAACAACTCTTGCTCATAGGACAAAAAACTGCATGTGACTCAACTCCATTTAGGACTGGGAAACAAACGCTAGCTCGCCTTACAAGAAAAACACTCTGCTTTTGAGAAAAGAGCACTCTTCTACTCTACTGTGTTTCCTATGGAGTCGGAACACTGAACTTGCTCAGAACAAAAGAACAGTGCTTCCTACACACACGGCCATATCTAGTTCAATTCTGCTTAGGAACCTGACAAGAACAGTAGATCCTCTTCAGTCCAATACACTGTACTTGCTGGGAACAGACGCCAGTGCTATTTGTCCTGTGTATGGCAATGGCAGCGCAAAAGTGACTCTTCTTACCATAAAACAACTCTTGCTCGTAGGACTAGAAACTGCATGTGATTCAACTCCATTTAGGACTGGAAAACAAACGCTAGCTCGCCTTACAAGAAACACACTCTGCTTTAGAGAAAAGAGCACTCTTCTACTCTACGGTTTTTCCTATATGGCCAGAACAGTGAGCTTGCTCAGAACAAAAGAACTGTGCTTCCTTCACACACGGCCATATTTATTTCAATTCTGCTTAGGAAACTGAGAAGAACAGTCGCTCCTTTTCAGTCCCATACACTGTACTTGCTGGGAACAGATGGGAGGGCTATTTGCACTGTGTATGGCAATGGGAGCGCAATAGTGACTTTCCTTACCAGAAAACAACTCTTGCTCGTAGGAACACAAACTGCATGTGATTCCACTCCATTTAGGAATGGGAAACAAACGGTAGCTCGCCTTACAAGAAACACACTCTGCTTTTGAGAAAAAAGCACTCTTCTACTCTACTGTGTTTCCTATGGGGTCCGAACAGTGAGCTTGCTCAGAACAAAAAAACTGTGCTTCCTACACACACGGGCCATATCTAGTTCAAGTCTGCTTAGGAACCTGACAAGAACAATAGATCCTCTTCAGCCCAATACACTGTACTTGCTACGAACAGACGCCAGTGCTATTTGTCCTGTGTATGGCAATGGCAGCGCAATAGTGACTCTTTTTACCAGAAAACAACTCTTGCTCGTAGTACCAGAAATTGCATGGGATTCAACTCCATTTAGGACTGCGAAACAAACACTGGCTCGCCTTATAAGTAACACACTCTGCTTTAGAGAAAAGAGCACTCTTCTGCTCTACTGTGTTTCCTATGGGGTCCAAACAGTGAGCTTAAAGAACAAAAGAACTGTGCTTCCTACAATCATGGATCATATCTAGTTCAACTCTGCTTAGGAAACTGACAAGAACAGTAGCACCTATCCAGTCCAATACACTGTACTTGCTGGGAACAGACGCGGGTGCTATTTGCACTGTTTATGGCAATGGGAGCGCAACGTGACTTTCCTTACCAGAAAAGAACTCTTGTTCGTAGGACCTGAAACTGTATGTGATTCAACTCCATTTAGGACTAGGAAACAAACGCTAGCTCGCCTTACAAGAAACACACTCTGCTTTAGAGAAAAGAGCACTCTTCTACTCTACTGTGTTTCCTATAGGGCCAGAACAGTGAGCTTGCTCAGAACATAAGAACTGTGCTTCCTACACACGGGCCATATCTACTTCAACTCTGCTTAGGAAACTGACAAGAAAAGTAGCTCCTCTTTAGTCCAATACACTGTACTTGCTGGGAACAGACGCCAGTGCTATTTGTCCTGTGTATGGCAATGGCAGCACAAAAGTGACTCTTCTTACCAGAAAACAACTCTTGCTCGTGGACCAGAAACTGCATGTGATTCAACTCCATTTAGGACTGGGAAACAAACTCTAGCTCGCTTTACAAGAAACACGCTCTGCTTTTGAGAAAAGAGCACTCTTCTACTCTACTGTGTTTCCTATAGGGCCAGAACAGTGAGCTTGCTCAGAAAAAATGAACTGTGCTTCCTATACACACGGGCCATATCTAGTTCAACTCTGCTTAGGAATCTGAGAAGAACAGTAGCGCCTCTTCAGTCCAATACACTGTACTTGCTGGGAACAGATGGGAGGGCTATTTGCACTGTGTATGGCAATGGGAGCACAATAGTGACTTTCCTTACCAGAAAACAACTCTTGCTCGTAGGAACACAAACTGCATGTGATTCCACTCCATTTAGGAATGGGAAACAAACGCTAGCTTGCCTTAAAAGAAACACACTCTGCTTTTGAGAAAAAAGCACTCTTCTACTCTACTGTGTTTCCTATGGGGTCCGAACAGTGAGCTTGCTCAGAAAAAAAAACTGTGCTTCCTACACACACGGCCATATCTAGTTCAAGTCTGCTTAGAAACCTGACAAGAACAGTAGATCCTCTTCAGCCCAATACACTGTACTTGCTGCGAACAGATGCCAGTGCTATTTGTCCTGTGTATGGCAATGGCAGTGCAATAGTGACTCTTCTTACCATAAAACAACTCTTGCTCGTAGGACCAGAAACTGCATGGGATTCAACTCCACTTAGGACTGCGAAACGTACGCTAGCACGCCTTACAAGAAATACACTCTGCTTTAGAGAAAAGAGCACTCTTCTACTCTACTGTGTTTCCTATAGGACCAGAACAGTGAGCTTGCTCAGAACATAAGAACTGTGCTTCCTACACACACGGGCCATATCGAGTTCAACTCTGCTTAGGAACCTGACAAGAACAGTAGCTCCTCTTCATTCCAATACACTGTACTTGCTGGGAACAGACGCATGTGCTATTTGCACTGTGTATGGCAATGGGAGCGCAATAGTGACTTTCCTTTCCAGAAAACAACTCTTGCTCGTAGGACCAGAAACTGCATGTGATTCCACTCCATTTAGGACTGGAAACAAATGCAAGCTCGCCTTACAAGAAACATACTCTGCTTTTGAGAAAAGAGCACTCTTCTACTCTACTGTGCTCCCTATGGGGTCCGAACTGTGAGCTTGCTCAGAACAAAAGAACTGTGCTTCGTACACACGACCATATCTAGTTCAATTCTGTTTAGGAATCTGACAAGAACAGGAGATCCTCTTCAGTCCAATATACTCTACTTGCTGGGAACAGACGCCAGTGCTATTTGTCCTGTGTATGGTAATGGCAGCGCAATAGTGACTCTTCTTACCATAAAACAACTCTTGCTCATAGGACCAGAAACTGCAAGTGTTTCAACTAGATTTAGGACTGGGAAACAAAAGCTAGCTCACCTTACAAGAAACACACTCTGCTTTAGAGAAAAGAGCACTCTTCTACTCTACTGTGTTTCCTATAGGGCCAGAACAGTGAGCTTGCTCAGAACAAAAGAACTGTGCTTCCTACACACGGGCCATATCTAGTTCAACTCTGCTTAGGAACCTGACAAGAACAGTAGATCCTCTTCAGTCCAATACACTGTACTTGCTGGGAACAGACTCCAGTGCTATTTGTCCTGTGTATGGCAATGGCAGCGCAATAGTGACTCTTCTTACCAGAAAACAACTCTTGCTCGTAGTACCAGAAACTGCATGTGATTCAACTCCATTTAGGCCTGGGAAACAAACTCTAACTCGCTTTACAAGAAACACACTCTGCTTTTGAGAAAAGAGCACTCTTCTACTCTACTGTGTTTCCTATAGGGCCAGAACAGTGAGCTTGCTCAGAACAAAAGAACTGTGCTTCCTGCACACAAGGGCCATATCTAGTTCAACTCTGCTTAGGAAACTGACAAGAACAGTAGCTCCTTTTCATTCCAATACACTGTACTTGCGGGGAAGAGACGCGAGTGCTATTTGCACTGTGTATGGCAATTAGAGCACAATAGTGACTCGTCTTACCAGAAAACAACTCTTGCTCGTAGGACAAAAAACTGCATGTTACTCAACTCCATATAGGACTGGGAAACAAATGGTAGCTCGCCTTACAAGAAACATACTCTGCTTTTGAGAAAAGAGCACTCTTCTACTCTACTGTGTTTCCTATGGAGTCGGAACACTGAACTTGCTCAGAACAAAAGAACAGTGCTTCCTACACACACGGCCATATCTAGTTCAATTCTGCTTAGGAACCTGACAAGAACAGTAGATCCTCTTCAGTCCAATACACTGTACTTGCTGGGAACAGACGCCAGTGCTATTTGTCCTGTGTATGGCAATGGCAGCGCAAAAGTGACTCTTCTTACCATAAAACAACTCTTGCTCGTAGGACTAGAAACTGCATGTGATTCAACTCCATTTAGGACTGGAAAACAAACGCTAGCTCGCCTTACAAGAAACACACTCTGCTTTAGAGAAAAGAGCACTCTTCTACTCTACGGTTTTTCCTATATGGCCAGAACAGTGAGCTTGCTCAGAACAAAAGAACTGTGCTTCCTTCACACACGGCCATATTTATTTCAATTCTGCTTAGGAAACTGAGAAGAACAGTCGCTCCTTTTCAGTCCCATACACTGTACTTGCTGGGAACAGATGGGAGGGCTATTTGCACTGTGTATGGCAATGGGAGCGCAATAGTGACTTTCCTTACCAGAAAACAACTCTTGCTCGTAGGAACACAAACTGCATGTGATTCCACTCCATTTAGGAATGGGAAACAAACGGTAGCTCGCCTTACAAGAAACACACTCTGCTTTTGAGAAAAAAGCACTCTTCTACTCTACTGTGTTTCCTATGGGGTCCGAACAGTGAGCTTGCTCAGAACAAAAAAACTGTGCTTCCTACACACACGGGCCATATCTAGTTCAAGTCTGCTTAGGAACCTGACAAGAACAATAGATCCTCTTCAGCCCAATACACTGTACTTGCTACGAACAGACGCCAGTGCTATTTGTCCTGTGTATGGCAATGGCAGCGCAATAGTGACTCTTTTTACCAGAAAACAACTCTTGCTCGTAGTACCAGAAATTGCATGGGATTCAACTCCATTTAGGACTGCGAAACAAACACTGGCTCGCCTTATAAGTAACACACTCTGCTTTAGAGAAAAGAGCACTCTTCTGCTCTACTGTGTTTCCTATGGGGTCCAAACAGTGAGCTTAAAGAACAAAAGAACTGTGCTTCCTACAATCATGGATCATATCTAGTTCAACTCTGCTTAGGAAACTGACAAGAACAGTAGCACCTATCCAGTCCAATACACTGTACTTGCTGGGAACAGACACGAGTGCTATTTGCACTGTGTATGGCAATGGGAGCGCAACGTGACTTTCCTTACCAGAAAAGAACTCTTGTTCGTAGGACCTGAAACTGCATGTGATTCAACTCCATTTAGGACTAGGAAACAAACGCTAGCTCGCCTTACAAGAAACACACTCTGCTTTAGAGAAAAGAGCACTCTTCTACTCTACTGTGTTTCCTATAGGGCCAGAACAGTGAGCTTTTTCAGAACATAAGAACTGTGCTTCCTACACACGGGCCATATCTACTTCAACTCTGCTTAGGAAACTGACAAGAAAAGTAGCTCCTCTTTAGTCCAATACACTGTACTTGCTGGGAACAGACGCCAGTGCTATTTGTCCTGTGTATGGCAATGGCAGCACAAAAGTGACTCTTCTTACCAGAAAACAACTCTTGCTCGTGGACCAGAAACTGCATGTGATTCAACTCCATTTAGGACTGGGAAACAAACTCTAGCTCGCTTTACAAGAAACACGCTCTGCTTTTGAGAAAAGAGCACTCTTCTACTCTACTGTGTTTCCTATAGGGCCAGAACAGTGAGCTTGCTCAGAAAAAATGAACTGTGCTTCCTATACACACGGGCCATATCTAGTTCAACTCTGCTTAGGAATCTGAGAAGAACAGTAGCGCCTCTTCAGTCCAATACACTGTACTTGCTGGGAACAGATGGGAGGGCTATTTGCACTGTGTATGGCAATGGGAGCACAATAGTGACTTTCCTTACCAGAAAACAACTCTTGCTCGTAGGAACACAAACTGCATGTGATTCCACTCCATTTAGGAATGGGAAACAAACGCTAGCTCGCCTTAAAAGAAACACACTCTGCTTTTGAGAAAAAAGCACTCTTCTACTCTACTGTGTTTCCTATGGGGTCCGAACAGTGAGCTTGCTCAGAAAAAAAAACTGTGCTTCCTACACACACGGCCATATCTAGTTCAAGTCTGCTTAGGAACCTGACAAGAACAGTAGATCCTCTTCAGCCCAATACACTGTACTTGCTGCGAACAGATGCCAGTGCTATTTGTCCTGTGTATGGCAATGGCAGTGCAATAGTGACTCTTCTTACCATAAAACAACTCTTGCTCGTAGGACCAGAAACTGCATGGGATTCAACTCCATTTAGGACTGCGAAACGTACGCTAGCACGCCTTACAAGAAATACACTCTGCTTTAGAGAAAAGAGCACTCTTCTACTCTACTGTGTTTCCTATAGGACCAGAACAGTGAGCTTGCTCAGAACATAAGAACTGTGCTTCCTACACACACGGGCCATATCGAGTTCAACTCTGCTTAGGAACCTGACAAGAACAGTAGCTCCTCTTCATTCCAATACACTGTACTTGCTGGGAACAGACGCATGTGCTATTTGCACTGTGTATGGCAATGGGAGCGCAATAGTGACTTTCCTTTCCAGAAAACAACTCTTGCTCGTAGGACCAGAAACTGCATGTGATTCCACTCCATTTAGGACTGGAAACAAATGCAAGCTCGCCTTACAAGAAACATACTCTGCTTTTGAGAAAAGAGCACTCTTCTACTCTACTGTGCTCCCTATGGGGTCCGAACTGTGAGCTTGCTCAGAACAAAAGAACTGTGCTTCGTACACACGACCATATCTAGTTCAATTCTGTTTAGGAATCTGACAAGAACAGTAGATCCTCTTCAGTCCAATATACTCTACTTGCTGGGAACAGACGCCAGTGCTATTTGTCCTGTGTATGGCAATGGCAGCGCAATAGTGACTCTTCTTACCATAAAACAACTCTTGCTCATAGGACCAGAAACTGCAAGTGTTTCAACTAGATTTAGGACTGGGAAACAAAAGCTAGCTCACCTTACAAGAAACACACTCTGCTTTAGAGAAAAGAGCACTCTTCTACTCTACTGTGTTTCCTATAGGGCCAGAACAGTGAGCTTGCTCAGAACAAAAGAACTGTGCATCCAACACACGGGCCATATCTAGTTCAACTCTGCTTAGGAACCTGACAAGAACAGTAGATCCTCTTCAGTCCAATACACTGTACTTGCTGGGAACAGACTCCAGTGCTATTTGTCCTGTGTATGGCAATGGCAGCGCAATAGTGACTCTTCTTACCAGAAAACAACTCTTGCTCGTAGTACCAGAAACTGCATGTGATTCAACTCCATTTAGGCCTGGGAAACAAACTCTAACTCGCTTTACAAGAAACACACTCTGCTTTTGAGAAAAGAGCACTCTTCTACTCTACTGTGTTTCCTATAGGGCCAGAACAGTGAGCTTGCTCAGAACAAAAGAACTGTGCTTCCTGCACACAAGGGCCATATCTAGTTCAACTCTGCTTAGGAAACTGACAAGAACAGTAGCTCCTTTTCATTCCAATACACTGTACTTGCGGGGAAGAGACGCGAGTGCTATTTGCACTGTGTATGGCAATTAGAGCACAATAGTGACTCGTCTTACCAGAAAACAACTCTTGCTCGTAGGACAAAAAACTGCATGTTACTCAACTCCATATAGGACTGGGAAACAAATGGTAGCTCGCCTTACAAGAAACATACTCTGCTTTTGAGAAAAGAGCACTCTTCTACTCTACTGTGCTACCTATGGTGTCCGAACACTGAACTTGCTCAGAACAAAAGAACTGTGCTTCCTACACACACGGCCATATCTAGTTCAATTCTGCTTAGGAACCTGACAAGAACAGTAGATCCTCTTCAGTCCAATACACTGTACTTGCTGGGAACACACGCCAGTGCTATTTGTCCTGTGTATGGCAATGGCAGCGCAAAAGTGACTCTTCTTACCATAAAACAACTCTTGCTCATAGGACCAGAAACTGCATGGGATTCAACTCCATTTAGGACTGCGAAACATACGCTAGCACGCCTTACAAGAAATACACTCTGCTTTAGAGAAAAGAGCACTCTTCTACTCTACTGTGTTTCCTATAGGACCAGAACAGTGAGCTTGCTCAGAACATAAGAACTGTGCTTCCTACACACACGGGCCATATCGAGTTCAACTCTGCTTAGGAACCTGACAAGAACAGTAGCTCCTATTCATTCCAATACACTGTACTTGCTGGGAACAGACGCATGTGCTATTTGCACTGTGTATGGCAATGGGAGCGCAATAGTGACTTTCCTTTCCAGAAAACAACTCTTGCTCGTAGGACCAGAAACTGCATGTGATTCCACTCCATTTAGGACTGGAAACAAATGCAAGCTCGCCTTACAAGAAACATACTCTGCTTTTGAGAAAAGAGCACTCTTCTACTCTACTGTGCTCCCTATGGGGTCCGAACTGTGAGCTTGCTCAGAACAAAAGAACTGTGCTTCGTACACACGACCATATCTAGTTCAATTCTGTTTAGGAATCTGACAAGAACAGTAGATCCTCTTCAGTCCAATATACTCTACTTGCTGGGAACAGACGCCAGTGCTATTTGTCCTGTGTATGGCAATGGCAGCGCAATAGTGACTCTTCTTACCATAAAACAACTCTTGCTCATAGGACCAAAAACTGCAAGTGTTTCAACTAGATTTAGGACTGGGAAACAAAAGCTAGCTCACCTTACAAGAAACACACTCTGCTTTAGAGAAAAGAGCACTCTTCTACTCTACTGTGTTTCCTATAGGGCCAGAACAGTGAGCTTGCTCAGAACAAAAGAACTGTGCTTCCTACACACGGGCCATATCTAGTTCAACTCTGCTTAGGAACCTGACAAGAACAGTAGATCCTCTTCAGTCCAATACACTGTACTTGCTGGGAACAGACGCATGTGCTATTTGCACTGTGTATAGCAATGGGAGCACAATAGTGACTTTCCTTACCAGAAAACAACTCTTGCTCGTAGGACCAGAAACTGCATGTGATTCAACTCCATTTAGGACTGGGAAACAAACGCTAGCTCGCCTTACAAGAAACACACTGCTTTAGAGAAAAGAGCACTCTTCTACTCTACTGTGTTTCCTATGGGGTCCAAACAGTGAGCTTGCTCAGAACAAAAGAACTGTGCTTCCTACACACACGGACCATATGTAGTTCAACTCTGCTAAGGAAACTGACAAGAACAGTAGCTCCTCTTCAGTCCAATACACTGTACTTGCTGGGAACAGACACGAGTGCTATTTACACTGTGTATGGCAATGGGAGCACAATAGTGACTTTCCTTACCAGAAAACAACTCTTGCTCATACGACCAGAAACTGCATGTGACTCAACTCCATTTAGGACTGGGAAACAAACTTTAGCTCACCTTACAAGAAACACACTCTGCTTTTGAGAAAAGAGCACTCTTCTACTCTACTGTGTTTCCTATAGGGCCAGAACAGCTAGCTTGCTCAGAACAAATGAACTGTGCTTCCTAGACACACGGGCAATATCTAGTTCAACTCTCCTTAGGAAACTGAGAAGAACAGTAGCTCCTCTTCAGTCCAATACACTGTACTTGCTGGGAACAGACGCATGTGCTATTTGCACTGTGTATAGCAATGGGAGCACAATAGTGACTTTCCTTACCAGAAAACAACTCTTGCTCGTAGGACCAGAAACTGCATGTGATTCAACTCCATTTAGGACTGGGAAACAAATGCTAGCTCGCCTTACAAGAAACACACTGCTTTAGAGAAAAGAGCACACTTCTACTCTACTGTGTTTCCTATGGGGTCCAAACTGTGAACTTGCTCAGAACAAAAGAACTGTGCTTCCCACACACACGGACCATATGTAGTTCAACTCTGCTTAGGAAACTGACAAGAACAGTAGCTCCTCTTCAGTCCAATACACTGTACTTGCTGGGAACAGACGGGAGTGCTATTTACACTGTGTATGGCAATTGGAGCACAATAGTGACTCGTCTTACCAGAAAACAACTCTTGCTCATAGAAAAAGAAATTGCATGTGACTCAACTCCATTTATGACTGGGAAACAAACTCTAGCTCGCTTTACAAGAAACACACTCTGCTTTTGAGAAAAGAGCACTCTACTACTCTACTGTGTTTCCTATAGGGACAGAACAGTGAGCTTGCTCAGAAAAAAAGAACTGTACTTCCTACACACAGGGGCCATATCTAGTTTAACTCTTTTTGGAAACTGACAAAACAGTAGCTCCTCTTCAGTCCAATACACTGTACTTGCTGGGAAGAGACAGGAGGGCTATTTGCACTGTGTATGGCAATGGGAGCGCAATAGTGACTTTCCTTATCAGAAAAAAACTCTTGCTCATAGGACCAAAAACTGCATGTGATTCAACTCCATTTAGGACTGGGAAACAAACGCTAGCTCGCCATACAAGAAAAACACTCTGCTTTTGAGAAAAGCACACTCTTCTACTCTACTGTGTTTCCTATAGGGTCCGAACAGTGAGCTTGCTCAGAACAAAAGAACTGTGGTTCCTACACACACGGCAATATCTAGTTCAATTCTGCTTATGAACCTGAAAGAACAGTAGATCCTCTTCAGTCCAATACACTGTACTTGCTGGGAACAGACGCCAGTGCTCTTTGTCCTGTATATGGCAATGGGAGCACAATAGTGACTCTTCTTACCATAAAACAACTCTTGACCGTAGGACCAGAAACTGCATGTGATTCAACTCCATTTAGGACTGGGAAACAAACGATAGCTCGCCTTCCATGAAACACACTCTGCTTTTGAGAAAAGAGCACTCTTCTACTCTACTGTGTTTCCTATGGGGTACGAACAGTGAGCTTGCTCAGAACAAAAGAATTGTGCTTCCTACACACACGGGCCATATCTAGTTCAACTCTGCTTAGGAACCTGACAAGAACAGTAGCTCATCTTCAGTCCGATACACTGTACTTGCTGGGAACAGACGCGAGTGCTATTTGCACTGTGTATGGCAATGGGAGCGCAATAGTGACTTTCCTTACCAGAAAACAACTCTTGCTCGTAGGACAAGAAACTGCATGTGATTCAACTCCATTTAGAACTGAGAAACAAACGCTAGCTCGCCTTACATGAAACATACTCTGCTTTTGAGAAAAGAGCACTATTCTACTCTACTGTGTTTCTTATGGGGTCCAAACAGTGAGCTTGCTCAGAACCAAAGAACTGTGCTTCCTACACACACGGATCATATCTAGTTCAACTCTGCTTAGTAAACTGACAAGAACAGTAGCTCCTATTCTGTCCAATATAATGTACTTTCGGGGAACAGACGCGAGTGCTATTTGCATTGTGTATGGCAATTGGAGCCCAATAATGACTTGTCTTACCAGAAAACAACTCTTGCTCGTAGGACAAAAAACTGCATGTGACTCAACTCCATTTAGGACTAGGAAACAAACTCTAGCTCGACTTTTAAGAAACACACTCTGCTTTTGAGAAAAGAGCACAATTCTACTCTACTGTGTTTCCTATGTGTTTCGAAAAGTGAGGTTGCTCAGAACAAAAAAACTGTGCTTCCTACACAAACGGCCATATCTAGTTCAAGTCTGCTTAGGAACCTGACAAGAACAGTAGATCCTCTTCAGTCCAATACACTGTACTTGCTGGGAACAGACGCCAGTGCTATTTGTCCTGTGTATGGCAATGGCAGCGCAATACTGACTCTTCTTACCAGAAAACAACTCTTGCTTGTGGACCAGAAACTGCATGTGATTCAACTCCATTTAGGACTTGGAAACAAACGCTAGCTCGCCCTACAAGAAACACACTCTGCTTTTGAGAATAGAGCACTCTTCTACTCTACTGTGTTTCCTATGGGGTCCAAACAGTGAGCTTGCTCAGAACAAAAGAACTGTGCTTCTTAAACACGCGGGACATATCTCGTTCAACTCTGCTTAGGAAACTGACAAGAACAGTAGCTCCTCTTCAGTCCGATACACTGTACTTGCTGGGAACAGACGTGAGTGCTATTTGCACTGTGTATGGCAATGGGAGCACAATAGTGACTTTCCTTACCAGAAAACAACTCTTGGTCGTAGGACCAGAAACTGCATGTGATTCAACTCCATTTAGAACTGGGAAACAAACACTAGCTCGCCTTACAAGAAACACAATATGCTTTTGAGAAAAGAGCACTCTTCTACTCTACTGTGTTTTCTATAGGGCCAGAACAGTGAGCTTGCTCAGAACAAAAGAACTGTGCTTCCTACACACATGGCCATATCTAGTTCAACTCTGCTGAGGAAACTGACAAGAACAGTAGCTCCTAA
Organism: Peromyscus eremicus; assembly: GCF_949786415.1. Lineage (NCBI taxonomy): Eukaryota > Metazoa > Chordata > Mammalia > Rodentia > Cricetidae > Peromyscus > Peromyscus eremicus. The sequence goes on from NW_026734391.1 coordinate 95,214, forward strand.
TCCGTCCAATACACTGTACTTGAAGGGAACAGACGCGAGTACTATTTGCACTGTGTATGGCATTTGGAGCGCAATAGTGACTCTTCTTACCATAAAACAACTCTTGCTCGTAGGACCAAAAACTGCATGTGACTCAACTCCATTTAGGACTGGGAAACAAACGCGAGCACACCTTACAAGAAAAACACTCTGCTTTAGAGAAAAGAGCACTCTTCTACTCTACTGTGTTTCCTATGGGGTCCAAACAGTGAGCTTGCTCAGAACAAAAGAACTGTGCTTCCTACACACACGGGTCATATCTCGTTCAACTCTTCTTAGGAAACTGACAAGAACAGTAGCTCCTATTCAGTCCAATACACTGTACTTGCTGGGAACAGACGCGAGTGCTATTTGCACTGTGTATGGCAATTGGAACACAATAGTGACTCGTCTTACCAGAAAACAACTCTTGCTCGTAGGACAAAAAACTGCATGTGACTCACCTCCATTTAGTACTGGGAAACAAACACTAGCTCGCCTTCCAAGAAACACACTCTGCTTTTGAGAAAGGAGCACTCTTCTACTCTACTGTGTTTCCTATAGGGACAGAACAGTGAGCTTGCTCAGAAAAAAAGAACTGTGCTTCCTACACACAGGGGCCATATCTAGTTCAACTCTTTTTGGAAACTGACAAAACAGTAGCTCCTCTTCAGTCCAATACAATGTACTTGCTGGGAAGAGACAGGAGGGCTATTTGCACTGTGTATGGCAATGTGAGCACAATAGTGACTTTCCTTACCAGAAAACAACTCTTGCTCATAGGACCAGAAACTGCATGTGATTCCACTCCATTTAGGAATGGGAAACAAACGCTAGCTCGCCTTAAAAGAAACACACTCTGCTTTTGAGAAAAAAGCACTCTTCTACTCTACTGTGTTTCCTAAGGGTTCCGAACAGTGAGCTTGTGCAGAACAAAAAAACTGTGCTTCCTACACACACGGCCATATCTAGTTCAAGTCTGCTTAGGAACCTGACAAGAACAGTAGATCCTCTTCAGTCCAATACACTGTACTTGCTGGGAACAGACGCGAGTGCTATTTGCACAGTGTATGGCAATGGGAGCACAATGTGACTTTCCTTACCAGAAAACAACTCTTGTTCGTAGGACCAGAAACTGCATGTGGTTCAACTCCATTTAGGACTGGGAAAGAAACGCTAGCTCGCCTTACAAGAAACACACTCTGCTTTTGAGAAAAGAGCACTCTTCTACTCTACTGTGTTTCCTATAGGGCCAGAACAGTGTACTTGCTCAGAACAAAAGAACTGTGCTTCCTACACACACGGGCCATATCTAGTTCAACTCTGCTTAGGAAACTGACAAGAACAGTAGCTCCTCTTCAGTCCAATACACTGTACATGCTGGGAACAGATGCCAGTGCTATTTGTCCTGTGTATGGCAATTTCAGCGCAATAGTGACTATTCTTACCATAAAACAACTCTTGCTCGTAGGACCAGAAACTGCATGTGATTCCATTCCATTTAGGACTGAGACACAAATGCTAGCTCACCTTACAAGAAACACACTCTGCTTTAGAGAAAAGAGCACTCTTCTACTCTACTGTGTTTCCTATGGGGTCCAAACAGTGAGCTTGCTCAGAACAAAAGATCTGTGCTTCCTACACACAAGGACCATATGTAGTTCAACTCTGCTTAGGAAACTGACAAGAACATTAGCTCCTATTCAGTCCAATACACTGTACTTGCTGGGAAAAGACGCGAGTGCTATTTGCCCTGTGTATGGCAACGGGAGCGCAATAGTGACTTTCCTTACCAGAAAACAACTCTTGTTCGTAGGACCAGAAACTGCATGTGATTCAACTCCATTTAGGACTAGGAAACAAACGCCAGCTCACCTTACAAGAAACACACTCTGATTTTGAGAAAAGAGCACTTTTCTACTCTACTGTGTTTCCTATAGGGCCAGAAGAGTGAGCTTGCTCAGAACGTAATAACTGTGCTTCCTAAACACACAGGCCATATCTAGTTCAACTCTGCTTAGGAAACTGACAAGAACAGCAGCTCGTCTTCAGTCCGATACACTGTACTTGCTGAGAACAGACGTGAGTGCTATTTGCACTGTGTATGGCAATTGGAGAACAATAGTGACTCATCTTACCAGAAAACAACTCTTGCTCGTACGACCAGAAACTGCATGTGACTCAACTCTATTTAGGACTGGGAAACAAACTCTAGCTAACCTTACAAGAAACACACTCTGCTTTTGAGAAAAGAGCACTCTTCTACTCTACTGTGTTTCCTATATGGCCAGAACAGTTAGCTTGCTCAGAAAAAATGAACTGTGCTTCCTAGACACACGGGCCATATCTAGTTCAACTCTGCTTAGGAAACTGAGAAGAACAGTAGCTCCTCTTCAGTCCAATACACTGTACTTGCTGGGAACAGACGCATGTGCTATTTGCACTGTGTATGGCAATGGGAGCGCAATAGTGACTTTCCTTACCAGAAAACAACTCTTGGCTCATAGGACCAGAAACTGCATGTGATTCCACTCCATTTAGGACTGGGAAACAAACGCTAGCTCGCCTTACAAGAAACACACTGCTTTAGAGAAAAGAGCACTCTTCTACTCTACTGTGTTTCCTATGGGGTCCAAACAGTGAGCTTGCTCAGAACAAAAGAACTGTGCTTCCTACACACACGGACCATATGTAGTTCAACTCTGCTAAGGAAACTGACAAGAACAGTAGCTCCTCTTCAGTCCAATACACTGTACTTGCTGGGAACAGACACGAGTGCTATTTACACTGTGTATGGCAATGGGAGCACAATAGTGACTTTCCTTACCAGAAAACAACTCTTGCTCATACGACCAGAAACTGCATGTGACTCAACTCCATTTAGGACTGGGAAACAAACTCTAGCTCACCTTACAAGAAACACACTCTGCTTTTGAGAAAAGAGCACTCTTCTACTCTACTGTGTTTCCTATAGGGCCAGAACAGCTAGCTTGCTCAGAACAAATGAACTGTGCTTCCTAGACACACGGGCAATATCTAGTTCAACTCTCCTTAGGAAACTGAGAAGAACAGTAGCTCCTCTTCAGTCCAATACACTGTACTTGCTGGGAACAGACGCATGTGCTATTTGCACTGTGTATAGCAATGGGAGCACAATAGTGACTTTCCTTACCAGAAAACAACTCTTGCTCGTAGGACCAGAAACTGCATGTGATTCAACTCCATTTAGGACTGGGAAACAAATGCTAGCTCGCCTTACAAGAAACACACTGCTTTAGAGAAAAGAGCACACTTCTACTCTACTGTGTTTCCTATGGGGTCCAAACTGTGAACTTGCTCAGAACAAAAGAACTGTGCTTCCCAAACACACGGACCATATGTAGTTCAACTCTGCTTAGGAAACTGACAAGAACAGTAGCTCCTCTTCAGTCCAATACACTGTACTTGCTGGGAACAGACGGGAGTGCTATTTACACTGTGTATGGCAATTGGAGCACAATAGTGACTCGTCTTACCAGAAAACAACTCTTGCTCATAGAAAAAAAAATTGCATGTGACTCAACTCCATTTATGACTGGGAAACAAACTCTAGCTCGCTTTACAAGAAACACACTCTGCTTTTGAGAAAAGAGCACTCTTCTACTCTACTGTGTTTCCTATAGGGACAGAACAGTGAGCCTGCTCAGAAAAAAAGAACTGTGCTTCCTACACACAGGGGCCATATCTAGTTTAACTCTTTTTGGAAACTGACAAAACAGTAGCTCCTCTTCAGTCCAATACACTGTACTTGCTGGGAAGAGACAGGAGGGCTATTTGCACTGTGTATGGCAATGTGAGCACAATAGTGACTTTCCTTACCAGAAAACAACTCTTGCTCATAGGACCAGAAACTGGATGTGATTCCACTCCATTTAGGAATGGGAAACAAACGCTAGCTCGCCTTAAAAAAAACACACTCTGCTTTTGAGAAAAAAGCACTCTTCTACTCTACTGTGTTTCCTAAGGGTTCCGAACAGTGAGCTTGTGCAGAACAAAAAAACTGTGCTTCCTACACACACGGCCATATCTAGTTCAAGTCTGCTTAGGAACCTGACAAGAACAGTAGATCCTCTTCAGTCCAATACACTGTACTTGCTGGGAATAGACGCGAGTGCTATTTGCACAGTGTATGGCAATGGGAGCACAATGTGACTTTCCTTACCAGAAAACAACTCTTGTTCGTAGGACCAGAAACTGCATGTGGTTCAACTCCATTTAGGACTGGGAAAGAAACGCTAGCTCGCCTTACAAGAAACACACTCTGCTTTTGAGAAAAGAGCACTCTTCTACTCTACTGTGTTTCCTTTGGGGCCAGAACAGTGTACTTGCTCAGAACAAAAGAACTGTGCTTCCTACACACACGGGCCATATCTAGTTCAACTCTGCTTAGGAAACTGACAAGAACAGTAGCTCCTCTTCAGTCCAATACACTGTACATGCTGGGAACAGATGCCTGTGCTATTTGCCCTGTGTATGACAATGGGAGCGCAATAGTGACTCTTCTTACCAGAAAACAACTCTTGCTCGTAGGACCACAAACTGCATGGGATTCAAGTCCATTTAGTACTGGGTAACAAACGCTGTCTCGCCTTACAGGAAACACACTCTGCTTTTGAGAAAAGGGCACTCTTCTACTCTATTTTGTTTCCTACGGGGTCCGAACTGTGAGTTTGCTCAGAACAAAAAACTGTGCTTCCTACACACAAGGATCATATGTAGTTCAACTCTGCTTAGGAAACTGACAAGAACAGTAGCTCCTATTCAGTCCAATACACTGTACTTGCTGGGAACAGATGCCAGTGCTATTTGTCCTGTGTATGGCAATTTCAGCGCAATAGTGACTATTCTTACCATAAAACAACTCTTGCTCGTAGGACCAGAAACTGCATGTGATTCCATTCCATTTAGGACTGAGACACAAATGCTAGCTCACCTTACAAGAAACACACTCTGCTTTAGAGAAAAGAGCACTCTTCTACTCTACTGTGTTTCCTATGGGGTCCAAACAGTGAGCTTGCTCAGAACAAAAGATCTGTGCTTCCTACACACAAGGACCATATGTAGTTCAACTCTGCTTAGGAAACTGACAAGAACATTAGCTCCTATTCAGTCCAATACACTGTACTTGCTGGGAAAAGACGCGAGTGCTATTTGCCCTGTGTATGGCAACGGGAGCGCAATAGTGACTTTCCTTACCAGAAAACAACTCTTGTTCGTAGGACCAGAAACTGCATGTGATTCAACTCCATTTAGGACTAGGAAACAAACGCCAGCTCACCTTACAAGAAACACACTCTGATTTTGAGAAAAGAGCACTTTTCTACTCTACTGTGTTTCCTATAGGGCCAGAAGAGTGAGCTTGCTCAGAACGTAATAACTGTGCTTCCTAAACACACAGGCCATATCTAGTTCAACTCTGCTTAGGAAACTGACAAGAACAGCAGCTCGTCTTCAGTCCGATACACTGTACTTGCTGAGAACAGACGTGAGTGCTATTTGCACTGTGTATGGCAATTGGAGAACAATAGTGACTCATCTTACCAGAAAACAACTCTTGCTCGTACGACCAGAAACTGCATGTGACTCAACTCTATTTAGGACTGGGAAACAAACTCTAGCTAACCTTACAAGAAACACACTCTGCTTTGAGAAAAGAGCACTCTTCTACTCTACTGTGTTTCCTATATGGCCAGAACAGTTAGCTTGCTCAGAAAAAATGAACTGTGCTTCCTAGACACACGGGCCATATCTAGTTCAACTCTGCTTAGGAAACTGAGAAGAACAGTAGCTCCTCTTCAGTCCAATACACTGTACTTGCTGGGAACAGACGCATGTGCTATTTGCACTGTGTATGGCAATGGGAGCGCAATAGTGACTTTCCTTACCAGAAAACAACTCTTGGCTCATAGGACCAGAAACTGCATGTGATTCCACTCCATTTAGGACTGGGAAACAAACGCTAGCTCGCCTTACAAGAAACACACTGCTTTAGAGAAAAGAGCACTCTTCTACTCTACTGTGTTTCCTATGGGGTCCAAACAGTGAGCTTGCTCAGAACAAAAGAACTGTGCTTCCTACACACACGGACCATATGTAGTTCAACTCTGCTAAGGAAACTGACAAGAACAGTAGCTCCTCTTCAGTCCAATACACTGTACTTGCTGGGAACAGACATGAGTGCTATTTACACTGTGTATGGCAATTGGAGCACAATAGTGACTCGTCTTACCAGAAAACAACTCTTGCTCATAGAACAAAAAATTGCATGTGACTCAACTCCATTTAGGACTGGTAAACACACTCTAGCTCACTTTACAAGAAACACACTCTGCTTTTGAGAAAGGAGCACTCTTCTACTCTACTGTGTTTCCTATAGGGCCAGAACAGTGAGCTTGCTCAGAAAAAAAGAAGTGTGCTTCCTACACACAGGGGCCATATCTAGTTCAACTCTTTTTGGAAACTGACAAGAACAGTAGCTCCTCTTCAGTCCAATACACTGTACTTGCTGGGAAGAGACGGGAGGGCTATTTGTACTGTGTATGGCAATGGGAGCACAATAGTGACTTTCCTTACCAGAAAACAATTCTTGCTCATAGGACCAGAAACTGCATGTGATTCCACACCATTTAGGAATGGGAAACAAACGCTAGCTCACCTTAAAGGAAACACACTCTGCTTTTGAGAAAAAAGCAGTCTTCTACTCTACTGTTTTTCCTATGGGGTCCGAACAGTGAGCTTGCTCAGAACAAAAAAACTGTGCTTCCTACACACATGGCCATATCTAGTTCAAGTCTGCTTAGGAACCTGACAAGAACATTAGATCCTCTTCAGTCCAATACACTGTACTTGCTGGGAACAGACGCGAGTGCTATTTGCACAGTGTATGGCAATGGGAGCGCAATGTGACTTTCCTTACCAGAAAACAACTCTTGTTCGTAGGACCAGAAACTGCATGTGATTCAACTCCATTTAGAACTGGGAAAGAAATGCTAGCTCGCCTTACAAGAAACACACTCTGCTTTTGAGAAAAGAGGACTCTTCTACTCTACTGTGTTTCCTATAGGGCCAGAACAGTGTACTTACTCAGAACAAAAGAACTGTGCTTCCTACACACACGGGCCATATCTAGTTCAACTCTGCTTAGGAAACTGACAAGAACAGTAGCTCCTCTTCAGTCCAATACACTGTACATGCTGGGAACAGATGCCTGTGCTATTTGCCCTGTGTATGACAATGGGAGCGCAATAGTGACTCTTCTTACCAGAAAACAACTCATGCTCGTAGGACCACAAACTGCATGGGATTCAACTCCATTTAGTACATGGTAACAAACGCTGTCTCGCCTTACAGGAAACACACTCTGCTTTTGAGAAAAGGGCACTCTTCTACTCTATTGTGTTTCCTACGGGGTCCGAAATGTGAGCTTGCTCAGAACAAAAGAACTGTGCTTCCCACACACACGGGCCATATCTAGTTCAACTCTGCTTAAAAAACTGACAAGAACAGTAGCTGCTCTTCAGTCCAATACAATGTCCTTGCTGGGAACATACGGGAGTGCTATTTGCACTGTGTATGGCAATGGGAGCACAATAGTGACTCTTCTTACCAGAAAACAAATTTGCTCGTAGTACCAGAAACTGCATGGGACTCAACTCCGTTTCTGACTGGGAAACAAACACTAGCTCAACTTTCAAGAAAAACAATCAAATTTTGAGAATAGAGCACTCATCTACTCTACTGTGTTTCCTATGATGTCCGCATAGTGTGCTTTCTCAGAACAAAAGAACTGTGCTTCCTACACACATGGGATATATCTGGTTCAACTCCTCTTATGAAAATGACAAGAACAGTAGCTCCTCTTCAGTCCAATACAATGTCCTTGCTGGGAACAGACGCGAGTGCTATTTGCACTATGTATGGGAATTGGAGCGCAATAGTGACTTTCCTTACCAGAAAACAACTCTTGCTCATAGGACCAGAAACTGGATGTGATTCAACTCCATTTAGGACTGGGAAACAAATGCTAGCTCGCCTTACAAGGAACACACTCTGCTTTTGAGAAAAGGGCACTCTTCTACTCTATTGTGTTTCCTACGGGGTCCGAACTGTGAGCTTGCTCAGAACAAAAGACCTGTGCTTCCTACACACACGGGCCATATCTGGTTCAACTCTGCTTAGGAAACTGACAAGAACAGTAGCTCCTCTTCAGTCCAATACACTGTACTTGCTGGGAACAGACGCAAGTGCTATTTGCCCTGTGTATGACAATGGGTGCGCAATATTGACTATTCTTACCAGAAAACAACTCTTGCTCGTAGGACCAGAAACTGCATGTGATTCAACTCCATTTAGGACTGGGAAAAAAATGCTAGCTCGCTTTACAAGAAACACACTCTACTTTGAGAAAAGAGCACTCTTCTACTCTACTGTGTTTCCTATGGTGTGTGAACAGTGAGCTTGCTCAGAACAAAAGAACTGTGCTTACTACACACACGGGCCATATCTGGTTCAACTCTGCTTAGGAAACTGACAAGAACAGTAGCTCCTCTTCAGTCCAATACACTGTACTTGCTGGGAACAGACGCAAGTGCTATTTGCAGTGTGTATGGCAATGGGAGCACAATAGTGACTCTTCTTACCAGAAAACAACTCTTACTCATAGGACCAGAAACTGCATGGGATTCAACTCCATTTCTGACTGGGAAGTAAATACTAGCTCGCCTTTCAAGGAACACAATCTAATTTTGAGAAAAGAGCACTCATCTACTCTACTGTGTTTCCTATGGTATCCGCACAGTGTGCTTTCTCAGAAAAAAAGAACTGTGTTTCCTACACACACGGGCCATATCTAGTTCAACTCCTCTTAGGAAAATGACAAGAACAGTAGCTCCTCTTCAGTCCAATACACTGTACTTGCTTGGAACAGACGCGAGTGCTATTTGCACTATGTATTGCAATGGGAGCGCAATAGTGACTTTCCTTACCAGAAAACAACTCTTGCTCATAGGACCAGAAACTGCAAGTGATTCAACTCCATTTAGTACTGGGAAACAAACGCTAGCTCGCCTTACAAGAAACACACTCTGCTTTTGAGAAAAGTGCACTCTTCTACTCTACTGTGTTTCCTAAAAGGCCAGAACATTGAGCTTGATCAGAACAAGAGAACTGTGGCTCCTACACACACGGCCATATCTAGTTCAATTCTGCTTAGGAAACTGACAAGAACAGTAGATCCTCTTCAGTCCAATACACTGTACTTGCTGGGAACCGACGCCAGTGCTATTTGCCCTGTGTATGACAATGGGAGCACAATAGTGACTCTTCTTACCAGAAAACAACTCTTGCTCGTAGGACCAGAAACTGCATGGGATTCAACTCCATATAGGACTGGGAAAAAAACGCTAGCCCGCCTTACAAGAAACACACTCTGCTTTTGAGAAAAGAGCACTCTTCTCCTCTACTGTGGTTCCTATGGGGTCCGAACAGTGAGCTTGCTTAGAAAAAAATAACTGTGCTTCCTACACACACGGGCCATATCTAGTTCAACTCTGCTTAGGAAACTGACAAGAACAGTAGCTCCTCTTCAGTCCAATACACTGTACTTGCTGGGAACCGACGCCAAAGCTATTTGCACTGTGTATGACATGGTGAGCGCAATAGTGACTCTTCTTACCAGAAAACAACTCTTGCTCGTAGGACCAGAAACTGCATGGGATTCAACTCCATTTAGGACTGGGAAACAAACGCTAGCTCGCCTACAAGAAACACACTCTGCATTGAGAAAAGAGCACTCATCTACTCTACTGGGTTTCCTATGGGGTCCGAACAGTGAGCTTGCTCAGAACAAAAGACCTGTGCTTCCTACACACACGGGCCATATCTAGTTCAACTCTGCTTAGGAAACTGGCAAGAACAGTAGCTCCTCTTCTGTCCAATACACTGTACTTGCTGGGAACAGAAGCAAGTGCTATTTGAACTGTGTATGTCAATGAGAACGCAATAGTCACTTTCCCTACCAGAAAACATCTCTTGCTTGTAGGACCAGAAACTGCATGTGATTCAACTCCATTTAGGTCTGGGAAACAAACGCTAGCTCGCCTTACAAGAACCACACTCTGCTTTAGAGAAAAGATCACTCTTCTACTCTACTGTGTTTCCTATGGGGTCCGAACAGTGAGCATGCTCAGAACAAAATAACAGTGCTTCCTACATACACGGCCATATCTAGTTCATTTCTGCTTAGGAACCTGAGAAGAACAGTAGATTCTCTTCAGTCCAATACACTGTCCATGCTGGGAACCGACGCCAGTGCTATTTGCCCTGTGTATGACAATGGGAGCGCAATAGTGACTCTTCTTACCAGAAATCAACTCTTGATAGTAGGATCAGAAACTGCATGTGATTCAACTCCATATAGGACTGGGAAACAAACGCTAGCTCGCCTTACAAGAAACAGTCTCTGCTTTTTAGAAAAGAGCACTCATCTACGCTACTGTGTTTCCTATGGGGTCCGAACTGTGAGCTTGCTCAGAACAAAAGAACTGTGCTTCCTACACACACGGCCATATCTAGTTCAATTCTGCTTAGGAACCTGGCAAGAACAGTAGATCCTCTTCAGTCCAATACACTGTACTTGCTGGGAACAGATGCCAGGGCTATTTGTCCTGTGTATGGCAATGGCAGCGCAATAGTGACTATTCTTAACAGAAAACAACTCTTGCCCCTAGGAACACAAACTGCATGTGATTCAACTCCATTTTGTACTGGAAAACAAACGCTAGCTCGCCTTACAAGAAACACACTCTGCTTTTGAGAAAAGAGCACTCTTCTACTCTACTGTGTTTCCTATGGTGTCCGAACAGTGAGCTTGCTCAGAACAAAAGAACTGTGCTTCCTACACACACGGCCATATCTAGTTCAATTCTGCTTAGGAACCTGACAAGAACAGTAGATCCTCTTCACTCCAATACACTGTACTTGCTGGGAAAAGACGCGAGTGCTATTTGCCCTGTGTATGGCAATGGGAGCACAATAGTGACTTTCCTTACCAGAAAAAAACTCTTGTTCATAGGACCAGAAATTGCATGTGATTCTACTCCATTTAGGACTAGGGAACAAACGCTAGCTCGCCTTACAAGAAACACACTCTGCTTTTGAGAAAAGAGCAATTTTCTACTCTACTGTGTTTCCTATAGGGCCAGAACAGTGAGCTTGCTCAGAACATAAGAACTGTGCTTCCTACACACACGGGCCTTACCTAGTTCAACTCTGCTTAGGAAACTGACAAGAACAGTAGCTCCTCTTCAGTCCGATACACTGTACTTGCTGGGAACAGACGCGAGTGCTATTTGCACTGTGTATGGCACTGTGAGCACAATAGTGACTTTCCTTACCAGAAAACAACTCTTGATCATAGGACCAGAAACTGCATATGATCAAATCCATTTAGGACTGGGAAACAAATGCTAGCTCGCCTTACAAGAAACACACTCTGCCTTTGGTAAAAGAGCACTCCTCTACTCTACTTTGTTTTCTATGCGGTCCGATACGTGAGTTTGCTCAGAACAAAAGAACTGTGCTTCCTACACACACGGCCATATCTAGTATAATTCTGCTTAGGAAACTGACAAGAACAGTAGCTCCTATTCAGTCCAACACACTGTACTTGCTGGGAACAGACACGAGTGCTATTTGCACTGTGTATGGCATTTGGAGCGCAATAGTGACTCTTCTTACCAGAAAACAACTCTTGCTCGTAGGACCAAAAACTGTCTGTGATTCAACTCCATTTAGGACTGGGAAACAAACGCGAGCTCGCCTTACAAGAAACACATTCTGCTTTAGAGAAAAGAGCACTCTTCTACTCTACTGTGTTTCCTGTAGGACCAGAACAGTAAGCTTGCTCAGAACATAATAACTGTGCTTCCTAAACACACGGGCCATATCTAGTTCAACTCTGCTTAGGAAACTGACAAGAACAGCAGCTCCTCTTCAGTCCAATACACTGTACTTGCTGAGAACAGACGCGAGTGCTATTTGCACTGTGTATGGCAATTGGAGCACAATAGTGACTCGTCTTACCCGAAAACAACTCTTGCTCGTACGACCAGAAACTGCATGTGACTCAACTCCTTTTAGGACTGGGAAACAAACTCTAGCTCACCTTACAAGAAACACATTCTACTTTTGGGAAAAGAGCACTCTTCTACTCTACTGTGTTTCCTATAGGGCCAGAACAGTTAGCTTGCTCAGAACAAAAGAACTGTGCTTCCTACACACACGGACCATATGTAGTTCAACTCTGCTTAGGAAACTGACAAGAACAGTAGCTCCTCTTCAGTCCAATACACTGTACTTGCTGGGAACAGACGCGAGTGCTATTACACTGTGTATGGCAATTAGAGTGCAATAGTGACTTTGCTTACCAGAAAATAACTCTTGCTCGTAGGACCACAAACTGCATGTGATTCAACGCCATTTAGGACTGGGAAACAAATGCTAGCTCGCCTTACAAGAAACACACTCTGCTTTAGAAAAAGAGCACTCTTCTACTCTACTGTGTTTCCTACAGAGCCAGAACAGTGAGCTTGCTCAGAACAAAAGAACTGTGCTTCCCACACACGGGCCATATCTAGTTCAACTCTGCTTAGGAAACTGACAAGAACAGTAGATCCTCTTCAGTCAAATACACTGTACCTGCTGGGAACAGACGCCAGTGCTATTTGCACTGTGTATGGCAATTGGAGCACAATAGTGACTTTTGTTACCAAAAAACAACTCTTGCTCATAGAACAAAAAACTGCATGTGACTCAACTCCATTTAGGACTGGGAAACAAACTCTAGCTCGCTTTACAAGAAACACACTCTACGTTTCAGAAAAAAGCACTCTTCTACTCTACTGTGTTTTCTATGGGGTCCGAACAGTGAGCTTGCTCAGAACAAAAAAACTGTGCTTCCTACACACGGCCATATCTAGTTCAAGTCTGCTTAGGAACCTGACAAGAACAGTAGATCCTCTTCAGTCCAATACACTGTACTTGCTGGGAACAGACGCGAGTGCTATTAGCACTGTGTATGGCAATGGGAGCGCAATAGTGACTTTCCTTACCAGAAAACAACTCTTGCTCGTAGGACCAGAAACTGCATGTGATTCCACTCCATTTAGGAATGGGAAACAAACGCTAGCTCGCCTTACAAGAAACACACTCTGCTTTAGAGAAAAGAGCACTCTTCTACTCTACTGTGTTTCCTATAGGGCCAGAACAGTGAGCTTGCTCAGAACATAAGAACTGTGCTTACTACACACACGGGCCATATCTAGTTCAACTCTGCTTAGGAACCTGACAAGAACAGTAGCTCCTCTTCAGTCCAATACACTGTTCTTGCTGGGAACAGACGCATGTGCTATTTGCACTGTGTATGGCAATGGGAGCACAATATTGACTTTCCTTACCAGAAAACATTTCTTGCTCGTAGGACCAGAAACTGTCTGTGATTCAACTCCATTTAGGACTGGGAAACAAACGCGAGCTCGCCTTACAAGAAACACACTCTGCTTTAGAGAAAAGAGCATTCTTCTACTCTACTGTGTTTCCTGTAGGACCAGAACAGTGAGCTTGCTCAGAACATAATAACTGTGCTTCCTAAACACACGGGCCATATCTATTTCAACTCTGCTTAGGAAACTGACAAGAACAGCAGCTCCTCTTCAGTCCGAAACACTGTAATGCTGAGAACAGACGCGAGTGCTATGTGCACTGTGTATGGCAATTGGAGCACAATAGTGACTCGTCTTACCAGAAAACAACTCTTGCTCATAGGACCAAAAACTGCATGTGACTTAACTCCATTTAGGACTGGGAAACAAACTCTAGCTCACCTTACAAGAAACACACTCTGCTTTAGAAAAAAGAGCACTCTTCTACTCTACTGTGTTTCCTATAGGACCAGAACAGTTAGCTTGCTCAGAACAAATGAACTGTGCTTCCTAGACACACGGGCCATATCTAGTTCAACTCTGCTTAGGAAACTGAGAAGAACAGTAGCTCCTCTTCAGTCCAATACACTGTACTTGCTGGGAACAGACGCATGTGCTATTTGCACTGTGTATGGCAATGGGAGCACAATAGTGACTTTCCTTACCAGAAAACAACTCTTGGTCGTAGGACCAGAAACTGCATGTGATTCAACTCCATTTAGGACTGGGAAACAAACACTAGCTCACCTTGCAAGAAACACACTCTGCTTTTGAGAAAAGAGCACTCATCTACTCTATTGTGTTTCCTGTGTGGTCCGAACAGTGAGCTTGCTCAGAACAAACGAACTGTGCTTCCTACACACACGGCCATATCTAGTTCAAGTCTACTTAGGAACCTGACAAGAGCAGTAGATCCTCTTCAGTCCAATACACTGTACTTGCTGGGAACAGACGCGAGTGCTATTTGCACAGTGTATGGCAATGGGAGCGCAATGTGACTTTCCTTACCAGAAAACAACTCTTGTTCGTAGGACCTGAAACTGCATGTGATTCAACTCCATTTAGGACTAGGAAACAAACGCTAGCTTCCCTTACAAGAAACACACTCTGCTTTTGAGAAAAGAGCACTCTTCTACTCTACTGTGTTTCCTATAGGGCCAGAACAGTGAGCTTGCTTAGAACATAAGAACTGTGCTTCCTACACACACGGGCCATATCTAGTTCAACTCTGCTTAGGAAACTGACAAGAACAGTAGCTCCTCTTCAGTCCGATACACTGTACTTGCTGGGAACAGACGCGAGTGCTATTTGCACTGTGTATGGCAATGGGAGCACAATAGTGACTCGTCTTACCAGAAAACAACTCTTTCTCGTAGGACCAAAAACTACATGGGACTCAACTCCATTTAGGACTGGGAAACAAACGTTAGCTCGACTTCCAAGAAACACACTCTGCTTTTGAGAAAAGAGCACTCTTCTACTCTACTGTGTTTCCTATAGGGCCAGAACAGTGAGATTGCTCAGAAAAAAAGAACTGTGCATCCTACACACACGGGCCATACCTAGTTCAACTCTTCTTAGGAAACTGAGAAGAACAGTAGCTCCTCTTCAGTCCAATACACTGTACTTGCTGGGAACAGAGGGGAGGGCTATTTGCACTGTGTATGGCAATGGGAGCACAATAGTGACTCTACTTACCAGAAAACAACTCTTGCTCATAGGACAAAAAACTGCATGTGACTCAACTCCATTTAGGACTGGGAAACAAACGCTAGCTCGCCTTACAAGAAAAACACTCTGCTTTTGAGAAAAGAGCACTCTTCTACTCTACTGTGTTTCCTATGGAGTCGGAACACTGAACTTGCTCAGAACAAAAGAACAGTGCTTCCTACACACACGGCCATATCTAGTTCAATTCTGCTTAGGAACCTGACAAGAACAGTAGATCCTCTTCAGTCCAATACACTGTACTTGCTGGGAACAGACGCCAGTGCTATTTGTCCTGTGTATGGCAATGGCAGCGCAAAAGTGACTCTTCTTACCATAAAACAACTCTTGCTCGTAGGACTAGAAACTGCATGTGATTCAACTCCATTTAGGACTGGAAAACAAACGCTAGCTCGCCTTACAAGAAACACACTCTGCTTTAGAGAAAAGAGCACTCTTCTACTCTACGGTTTTTCCTATATGGCCAGAACAGTGAGCTTGCTCAGAACAAAAGAACTGTGCTTCCTTCACACACGGCCATATTTATTTCAATTCTGCTTAGGAAACTGAGAAGAACAGTCGCTCCTTTTCAGTCCCATACACTGTACTTGCTGGGAACAGATGGGAGGGCTATTTGCACTGTGTATGGCAATGGGAGCGCAATAGTGACTTTCCTTACCAGAAAACAACTCTTGCTCGTAGGAACACAAACTGCATGTGATTCCACTCCATTTAGGAATGGGAAACAAACGGTAGCTCGCCTTACAAGAAACACACTCTGCTTTTGAGAAAAAAGCACTCTTCTACTCTACTGTGTTTCCTATGGGGTCCGAACAGTGAGCTTGCTCAGAACAAAAAAACTGTGCTTCCTACACACACGGGCCATATCTAGTTCAAGTCTGCTTAGGAACCTGACAAGAACAATAGATCCTCTTCAGCCCAATACACTGTACTTGCTACGAACAGACGCCAGTGCTATTTGTCCTGTGTATGGCAATGGCAGCGCAATAGTGACTCTTTTTACCAGAAAACAACTCTTGCTCGTAGTACCAGAAATTGCATGGGATTCAACTCCATTTAGGACTGCGAAACAAACACTGGCTCGCCTTATAAGTAACACACTCTGCTTTAGAGAAAAGAGCACTCTTCTGCTCTACTGTGTTTCCTATGGGGTCCAAACAGTGAGCTTAAAGAACAAAAGAACTGTGCTTCCTACAATCATGGATCATATCTAGTTCAACTCTGCTTAGGAAACTGACAAGAACAGTAGCACCTATCCAGTCCAATACACTGTACTTGCTGGGAACAGACGCGGGTGCTATTTGCACTGTTTATGGCAATGGGAGCGCAACGTGACTTTCCTTACCAGAAAAGAACTCTTGTTCGTAGGACCTGAAACTGTATGTGATTCAACTCCATTTAGGACTAGGAAACAAACGCTAGCTCGCCTTACAAGAAACACACTCTGCTTTAGAGAAAAGAGCACTCTTCTACTCTACTGTGTTTCCTATAGGGCCAGAACAGTGAGCTTGCTCAGAACATAAGAACTGTGCTTCCTACACACGGGCCATATCTACTTCAACTCTGCTTAGGAAACTGACAAGAAAAGTAGCTCCTCTTTAGTCCAATACACTGTACTTGCTGGGAACAGACGCCAGTGCTATTTGTCCTGTGTATGGCAATGGCAGCACAAAAGTGACTCTTCTTACCAGAAAACAACTCTTGCTCGTGGACCAGAAACTGCATGTGATTCAACTCCATTTAGGACTGGGAAACAAACTCTAGCTCGCTTTACAAGAAACACGCTCTGCTTTTGAGAAAAGAGCACTCTTCTACTCTACTGTGTTTCCTATAGGGCCAGAACAGTGAGCTTGCTCAGAAAAAATGAACTGTGCTTCCTATACACACGGGCCATATCTAGTTCAACTCTGCTTAGGAATCTGAGAAGAACAGTAGCGCCTCTTCAGTCCAATACACTGTACTTGCTGGGAACAGATGGGAGGGCTATTTGCACTGTGTATGGCAATGGGAGCACAATAGTGACTTTCCTTACCAGAAAACAACTCTTGCTCGTAGGAACACAAACTGCATGTGATTCCACTCCATTTAGGAATGGGAAACAAACGCTAGCTTGCCTTAAAAGAAACACACTCTGCTTTTGAGAAAAAAGCACTCTTCTACTCTACTGTGTTTCCTATGGGGTCCGAACAGTGAGCTTGCTCAGAAAAAAAAACTGTGCTTCCTACACACACGGCCATATCTAGTTCAAGTCTGCTTAGAAACCTGACAAGAACAGTAGATCCTCTTCAGCCCAATACACTGTACTTGCTGCGAACAGATGCCAGTGCTATTTGTCCTGTGTATGGCAATGGCAGTGCAATAGTGACTCTTCTTACCATAAAACAACTCTTGCTCGTAGGACCAGAAACTGCATGGGATTCAACTCCACTTAGGACTGCGAAACGTACGCTAGCACGCCTTACAAGAAATACACTCTGCTTTAGAGAAAAGAGCACTCTTCTACTCTACTGTGTTTCCTATAGGACCAGAACAGTGAGCTTGCTCAGAACATAAGAACTGTGCTTCCTACACACACGGGCCATATCGAGTTCAACTCTGCTTAGGAACCTGACAAGAACAGTAGCTCCTCTTCATTCCAATACACTGTACTTGCTGGGAACAGACGCATGTGCTATTTGCACTGTGTATGGCAATGGGAGCGCAATAGTGACTTTCCTTTCCAGAAAACAACTCTTGCTCGTAGGACCAGAAACTGCATGTGATTCCACTCCATTTAGGACTGGAAACAAATGCAAGCTCGCCTTACAAGAAACATACTCTGCTTTTGAGAAAAGAGCACTCTTCTACTCTACTGTGCTCCCTATGGGGTCCGAACTGTGAGCTTGCTCAGAACAAAAGAACTGTGCTTCGTACACACGACCATATCTAGTTCAATTCTGTTTAGGAATCTGACAAGAACAGGAGATCCTCTTCAGTCCAATATACTCTACTTGCTGGGAACAGACGCCAGTGCTATTTGTCCTGTGTATGGTAATGGCAGCGCAATAGTGACTCTTCTTACCATAAAACAACTCTTGCTCATAGGACCAGAAACTGCAAGTGTTTCAACTAGATTTAGGACTGGGAAACAAAAGCTAGCTCACCTTACAAGAAACACACTCTGCTTTAGAGAAAAGAGCACTCTTCTACTCTACTGTGTTTCCTATAGGGCCAGAACAGTGAGCTTGCTCAGAACAAAAGAACTGTGCTTCCTACACACGGGCCATATCTAGTTCAACTCTGCTTAGGAACCTGACAAGAACAGTAGATCCTCTTCAGTCCAATACACTGTACTTGCTGGGAACAGACTCCAGTGCTATTTGTCCTGTGTATGGCAATGGCAGCGCAATAGTGACTCTTCTTACCAGAAAACAACTCTTGCTCGTAGTACCAGAAACTGCATGTGATTCAACTCCATTTAGGCCTGGGAAACAAACTCTAACTCGCTTTACAAGAAACACACTCTGCTTTTGAGAAAAGAGCACTCTTCTACTCTACTGTGTTTCCTATAGGGCCAGAACAGTGAGCTTGCTCAGAACAAAAGAACTGTGCTTCCTGCACACAAGGGCCATATCTAGTTCAACTCTGCTTAGGAAACTGACAAGAACAGTAGCTCCTTTTCATTCCAATACACTGTACTTGCGGGGAAGAGACGCGAGTGCTATTTGCACTGTGTATGGCAATTAGAGCACAATAGTGACTCGTCTTACCAGAAAACAACTCTTGCTCGTAGGACAAAAAACTGCATGTTACTCAACTCCATATAGGACTGGGAAACAAATGGTAGCTCGCCTTACAAGAAACATACTCTGCTTTTGAGAAAAGAGCACTCTTCTACTCTACTGTGTTTCCTATGGAGTCGGAACACTGAACTTGCTCAGAACAAAAGAACAGTGCTTCCTACACACACGGCCATATCTAGTTCAATTCTGCTTAGGAACCTGACAAGAACAGTAGATCCTCTTCAGTCCAATACACTGTACTTGCTGGGAACAGACGCCAGTGCTATTTGTCCTGTGTATGGCAATGGCAGCGCAAAAGTGACTCTTCTTACCATAAAACAACTCTTGCTCGTAGGACTAGAAACTGCATGTGATTCAACTCCATTTAGGACTGGAAAACAAACGCTAGCTCGCCTTACAAGAAACACACTCTGCTTTAGAGAAAAGAGCACTCTTCTACTCTACGGTTTTTCCTATATGGCCAGAACAGTGAGCTTGCTCAGAACAAAAGAACTGTGCTTCCTTCACACACGGCCATATTTATTTCAATTCTGCTTAGGAAACTGAGAAGAACAGTCGCTCCTTTTCAGTCCCATACACTGTACTTGCTGGGAACAGATGGGAGGGCTATTTGCACTGTGTATGGCAATGGGAGCGCAATAGTGACTTTCCTTACCAGAAAACAACTCTTGCTCGTAGGAACACAAACTGCATGTGATTCCACTCCATTTAGGAATGGGAAACAAACGGTAGCTCGCCTTACAAGAAACACACTCTGCTTTTGAGAAAAAAGCACTCTTCTACTCTACTGTGTTTCCTATGGGGTCCGAACAGTGAGCTTGCTCAGAACAAAAAAACTGTGCTTCCTACACACACGGGCCATATCTAGTTCAAGTCTGCTTAGGAACCTGACAAGAACAATAGATCCTCTTCAGCCCAATACACTGTACTTGCTACGAACAGACGCCAGTGCTATTTGTCCTGTGTATGGCAATGGCAGCGCAATAGTGACTCTTTTTACCAGAAAACAACTCTTGCTCGTAGTACCAGAAATTGCATGGGATTCAACTCCATTTAGGACTGCGAAACAAACACTGGCTCGCCTTATAAGTAACACACTCTGCTTTAGAGAAAAGAGCACTCTTCTACTCTACTGTGTTTCCTATGGGGTCCAAACAGTGAGCTTAAAGAACAAAAGAACTGTGCTTCCTACAATCATGGATCATATCTAGTTCAACTCTGCTTAGGAAACTGACAAGAACAGTAGCACCTATCCAGTCCAATACACTGTACTTGCTGGGAACAGACACGAGTGCTATTTGCACTGTGTATGGCAATGGGAGCGCAACGTGACTTTCCTTACCAGAAAAGAACTCTTGTTCGTAGGACCTGAAACTGCATGTGATTCAACTCCATTTAGGACTAGGAAACAAACGCTAGCTCGCCTTACAAGAAACACACTCTGCTTTAGAGAAAAGAGCACTCTTCTACTCTACTGTGTTTCCTATAGGGCCAGAACAGTGAGCTTTTTCAGAACATAAGAACTGTGCTTCCTACACACGGGCCATATCTACTTCAACTCTGCTTAGGAAACTGACAAGAAAAGTAGCTCCTCTTTAGTCCAATACACTGTACTTGCTGGGAACAGACGCCAGTGCTATTTGTCCTGTGTATGGCAATGGCAGCACAAAAGTGACTCTTCTTACCAGAAAACAACTCTTGCTCGTGGACCAGAAACTGCATGTGATTCAACTCCATTTAGGACTGGGAAACAAACTCTAGCTCGCTTTACAAGAAACACGCTCTGCTTTTGAGAAAAGAGCACTCTTCTACTCTACTGTGTTTCCTATAGGGCCAGAACAGTGAGCTTGCTCAGAAAAAATGAACTGTGCTTCCTATACACACGGGCCATATCTAGTTCAACTCTGCTTAGGAATCTGAGAAGAACAGTAGCGCCTCTTCAGTCCAATACACTGTACTTGCTGGGAACAGATGGGAGGGCTATTTGCACTGTGTATGGCAATGGGAGCACAATAGTGACTTTCCTTACCAGAAAACAACTCTTGCTCGTAGGAACACAAACTGCATGTGATTCCACTCCATTTAGGAATGGGAAACAAACGCTAGCTCGCCTTAAAAGAAACACACTCTGCTTTTGAGAAAAAAGCACTCTTCTACTCTACTGTGTTTCCTATGGGGTCCGAACAGTGAGCTTGCTCAGAAAAAAAAACTGTGCTTCCTACACACACGGCCATATCTAGTTCAAGTCTGCTTAGGAACCTGACAAGAACAGTAGATCCTCTTCAGCCCAATACACTGTACTTGCTGCGAACAGATGCCAGTGCTATTTGTCCTGTGTATGGCAATGGCAGTGCAATAGTGACTCTTCTTACCATAAAACAACTCTTGCTCGTAGGACCAGAAACTGCATGGGATTCAACTCCATTTAGGACTGCGAAACGTACGCTAGCACGCCTTACAAGAAATACACTCTGCTTTAGAGAAAAGAGCACTCTTCTACTCTACTGTGTTTCCTATAGGACCAGAACAGTGAGCTTGCTCAGAACATAAGAACTGTGCTTCCTACACACACGGGCCATATCGAGTTCAACTCTGCTTAGGAACCTGACAAGAACAGTAGCTCCTCTTCATTCCAATACACTGTACTTGCTGGGAACAGACGCATGTGCTATTTGCACTGTGTATGGCAATGGGAGCGCAATAGTGACTTTCCTTTCCAGAAAACAACTCTTGCTCGTAGGACCAGAAACTGCATGTGATTCCACTCCATTTAGGACTGGAAACAAATGCAAGCTCGCCTTACAAGAAACATACTCTGCTTTTGAGAAAAGAGCACTCTTCTACTCTACTGTGCTCCCTATGGGGTCCGAACTGTGAGCTTGCTCAGAACAAAAGAACTGTGCTTCGTACACACGACCATATCTAGTTCAATTCTGTTTAGGAATCTGACAAGAACAGTAGATCCTCTTCAGTCCAATATACTCTACTTGCTGGGAACAGACGCCAGTGCTATTTGTCCTGTGTATGGCAATGGCAGCGCAATAGTGACTCTTCTTACCATAAAACAACTCTTGCTCATAGGACCAGAAACTGCAAGTGTTTCAACTAGATTTAGGACTGGGAAACAAAAGCTAGCTCACCTTACAAGAAACACACTCTGCTTTAGAGAAAAGAGCACTCTTCTACTCTACTGTGTTTCCTATAGGGCCAGAACAGTGAGCTTGCTCAGAACAAAAGAACTGTGCATCCAACACACGGGCCATATCTAGTTCAACTCTGCTTAGGAACCTGACAAGAACAGTAGATCCTCTTCAGTCCAATACACTGTACTTGCTGGGAACAGACTCCAGTGCTATTTGTCCTGTGTATGGCAATGGCAGCGCAATAGTGACTCTTCTTACCAGAAAACAACTCTTGCTCGTAGTACCAGAAACTGCATGTGATTCAACTCCATTTAGGCCTGGGAAACAAACTCTAACTCGCTTTACAAGAAACACACTCTGCTTTTGAGAAAAGAGCACTCTTCTACTCTACTGTGTTTCCTATAGGGCCAGAACAGTGAGCTTGCTCAGAACAAAAGAACTGTGCTTCCTGCACACAAGGGCCATATCTAGTTCAACTCTGCTTAGGAAACTGACAAGAACAGTAGCTCCTTTTCATTCCAATACACTGTACTTGCGGGGAAGAGACGCGAGTGCTATTTGCACTGTGTATGGCAATTAGAGCACAATAGTGACTCGTCTTACCAGAAAACAACTCTTGCTCGTAGGACAAAAAACTGCATGTTACTCAACTCCATATAGGACTGGGAAACAAATGGTAGCTCGCCTTACAAGAAACATACTCTGCTTTTGAGAAAAGAGCACTCTTCTACTCTACTGTGCTACCTATGGTGTCCGAACACTGAACTTGCTCAGAACAAAAGAACTGTGCTTCCTACACACACGGCCATATCTAGTTCAATTCTGCTTAGGAACCTGACAAGAACAGTAGATCCTCTTCAGTCCAATACACTGTACTTGCTGGGAACACACGCCAGTGCTATTTGTCCTGTGTATGGCAATGGCAGCGCAAAAGTGACTCTTCTTACCATAAAACAACTCTTGCTCATAGGACCAGAAACTGCATGGGATTCAACTCCATTTAGGACTGCGAAACATACGCTAGCACGCCTTACAAGAAATACACTCTGCTTTAGAGAAAAGAGCACTCTTCTACTCTACTGTGTTTCCTATAGGACCAGAACAGTGAGCTTGCTCAGAACATAAGAACTGTGCTTCCTACACACACGGGCCATATCGAGTTCAACTCTGCTTAGGAACCTGACAAGAACAGTAGCTCCTCTTCATTCCAATACACTGTACTTGCTGGGAACAGACGCATGTGCTATTTGCACTGTGTATGGCAATGGGAGCGCAATAGTGACTTTCCTTTCCAGAAAACAACTCTTGCTCGTAGGACCAGAAACTGCATGTGATTCCACTCCATTTAGGACTGGAAACAAATGCAAGCTCGCCTTACAAGAAACATACTCTGCTTTTGAGAAAAGAGCACTCTTCTACTCTACTGTGCTCCCTATGGGGTCCGAACTGTGAGCTTGCTCAGAACAAAAGAACTGTGCTTCGTACACACGACCATATCTAGTTCAATTCTGTTTAGGAATCTGACAAGAACAGTAGATCCTCTTCAGTCCAATATACTCTACTTGCTGGGAACAGACGCCAGTGCTATTTGTCCTGTGTATGGCAATGGCAGCGCAATAGTGACTCTTCTTACCATAAAACAACTCTTGCTCATAGGACCAAAAACTGCAAGTGTTTCAACTAGATTTAGGACTGGGAAACAAAAGCTAGCTCACCTTACAAGAAACACACTCTGCTTTAGAGAAAAGAGCACTCTTCTACTCTACTGTGTTTCCTATAGGGCCAGAACAGTGAGCTTGCTCAGAACAAAAGAACTGTGCTTCCTACACACGGGCCATATCTAGTTCAACTCTGCTTAGGAACCTGACAAGAACAGTAGATCCTCTTCAGTCCAATACACTGTACTTGCTGGGAACAGACTCCAGTGCTATTTGTCCTGTGTATGGCAATGGGAGCACAATAATGACTTTCCTTACCAGAAAACAACTCTTGCTCATAGGACCAGAAACTGCATGTGATTCAACTCCATATAGGACTGGGAAACAAACGCTAGCTCGCCTTACAAGAAACACAATCTGCTTTTGAGGAAAGAGCACTCTTCTACTCTACTGTGTTTTCTATAGGGCCAGAACAGTGAGCTTGCTCAGAACAAAAGAACTGTGCTTCCTACACACACGGCCATATTTATTTCAACTCTGCTTAGGAAACTGACAAGAACAGTAGCTCCTATTCAGTCCAATACACTGTAATTGCTGGGAACAGACGCGAGTTCTTTTTGCACTGTGTATGGCAATTGGAGCACAATAGTGACTTGTCTTACCAGAAAACAACTCTTGCTCGTAGGACAAAAAACTGCATGTGACTCAACTCCATTTAGGACTGGGAAACAAACGCTAGCTCGCCGTCCAAAAACACACTCTGCTTTTGAGAAAAGAGCACTCTTCTACTCTACTGTGTTACCTATGGGGTCCAAACAGTGAGCTTGCTCAGAAAAAAAGAACTGTGCTTCCTACATACACGGGCCATATCTAGTTCAACTCTGCTTAGGAAACTGACAAGAACAGTAGCTCCTCTGCAGTCCAATACACTGTACTTGCTCAGAACAAACGCGAGTGATATTTGCACTGTGTATGGCAATTGGAGCACAATAGTGACTCGTCTTACCAGAAAACAACTCTTGCTCGTAGGACAAAAAACTGCCTGTGACTCAACTCCATTTAAGACTGCGAAAGAAACGCTAGCTCGCCTTCCAAAAACACACTCTGCTTTTGAGAAAAGAGCACTCTTCTACTCTACTGTGTTTCTTATGTGTTCCGAACAGTGAGCTTGCTCAGAACAAAAAAACTGTGCTTCCTACACACACGGCCATATCTAGTTCAAGTCTGCTTAGGAAACTGACAAGAACAGTAGCTCCTATTCAGTCCGATACACTGTACTTGCTGGGAACAGACGCGAGTGCTATTTGCACTGTATATGACATTTGGAGCGCAACAGTGACTCTTCTTACCAGAAAACAACTCTTGCTCGTAGGACCAGAAACTGCATGTGATTCAACTCCATATAGGACTGGGAAACAAACGCTAGAGCCCCTTACAAGAAACACAATCTGCTTTTGAGAAAAGAGCACTCTACTACTCTACTGTGTTTCCAATAGGGCCAGAACAGTGAGCTTGCTCAGAACAAAAGAACTGTGCTTTCTACACACACGGCCATATCTAGTTCAACTCTGCTTAGGAACCTGACAAGAACAGTAGATCCTCTTCAGTCCAATACACTGTACATGCTGGGAACAGACGCGTGTGCTATTTGCCCTGTGTATGACAATGGGAGCACAATAGTGACTCTTCTTACCAGAAAACAACTCTTGCTCCTAGGACCAGAAACTGCATGTGATACAACTCCACTTAGGACTGGGAAATAAACACTAACTCGCCTTACAAGAAACACACTCTGATTTAGAGAAAAAAGCACTCTTCTACTCTATTGTGTTTCCTACGAGGTCCGAACAGTGAGCTTGCTCAGAACAAAAGAACTGTGCTTCCTACACTCGGGCCATATCTAGTTCAACTCTGCTTAGGAAACTGACAAGAACAGTAGATCCTCTTCAGTCCAATACACTGTACTTGCAGGGAACAGACGCGAGTGCTATTTGCACTGTGTATGGCAATTGGAGCCCAATAGTGACTCTTCTTACCAGAAAACAACTCTTGCTCGTAGGACAAAAAACTGCATGTGACTCAACTCCATTTAGGACTGGGAAACAAATGCTAGCTCGACGTCCAAGAAACACACTCTGCTTTTGAGAAAAGAGCACTCTTCTACTCTACTGTGTTTCCACTGTGTCCCGAAAAGTGAGCTTGCTCAGAACAAAAAAAGTGTGCTTCCTACACACACGGCCATATCTAGTTCAAGTCTGCTTAGGAACCTGACAAGAACAGTAGATCCTCTTCAGTCCAATACACTGTACTTGCTGCGAACAGACGCCAGTGCTATTTGTCCTGTGTATGGCAATGGCAGTGCAATAGTGACTCTTTTTACCAGAAAACAACTCTTGCTCGTAGTACCAGAAACTGCATGGGATTCAACTCCATTTAGGACTGCGAAACAAACGCTAGCTCGCCTTACAAGTAATACACTCTGCTTTAGAGAAAAGAGCACTCTTCTACTCTACTGTATTTCCTATGGGGTCCAAACAGTGAGCTTGCTCAGAACAAAAGAACTGTACTTCCTACAAACACGGATCATATCTAGTTCAACTCTGCTTAGGAAACTGACAAGAACAGTAGCACCTATCCAGTCCAATATACTGTACTTGCTGGGAACAGACGCGAGTGCTATTTGCACTGTGTATGGCAATGGGAGCGCAATAGTGACTTTCCTTATAAGAAAAAAACTCTTGCTCATAGGACCAGAAACGGCACAGTTCTTTTGTTCTGAGCAAGCTCACTGTTAGGACCCCATAGGGAACACAGTAGAGTAGAAGAGTGCTCTTTTCTCAAAAGCAGTGTGTGTTTCTTTCAGGGCGAGCTAGCGTTTGTTTCCCAGTCCTAAATGGAGTTGAGTCACATGCATTTTCTGGTCCTACGAGCAAGAGTTGTTTTCTGGTAAAAGAGTCACTATTGCGCTCCCATTGTCATACACAGGGCAAATAGCACTGGCGTCGGTTCCCAGCATGTACAGTGTAATCGACTGAAGAGGATCTACTGTTCTTGTCACTTTCCTAAGAAGAGTTGAACTAGATATGGCCTGTGTGTGTAGGAAGCACATTTCTTTTGTTCTGAGCAAGCTCACTGTTCGGACCCCATAGGAAACACAGTAGAGTAGAAGAGGGCCCTTTTCTCAAAAACAGAGTGTTTCTTGTACGGCGAGCTAGCGTTTGTTTCCCAGTCCTAAATGTAGTTGAATCACATGCAGTTTCTGTTCCTATAAGCAAGAGTTGTTTTCTGGTAAAAAGAGTCACTATTGCGCTCCCATGGTCATAGACAGGGCAAATAGCACTCGCGTCTGTTCCCAAGAGTACAGTGTATTGGACTGAAGGGGATCTACAGTTCTTGTCAGTTTCCTAAGCAGAATTGAACTAGACATGGCCGTATGTAGGAAGCACAGTTCTTTTGTTCTGAGCAATCTCACTGTTCTGGCCCTAAGGGAAACACAGAAGAGTAGAAGAGTGCTCTTTTCTCAAAAGCCGAGTGTGTTTCTTGTAAGGCGAGCTAGCGTTTGTTTCCCAGTCCTAAATGGAGTTGAATCCCATGCAGTTTCTGGTCCTAAGAGCAAGAGTTGTTTTCTGGTAAGGAAAGTCACTATTGCGCTCCCATTGCCATACCCAGTGCAAGTAGCACTCGCGTCTGTTCCCAGCAAGTACAGTGTATTGGACTGAAAAGGAGCTAATGCTCTTGTCAGTTTCCTAAGCAGAGTTGAACTAGATATGGCCCGTGTGTGTAGGAAGCACAGTTCTTTTGTTCTGAGCAAGCTCACTGTTCGGACCCCATAGGGAACACAGTAGAGTAGAAGAGTGCCCTTTTCTCAAAAGTAGAGTGTGTTTCTTGTAAGGCGAGCTAGTGTTTATTTCCCAGTCTTAAATGGAGTTGAATCACATGCAGTTTCTGGTCCTACGAGCAAGAGTTGTTTTCTGGTAAGAAGAGTCACTATTGCGCTCCCATTGCCATACACAGTGCAAATAGCACTCGCTTCTCTTCCCAGCAGTACAGTGTATTGGACTGAAGAGGAGCTACTGTTCTTGTCAGTTTCCTAAGCAGAGTTGAACTAGATATGGCCCGTGTGTGTAGGAGGCACAGTTCTTTTGTTCTGAGCAAGCTCACTGTTCGGACCCCATAGGAAACACAGTAGAGTAGAAGAGTGCTCTTTTCTCAAAAGCAGAGTGTGTTTCTTGTAGTGCGAGCTAGCATTTGTTTCCCAGTCCTAAGTGGAGTTGAGTCACATGCAGTTTCTGGTCCTACGAGCAAGAGTTGTTTTCTGGTAAAAGAGTTACTATTGAGCTCCCATTGTCACACAGGGCAAATAACACTGGCGTCGGTTCCCATCATATACAGTGTATTGGTCTTCAGAGGATCTACTGTTCTTGTCAGTTTCCTAAGCAGAGTTGAACTAGATATGGCCCGTGTGTGTAGGAAGCACAGTTCTTTTGTTCTGAGCAAGCTCACTGTTCGGACCCCATAGGAAACACAGTAGAGTAGAAGAGTGCCCTTTTCTCAAAAGCAGAGTGTGTTTCTTGTAAGGCGAGCTAGCGTTTGTTTCCCAGTCCTAAATGTAGTTGAATCACATGCAGTTTCTGGTCCTATGAGCAAGAGTTGTTTTCTGGTACGAAGATTCACTATTGCGCTCCCATGGTCATAGACAGGGCAAATAGCACTGGCATCTGTTCCCAGCATGTAAAGTTTATTGGCCTGAAGAGGATCTACTGTTCCTGTCAGTTTCCTAAGCAGAGTTGAACTAGATTTGGCCCGTGTGTGTAGGAAGCACAGTTCTTTTGTTCTGAGCAAGCTCACTGTTTGGACCCCATAGGAAAAACAGTAGAATAGAAGAATGCTCTTTTCTCAAAAGCAGAGTGTGTTTCTTCTATGGCGTGCTAGCGTTTGTTTCTCAGTCCTAAATGGAGTTGAGTCACATGCAGTTTCTGGTCCTTCGAGCAAGAGTTGCTTTCTGGTAAGAAGAGTCACTATTGCGCTCCCATGGTCATACACAGGTCAAATAGCACTGGCGTCGGTTCCCAGCATGTACACTGTATTGGACTGAAGAGGAGCTACTGTTCTTCTCAGTTTCCTAAGCAGAGTTGAACTAGATATGGCCCATGTGTGTAGGAAGCACAGTTCTTTTGTTCTGAGCAATCTCACTGTTCTGGCCCTAAGGGAAACACAGAAGTGTAGAAGAGTGCTCTTTTCTCAAAAGCAGTGTGTGTTTCTTGCAGGGCGAGCTAGCGTTTGTTTCCCAGTCCTAAATGAAGTTGTATCACATGCAGTTTCTGGTCCTACGAGCAAGAGTTGTTTTCTGGTAAAAGAGTCACTATTGCGCTCCCATTGTCATACACAGGGCAAATAGCACTGGCGTCGGTTCCCAGCATGTACAGTGTATTCGACTGAAGAGGATCTACTGTTCTTGTCACTTCCCTCAGAAGAGTTGAACTAGATATGGCCCGTGTGTGTAGGAAGCACATTTCTTTTGTTCTGAGCAAGCTCACTGTTCGGACCCCATAAAAAACACAGTAGAGTAGAAGAGTTTTCTTTTCTCAAAATCAGAGTGTGTTTCTTGTAAGGCGAGCTAGCGTTTTTTTCCCAGTCCTAAATGTAGTTGAATCACATGCAGTTTCTGTTCCTATAAGCAAGAGTTGTTTTCTGGTAAAAAGAGTCACTATTGTGCTCCCTTGGTCATAGACAGGGCAAACAGCACTGGCATTTGTTCCCAGCATGTAAAGTGTATTGGCCTGAAGAGGATCTACTGTTCCTGTCAGTTTCCTAAGCAGAGTTGAACTAGATTTGGCTCGTGTGTGTAGGAAGCACATTTCTTTTGTTCTGAGCAAGCTCACTGTTTGGACCCCATAGGAAACACAGTAGAGTAGAAGAGTGCTCTTTTCTCAAGAGCAGAGTGTGTTTCTTGTAAGGCGAGGTAGCGTTTATTACCCAGTTGTAAATGGAGTTGAATCACATGCAGTTTCTGGTCCTACGAACAAGAGTTGTTTTCTGGTAAGGAAAGTCACTATTGCGCTCCCATTGCCATTCACAGGGCTAATAGCACTGTCGTCTGTTCCTAGCAAGTACAGTGTATTGGACTGAAGAGGATATACTGTTCTTGTCAGTTTCCTAAGCAGAGTTGAACTAGATATGGCCCATGTGTGTAGGAAGCACAGTTCTTTTGTTCTGAGCAATCTCACTGTTCTGGCCCTAAGGGAAACACAGAAGTGTAGAAGAGTTCTCTTTTCTCAAAAGCCGAGTGTGTTTCTTGTAAGGCGAGCTAGCGTTTGTTTCCCAGTCCTAAATGGAGTTGAATCACATGCAGTTTCTGGTCCTATGAGCAAGAGTTGTTTTCTGGTAAGGAAATTCACTATTGCGCTCCCATTGCCATACACAGTGCAAGTAGCACTCGCATCTGTTCCCAGCAAGTACAGTGTATTGGACTGAAGAGGAGCTACTGCTCTTGTCAGTTTCCTAAGCAGAGTTGAAGTATATATGGCCCCTGTGTGTAGGAAGCACAGTTCTTTTGTTCTGAGCAAGCTCACTGTTCGGACCCCATAGGAAACACAGTAGAGTAGAAGAGTGCCCTTTTCTCAAAAGCAGAGTGTGTTTCTTGTAAGGCGAGCTAGCATTTGTTTCCCAGTCCTAAATGTAGTTGAATCACATGAAGTTTCTGGTCCTATGAGCAAGAGTTGTTTTCTGGTTAGAAGAGTCACTATTGCGCTCCCATGGTCATACACAAGGCAAATAGCACTGGCGTCTGTTCCCAGCATGTAAAGTGTATTGGCCTGAAGAGGATCTACTGTTCTTGTCAGTTTCCTAAGCAGAGTTGAACTAGATATGATCCGTGTGTGTAGGAAGCACAGTTCTTTTGTTCTGAGCAAGCTCACTGTTTGGACACCTTAGGAAACACAGTAGAGTAGTAGAGTGCTCTTTTCTCAAAAGCAGAGTGTTTTTCTTGTAAGACGAGCTAGTATTTATTTCCCAATCAGAAATAGAGTTGAATCCCATGCAGTTTCTGGTCCTACGAGCAAGAGTTGTTTTCTGGTAAGAAGAGTCCCTATTTCGCTCCCATTGCCGAACACAGTGCAAATAGCACTGGCGTCTGTTCCCAGCAAGTACAGTGTATTGGACTGAAGAGAAGCTACTGTTCTTGTCAGTTTCCTAAGCAGAGTTGAACTAGATATGGCCCGTGTGTGTAGGAATCACAGTTCTTTTTTCTGAGCAAGCACACTGTCTGGCCCTATAGGAAACACAGTAGAGTAGAAGAGTGCTCTTTTCTCAAAAGCAAATTACGTTTCTTGTAAGGCGAGCTAGCATTTGTTTCCCAGTCCTAATTGGAGTTGAGTCACATGCATTTCGGGTCCTATGACCAAGAGTTGTTTTCTGGTAAGAAGAGTCACTATTGTGCTCCCACTGTCATACACAGGGTAAATAGCACTGGTGTCTGTTCTCAGCATGTACAGTGTATTGGACTGTAGAGAATCTATTCTTCTTGTCAGTTTCCTAAGCAGAATTGAACTAGTTATGGCCCATGTGTGTAGGAAGCACAGTTCTTTTGTTCTGAGCAAGCTCACAGTTCGGACCCCATAAGAAACACAGTAGAGTAGAAGAGTGATCTTTTCTCAAAAGCAGAGTGTGTTTCTTGTAAGGCGAGCTAGTGTTTGTTTACCAGTCAGAAATGGAGTTGAATCACATGCAGTTTCTATTCCTATGAGCAAGAGCTGTTTTCTGGTAAGAACGGACACTATTTCACTCCCATTGCCATTCACAGTGCAAATAGCACTCGCGTCTGTTCCCAAGAGTACAGTGTATTGGACTGAAGGGGATATACAGTTCTTGTCAGTTTCCTAAGCAGAATTGAACTAGACATAGCCGTGTGTAGGAAGCACAGTTTTTTTGTTCTGAGCAATCTCACTGTTCTGGCCCTAAGGGAAACACAGAAGAGTAGAAGAGTGCTCTTTTCTCAAAAGCCGAGTGTGTTTCTTGTAAGGCGAGCTAGCGTTTGTTTCCCAGTCCTAAATGGAGTTGAATCCCATGCAGTTTCTGGTCCTATGAGCAAGAGTTGTTTTCTGGTAAGAAAAGTCACTATTGCGCTCCCATTGCCATACACAGTGCAAGTAGCACTCGCGTCTGTTCCCAGCAAGTACAGTGTATTGGACTGAAGAGGAGCTACTGCTCTTGTCAGTTTCCTAAGCAGAGTTGAACTAGATATGGCCCGTGTGTGTAGCAAGCACAGTTCTTTTGTTCTGAGCAAGCTCACAGTTCGGACCCCAGAGGAAACACAGTAGCATAAAAGACTGCTCTTTTCTCAAAAGCAGAATGTGTTTCTTGTAAGGTGAGCTATTGTTTGTTTCCCAGTCCTAAATGGAGTTGAGTCACATACAGTTTTTGTTCCTACGAGCAAGAGTTGTTTTCTGGTAAGGAAAGTCACTATTGCACTCCCATTGCCATACACAGTGCAAATAGCTCTCGTGTCTCTTCCCAGCAAGTACATTGTATTGGACTGAAGATGATCTACTGTTTCTGTCAGTTTCCTAAGCAGAGTTGAACTAGATTTGGCTCGTGTGTGTAGGAAGCACAGTTCTTTTGTTCTGAGCAAGCTCACTGTTCGGACCCCATAGGAAACACAGTAGAGTAGAAGAGTGCTCTTTTCTCAAGAGCAGAGTGTGTTTCTTGTAAGGCGAGCCAGCGTTTATTTCCCAGTTGTAAATGGAGTTGAATCACATGCAGTTTCTGGTCCTACAAACAAGAGTTGTTTTCTGGTAAGGAAAGTCACTATTGTGCTCCCTTTGCCATACACAGTGCAAATAGCACTCGGGTCTGTTCCCAGAAGTACAGAGTATTGGACTGAAGAGGAGCTACTGTTCTTGTCAGTTTCCTAAGCAGAATTGAACTAGATATGGCCCGTGAGTGTAGGAAGCACAGTTCTTTTGTTTTGAGCAAGCTCACAGTTCTGGCCCTGTAGGAAACACAGTAGAGTAGAAGAGGGCTCTTTTCTCAAAAGCAGAGTGTGTTTCTTGTAAGGCGAGCTAGCGTTTGTTTCCAATTCCTAAATGGAGTTGAATCATATGCAGTTTCCGGTCCTATGAGCAAGAGTTGTTTTCTGGTAAGAAGAGTCACTATTGCACTCCCTTTGCCATACACAGCGCAAGTAGCACGCGCGCCTGTTCCCAGCAAGGACAGTTTATTGGACTGAAGAGGAGCTACTGTTCTTGTCAATTTTCTAAGCAGTGTTGAACTAGATATGGCCCGTGTGTGTAGGAAGCACAGTTCTTTTGTCCTGAGCAAGCTCACTGTTCGGACACACAAAAAAAAAAAAAAACAGTAGAGTAGAAGAGTGCTCTTTTCTCAAAAGCAGAGTGTGTTTTTTGTAAGGCGAGCTAGCGTTTGTTTCACAGTCCTAAATGGAGTTGAATCAAATGCAATTTCTGGTCCTATAAGCAAGAGTTGTTTTCTGGTAAGAAGAGTCACTACTGTGCTCCGGTTGTCATACACAGGGCAAATAGCACTGGTGTCTTTTCCCAGCATGTACAGTGTATTGGACTGACGAGGTTCTACTGTTCCTGTCATTTTACTAAGGAAAATTGAAGTACATATGGCCGTGTGTGTAGGAAGCACAGTTCTTTTGTTCTGAGAAAGCTCACTGTTCGGATCCCATAGGAAAAACAGTAGAGTAGAAGATTGCTCTTTTCTCAAAAGCAGAGTGTTTTTCTTGTAAGGCGAGCTAGCTTTTGTTTCACAGTCCTAAATGGAGTTGAATCACATGCAGTTTCTGGTCCTACGAGCAAGAGTTGTTTTCTGATAAGAAGAGTCACTATTGCGCTCCCATTGCCATACACAGTGCAAATAGCTCTCGTGTCTGTTCCCAGCAAGTACAGTGTATTGGACTGAAGAGGATCTACTCTTCTTGTCACTTTAGTAAGCAAAGTTGAACTAGATATGGCCCCTGTGTGTAGGAAGCACAGTTCTTTTGTTCTGAGCAAGCTCACTGTTCGGACACCGTATGAAACACAGTGGAGTAGAAGAGTGCTCTTTTCTCAAAAGCCGAGTGTGTTTCTTGTAAGGCGAGCTAGCATTTGTTTCCCAGTCCTACATGGAGTTATCACAAGGAGTTTCTGTTCCTATGAGCGAGAGTTGTTTTCTGGTAAGAAGAGTCACTATTCCGTTCCCTTTGCCATACACAGGGCACATAGCACTGGCGTCTGCTCCCAGCAAGTACAGTGTATGGGACAGAAGAGGAGATACTGTTCTTGTCAGTTTCCTAAGTAGAGTTGAACTACATATGGCCCGTGTGTGTAGGAAGCACAGTTCTTTTGTTCTGAGCAAGCTCACTCTTCGAACCCCATAGGAAAACCAGCAGATTAGAAGAGTGCTCTTTTCTCAATAGCAGAGTGTGTTTCTTGTAAGGCGAGCTAGTGTTTGTTTCCCAGTCAGAAATCGAGTTGAATCACATGCAGTTTCTATTCCTACGAGCAAGAGTTGTTTTCTGGTAAGAACAGTCACTATTTTGCTCCCATTGCCATACACAGTGCAAATAGCACTCGCGTCTGTTCCCAGCAAGTACAGTGTATTGGACTGAAGAGGAGCTACAGTTCTTGTCAGTTTCCTAAGCAGAATTGAACTAGATATGGCCGTGTGTGTATGAAGCACAGTTCTTTTGTTCTTAGCAAGCTCACTGTTCTGGCCCTAAGGGAAACACAGAAGAGTAGAAGAGTGCTCTTTTCTCAAAAGCAGAGTGTGTTTCTTGTAAGGCAAGCTAGCGTTTGTTTCCCAGTCCTAAATGGTGTTGAATCACATGCAGTTTCTGGTCCTATAAGGAAGAGTTGTTTTCTGGTTAGAAAAGTTACTATTGCGCTCCCATTGCCATACACAGTGCAAGTAGCACTCGCGTCTGTTCCCAGCAAGTACAGTGTATTGGACTGAAGAGGAGCTACTGCTCTTGTCAGTTTCCTAAGTAGAGTTGAACTATATATGGCCCCTGTGTGTAGGAAGCACAGTTCTTTTGTTCTGAGCAAGCTCACTGTTCGGACCCCATAGGAAACACAGTAGAGTAGAAGAGTGCTCTTTTCTCAAAAGCAGAGTGTGTTTCTTCTATGGCGTGCTAGCGTTTGTTTCCCAGTCCTAAATGGAGTTGAATCAAATGCAGTTTCTGGTCCTATGAGCAAGAGTTGTTTTCTGGTAAGGAAAGTCACTATTGTGCTCCCTTTGCCATACACAGTGCAAATAGCACTCGGGTCTGTTCCCAGAAGTACAGAGTATTGGACTGAAGAGGAGCTACTGTTCTTGTCAGTTTCCTAAGCAGAATTGAACTAGATATGGCCGTGTGTGGGGGAACTACAATTCTTTTGTTCTGAGCAAGCTCTGTGTTCTGACCTTATAGGAAACAGAGTAGAGAAGAAGAGTGCTCTTTTCTCCAAAGCAGAGTGTGTTTCTCTTCAGGCAAGCTAGCCTTTGTTTCC
Organism: Peromyscus eremicus; assembly: GCF_949786415.1. NCBI lineage: Eukaryota > Metazoa > Chordata > Mammalia > Rodentia > Cricetidae > Peromyscus > Peromyscus eremicus. Next base: position 130,549 of record NW_026734391.1, read on the forward strand.
CAGTCCTAAATGGAGTTGAGTCACATGCATTTCTGGTCCTACGACCAAGAGTTGTTTTCTGGTAAGAAGAGTCACTATTGTGCTCCCACTGTCATACACAGGGGAAATAGCATTGGCATCTGTTCTGAGCATGTACAGTGTATTGGACTGTAGAGAATCTACTGTTCTTGTCAGTTTCCTAAGCAAAGTTGAACTAGATATGGCCCATATATGTAGGAAGCACAGTTCTTTTGTTCTGAGCAAGCTCACTGTTCGGACCCCCTAGTAAACACAGTAGAGTAGAAGACTGCTCTTTTCTCAAAAGCAGAGTGTGTTTCTTGTAAGGCGAGCTAGCGTTTGTTTCCCAGTCCTAAATTGAGTTGAATCACGTGTTGCTTCTGGTCCTGAGAGCAAGAGTTGTTTTCTGGTAAGAAGAGTCACTATTGTGCTCCCATTGTCATACACAGGTTAAAGATCACTGGCGTCTGTTCCCAGCATGTACACTGTATTAGACTGAAGAGGAGCTACTGTTCTTGTCAGTTTCCTAAGCAGAGTTGTACTAGATATGGCCCGTGTGTGTAGGAAGTACAGTTCTTTTGTTTTGAGCAAGCTCACAGTTCTGGCCATGTACGAAACACAGTAGAGTAGAAGAGTGCTCTTTTCTTAAAGCAGAGTGTGTTTCTTGTAAGGCGAGTTAGCGTTTGTTTCCCAGTCCTAAATGGAGTTGAATTCCACGCAGTTTCTGGTCCTATGAACAAGAGTTGTTTTCTGCTAAGAAGAGTAACTATTTTGCTCCAATTGCTATACACAGGGCAAATAGCACTCGCGTCTGTTCCCAGCAAGTACAGTGTATTGGACTGAAAAGGATCTACTGTTCTTGTCAGTTTCCTAAGCAGAATTGAACTAGATATGGCCGTGTGTGTATGAAGCACAGTTCTTTTGTTCTGAGCAAGCTCACTGTTCTGGCCCTATAGGAAACACAGTAGAGTAGAAGAGTGCTCTTTTCTCAAAAGTAGAGTGTGTTTCTTGTAAGGCAAGCTAGCTTTGTTTCCCAGTACTAAATGGAGTTGAATCACATACAGTTTTTGGTCTTACGAGCAAGAGTTGTTTTCTGGTAAGGAAAGTCACTATTGTGCTTCCATTGACATACACAGTGCAAAAAGCTCTCGTGTCTGTTCCCAGCAAGTACAGTGTATTGGACTGAACAGGAGCTACTGTTTTTGTCAGTTTCCTAAGAAGAGTTGAACTAGATATGACCCGTGTGTGTAGGAAGCACAGTTCTTTTGTTCTGAGCAAGCTACTGTTCGGACCCCATATGAAACGCAGTAGAGTAGAAGAGTGCTCTTTTCTCAAAAGCAGAGTGTGTTTCTTGTAGGGCGAGCTAGCGTTTGTTTCCCAGTCCTAAATGGAGTTGAGTCACATGCAGTTTCTGGTCCTACGAGCAAGAGTTGTTTTCTGGTAATAAGAGTCACTATTGCGCTCCCATTGCCATACACAGGGCAAATAGGCACTGGCGTCTGTTCCCAGCATGTACAGTGTATTGCACTGAAGAGGATCTACTGTTCTTGTCAGTTTCCTAAGCAGAATTGAACTAGGTATGGCTGTGTGTGTAGCAAGCACAGTTCTTTTGTTCTGAGCAAGCTCACTGTTCTTGCCCTATAGGAAACACAGTAGAGTAGAAGAGTGCTCTTTTCTCAAAAGCAGAGTGTGTTTCTTGTAAGGCAAGCTATTGTTTGTTTCCCTGTCAGAAATGGAGTTGAATCCCATGCCGGTTCTGGTCCTACGAGCAAGAGTTGTTTTCTGATAAGAAGAGTCACTATTGTGCTCCCATGTCATACACAGGGCAAATAGCACTGGCGTCTGTTCTGAGCATGTACATTGTATTGGACTGAAGAGGATCTACTGTTCTTGTCAGTTTCCTAAGCAGAGTTGAACTAGATATGGCCCGTGTGTGTAGGAAGCACAGTTCTTTAGTTCTGAGGAAGCTCACTGTTCTGGCCCTATAGGAAACACAGTACAGTAGAAGAGTGCTCTTTTCTCAAAAGCAGAGTGTGTTTCTCGTAAGGCGAGCTATGGTTTGTTTCCCAGTCAGTAATGGAGTTGAATCCCATGCAGTTTCTGGTCCTATGAGGAAGAGATGTTTTCTGATAAGAAGATTTACTATTGTGGTCCCATTGTCATACACAGGGCAAATAGCACTGGCGTCTGTTCTGAGCATGCCCATTGTATTGGACTGAAGAGGAGCTACTGTTCTTGTCAGTTTCCTAAGCAGAGTTGAACTATTTATGGCCCGTGTGTGTAGGAAGCACAGTTCTTTTGTTCTGAGCAAGCTCACTGTTCTGACTCTATAGGTAACACAGTAGAGTAGAAGAGTGCTCTTTTCTCAAAAGCAGAGTGTATTTTTTTGTAAGGCAAGCTAGCGTTTGTTTCCCAGTCCTAAATGGAGTTGAATCAAATGCAGTTTCTGGTTCTATAAGCAAGAGTTGTTTTCTGGTAAGAAGAGTCACTATTGCGTTCCCATTGTCATACACAGGGAAAATAGCACTGGCATCTGTTCCCAGCATGTACAGTGTATTGGACTGACGAGGATCTACTGTTCTTGTCAGTTTCCCAAGCAAAATAGAACTAGATATAGCCGTGTGGATAAAGCACAGTTCTTTTGTTCTGAGCAAGCTCACTGTTTGGATCCCATAGGAAACACAGTAGATTAGAAGAGTGATCTTTTCTCAAAAGCAGAGTGTGTTTCTTGTAAGGTGAGCTAGCGTTTGTTTCCCATTCCTAAATGGAGTTGAATCACATGCAGTTTTTGGTACTACGAGCAAGAGTTGTTTTCTGGTAAGGAAAGTCACTATTGTGCTCCCATTGCCATACACAGGGCAAATAGCACTCGCGTCTATTCCCAGCAAGTACAGTGTATTGGACAGAACATGAGCTACTTTTCTTGTCAGTTTCCTAAGCAGAGTTTAACTAGATATGGCCCGTGTGTGTAGGAAGCACAGTTCTTTTGTTCTGAGCAAGCTCACTCTTCTGGCCCTATAGGAAACACAGTAGAGTAGAAGAGTGTTCTTTTCTGAAAAGCAGAGTGTGTTTCTTGTAAGGCGAGCTATTGTTTGTTTCCCAGTCCTAAATGGAGTTGAGTCACATGCAGTTCCTGTTCCTAAGAGCAAGAGTTGTTTTCTGATAAGAAGAGTTACTGTTGCGCTCCCATTGTCATACAAAGGGCAAATAGCACTCGCATCTGTTCCCAGCAAGTACAGTGTATTGGACAGAACATGAGCTGCTGTTCTTGTCAGTTTCCTAAGCAGAGTTGAACTAGATATGTCCCGTGTGTGTAGGAAGCACAGTTCTTTTGTTCTGAGCAAGCTCACTGTTCGGACCCCATAGGAAACACAGTAGAGTAGAAGAGTGCTCTTTACTCAAAAGCAGAGTGTGTTTCTTGTAGGGCGAGCTGGCGTTTGTTTCCCAGTCCTAAATGGAGTTGAATCACATGCAGTTTTTGGTACTATGAGCAAGAGTTGATTTCTGGTAAAAACAGTCACTATTGTGCTCCAATTGCCATGCACAGTGCAAATAGCACTCGGGTCTGTTCCCAGAAGTACAGAGTATTGGACTGAAGAGGAGCTACTGTTCTTGTCAGTTTCCTAAGCAGAATTGAACTAGATATGGCCGTGTGTGGGGGAACTACAATTCTTTTGTTCTGAGCAAGCTCTGTGTTCTGACCCTATAGGAAACAGAGTAGAGAAGAAGAGTGCTCTTTTCTCCAAAGCAGAGTGTGTTTCTCTTCAGGCAAGCTAGCCTTTGTTTCCCAGTCCTAAATGGAGTTGAGTCACATGCATTTCTGGTCCTACGACCAAGAGTTGTTTTCTGGTAAGAAGAGTCACTATTGTGCTCCCACTGTCATACACAGGGGAAATAGCATTGGCATCTGTTCTGAGCATGTACAGTGTATTGGACTGTAGAGAATCTACTGTTCTTGTCAGTTTCCTAAGCAAAGTTGAACTAGATATGGCCCATATATGTAGGAAGCACAGTTCTTTTGTTCTGAGCAAGCTCACTGTTCGGACCCCCTAGTAAACACAGTAGAGTAGAAGACTGCTCTTTTCTCAAAAGCAGAGTGTGTTTCTTGTAAGGCGAGCTAGCGTTTGTTTCCCAGTCCTAAATTGAGTTGAATCACGTGTTGCTTCTGGTCCTGAGAGCAAGAGTTGTTTTCTGGTAAGAAGAGTCACTATTGTGCTCCCATTGTCATACACAGGTTAAAGATCACTGGCGTCTGTTCCCAGCATGTACACTGTATTAGACTGAAGAGGAGCTACTGTTCTTGTCAGTTTCCTAAGCAGAGTTGTACTAGATATGGCCCGTGTGTGTAGGAAGTACAGTTCTTTTGTTTTGAGCAAGCTCACAGTTCTGGCCATGTACGAAACACAGTAGAGTAGAAGAGTGCTCTTTTCTTAAAGCAGAGTGTGTTTCTTGTAAGGCGAGTTAGCGTTTGTTTCCCAGTCCTAAATGGAGTTGAATTCCACGCAGTTTCTGGTCCTATGAACAAGAGTTGTTTTCTGCTAAGAAGAGTAACTATTTTGCTCCAATTGCTATACACAGGGCAAATAGCACTCGCGTCTGTTCCCAGCAAGTACAGTGTATTGGACTGAAAAGGATCTACTGTTCTTGTCAGTTTCCTAAGCAGAATTGAACTAGATATGGCCGTGTGTGTATGAAGCACAGTTCTTTTGTTCTGAGCAAGCTCACTGTTCTGGCCCTATAGGAAACACAGTAGAGTAGAAGAGTGCTCTTTTCTCAAAAGTAGAGTGTGTTTCTTGTAAGGCAAGCTAGCTTTGTTTCCCAGTACTAAATGGAGTTGAATCACATACAGTTTTTGGTCTTACGAGCAAGAGTTGTTTTCTGGTAAGGAAAGTCACTATTGTGCTTCCATTGACATACACAGTGCAAAAAGCTCTCGTGTCTGTTCCCAGCAAGTACAGTGTATTGGACTGAACAGGAGCTACTGTTTTTGTCAGTTTCCTAAGAAGAGTTGAACTAGATATGACCCGTGTGTGTAGGAAGCACAGTTCTTTTGTTCTGAGCAAGCTACTGTTCGGACCCCATATGAAACGCAGTAGAGTAGAAGAGTGCTCTTTTCTCAAAAGCAGAGTGTGTTTCTTGTAGGGCGAGCTAGCGTTTGTTTCCCAGTCCTAAATGGAGTTGAGTCACATGCAGTTTCTGGTCCTACGAGCAAGAGTTGTTTTCTGGTAATAAGAGTCACTATTGCGCTCCCATTGCCATACACAGGGCAAATAGGCACTGGCGTCTGTTCCCAGCATGTACAGTGTATTGCACTGAAGAGGATCTACTGTTCTTGTCAGTTTCCTAAGCAGAATTGAACTAGGTATGGCTGTGTGTGTAGCAAGCACAGTTCTTTTGTTCTGAGCAAGCTCACTGTTCTTGCCCTATAGGAAACACAGTAGAGTAGAAGAGTGCTCTTTTCTCAAAAGCAGAGTGTGTTTCTTGTAAGGCAAGCTATTGTTTGTTTCCCTGTCAGAAATGGAGTTGAATCCCATGCCGGTTCTGGTCCTACGAGCAAGAGTTGTTTTCTGATAAGAAGAGTCACTATTGTGCTCCCATGTCATACACAGGGCAAATAGCACTGGCGTCTGTTCTGAGCATGTACATTGTATTGGACTGAAGAGGATCTACTGTTCTTGTCAGTTTCCTAAGCAGAGTTGAACTAGATATGGCCCGTGTGTGTAGGAAGCACAGTTCTTTAGTTCTGAGGAAGCTCACTGTTCTGGCCCTATAGGAAACACAGTACAGTAGAAGAGTGCTCTTTTCTCAAAAGCAGAGTGTGTTTCTCGTAAGGCGAGCTATGGTTTGTTTCCCAGTCAGTAATGGAGTTGAATCCCATGCAGTTTCTGGTCCTATGAGGAAGAGATGTTTTCTGATAAGAAGATTTACTATTGTGGTCCCATTGTCATACACAGGGCAAATAGCACTGGCGTCTGTTCTGAGCATGCCCATTGTATTGGACTGAAGAGGAGCTACTGTTCTTGTCAGTTTCCTAAGCAGAGTTGAACTATTTATGGCCCGTGTGTGTAGGAAGCACAGTTCTTTTGTTCTGAGCAAGCTCACTGTTCTGACTCTATAGGTAACACAGTAGAGTAGAAGAGTGCTCTTTTCTCAAAAGCAGAGTGTATTTTTTTGTAAGGCAAGCTAGCGTTTGTTTCCCAGTCCTAAATGGAGTTGAATCAAATGCAGTTTCTGGTTCTATAAGCAAGAGTTGTTTTCTGGTAAGAAGAGTCACTATTGCGTTCCCATTGTCATACACAGGGAAAATAGCACTGGCATCTGTTCCCAGCATGTACAGTGTATTGGACTGACGAGGATCTACTGTTCTTGTCAGTTTCCCAAGCAAAATAGAACTAGATATAGCCGTGTGGATAAAGCACAGTTCTTTTGTTCTGAGCAAGCTCACTGTTTGGATCCCATAGGAAACACAGTAGATTAGAAGAGTGATCTTTTCTCAAAAGCAGAGTGTGTTTCTTGTAAGGTGAGCTAGCGTTTGTTTCCCATTCCTAAATGGAGTTGAATCACATGCAGTTTTTGGTACTACGAGCAAGAGTTGTTTTCTGGTAAGGAAAGTCACTATTGTGCTCCCATTGCCATACACAGGGCAAATAGCACTCGCGTCTATTCCCAGCAAGTACAGTGTATTGGACAGAACATGAGCTACTTTTCTTGTCAGTTTCCTAAGCAGAGTTTAACTAGATATGGCCCGTGTGTGTAGGAAGCACAGTTCTTTTGTTCTGAGCAAGCTCACTCTTCTGGCCCTATAGGAAACACAGTAGAGTAGAAGAGTGTTCTTTTCTGAAAAGCAGAGTGTGTTTCTTGTAAGGCGAGCTATTGTTTGTTTCCCAGTCCTAAATGGAGTTGAGTCACATGCAGTTCCTGTTCCTAAGAGCAAGAGTTGTTTTCTGATAAGAAGAGTTACTGTTGCGCTCCCATTGTCATACAAAGGGCAAATAGCACTCGCATCTGTTCCCAGCAAGTACAGTGTATTGGACAGAACATGAGCTGCTGTTCTTGTCAGTTTCCTAAGCAGAGTTGAACTAGATATGTCCCGTGTGTGTAGGAAGCACAGTTCTTTTGTTCTGAGCAAGCTCACTGTTCGGACCCCATAGGAAACACAGTAGAGTAGAAGAGTGCCCTTTACTCAAAAGCAGAGTGTGTTTCTTGTAGGGCGAGCTGGCGTTTGTTTCCCAGTCCTAAATGGAGTTGAATCACATGCAGTTTTTGGTACTATGAGCAAGAGTTGATTTCTGGTAAAAACAGTCACTATTGTGCTCCAATTGCCATGCACAGTGCAAATAGCACTCGGGTCTGTTCCCAGAAGTACAGAGTATTGGACTGAAGAGGAGCTACTGTTCTTGTCAGTTTCCTAAGCAGAATTGAACTAGATATGGCCGTGTGTGGGGGAACTACAATTCTTTTGTTCTGAGCAAGCTCTGTGTTCTGACCCTATAGGAAACAGAGTAGAGAAGAAGAGTGCTCTTTTCTCCAAAGCAGAGTGTGTTTCTCTTCAGGCAAGCTAGCCTTTGTTTCCCAGTCCTAAATGGAGTTGAGTCACATGCATTTCTGGTCCTACGACCAAGAGTTGTTTTCTGGTAAGAAGAGTCACTATTGTGCTCCCACTGTCATACACAGGGGAAATAGCATTGGCATCTGTTCTGAGCATGTACAGTGTATTGGACTGTAGAGAATCTACTGTTCTTGTCAGTTTTCTAAGCAGAATTGGACTAGATATGGCCCATATATGTAGGAAGCACAGTTCTTTTGTTCTGAGCAAGCTCACTGTTCGGACCCCCTAGTAAACACAGTAGAGTAGGAGACTGCTCTTTTCTCAAAAGCAGAGTGTGTTTCTTGTAGGACGAGCTAGCGTTTGTTTCCCAGTCGTAAATGGAGTTGAGTCACATGCAGTTTCTGGTCCTACGAGCAAGAGTTGTTTTCTGGTAAGAAGAGTCACTATTGCGCTCCCATGGTCATACACAGGGCAAATAGCACTGGCATCTGTTCCAAGCAAGTACAGTGTATTGGACTGAACAGGAGCTACAGTTCTTGTCAGTTTCCTAAGCAGAGTTGAACTAGATATGGCCCGTGTGTGTAGGAAGCACAGTTTTTTTGTTCTGAGCAAGCTCACTGTTCGGACCCCATAGGAAACACAGTAGAGTAGAAGAGTGCTCTTTTCTCAAAAGCAGAGTGTGTTTCTTGTAAGGCGAGCTAGCGTTTGTTTCCCAGTCCTAAATGGAGTTGAATCACGTGTAGCTTCTGGTCCTGAGAGCAAGAGTTGTTTTCTGGTAAGAAGAGTCACTATTGTGCTCCCATTGTCATACACAGGTTAAAGATCACTGGCGTCTGTTCCCAGCCTGTACACTGTATTAGACTGAAGAGGAGCTACTGTTCTTGTCAGTTTCCTAAGCAGAGTTGTACTAGATATGGCCCGTGTGTGTAGGAAGTACAGTTCTTTTGTTTTGAGCAAGCTCACAGTTCTGGCCATGTACGAAACACAGTAGAGTAGAAGAGTGCTCTTTTCTTAAAGCAGAGTGTGTTTCATGTAAGGCAAGTTAGCGTTTGTTTCCCAGTCCTAAATGGAGTTGAATTCCACGCAGTTTCTGGTCCTATGAACAAGAGTTGTTTTCTGCTAAGAAGAGTAACTATTTTGCTCCAATTGCTATACACAGTGCAAATAGCACTCGCGTCTGTTCCCAGCAAGTACAGTGTATTGGACTGAAAGGGATCTACTGTTCTTGTCAGTTTCCTAAGCAGAATTGAACTAGATATGGCCGTGTGTGTATGAAGCACATTTCTTTTGTTCTGAGCAAGCTCACTGTTCTGGCCCTATAGGAAACACAGTAGAGTAGAAGAGTGCTCTTTTCTCAAAAGTAGAGTGTGTTTCTTGTAAGGCAAGCTAGCTTTGTTTCCCAGTCCTAAATGGAGTTGAATCACATACAGTTTTTGGTCCTACGAGCAAGAGTTTTTTTCTGGTAAGGAAAGTCACTATTGTGCTCCCATTGCCATACACAGTGCAAATAGCACACGCCTCTGTTCCCAGCAAGTACAGTGTATTGGACTGAATAGGAGCTACTGTTCTTGTCAGTTACCTAAGCAGAGTTGAACTATATATGTCCCGTGTTTGTGCGATGCACAGTTCTTTTGTTCTGAGCAAGCTCACTGTTCGGAACCCATAGGAAACACAGGAGAGTAGAAGTGTGCTCTTTTCTGAAAAGCAGAGTTTGTTTCTCGTAAGGCGAGCTAGCGTTTGTTTCCCAGTCCTAAATGGAGTTGAGTCACATACAGTTTCTGTTCCTACGAGCAAGAATTGTTTTCTGATAAGAAGAGTCACTGTTGTGCTCCCATGGTCATACACAGTGCAAATAGCACTGGCGTCTGTTCCCAGCAAGTACAGTGTGTTGGACTGAAGAGGAGCTATTGTTCTTGTCAGTTTCCTAAGCAGAGTTGAACTAGATATGGCCCGTGTGTGTAGGAAGCACAGTTTTTTTGTTCTGAGCAAGCTCACAGTTCAGACCCCATAGGAAACACAGTAGCGTAGAAGACTGCTCTTTTCTCAAAAGCAGAGTGTGTTTCTTGTAATGCGAGCTAGTGTTTGTTTCTCAGTCAGAAATGGAGTTGAATCACATGCAGTTTCTATTCCTACGAGCAAGAGTTGTTTTCTGGTAAGAAGAGTCACTATTGCCTTCCCATTGTCATACACAGGGCAAATAGCACTGGCGTCTGTTCCTAGCATGTACAGTGTATTGGACTGAAGAGGAGCTACTGTTCTTGTCAGTTTCATAAGCAGAGTTGAACTAAATATGGCCCGTGTGTGTAGGAAGCACAGTTCTTCTGTTCTGAACAATCTCACTTTTTGGACTCCATGGGAAACACAATAGAGTAGAAGAGTGCTGTTTTCTCAAAAGCAGAGTGTGTTTCTTCTAAGGCGAGCTAGCGTTTGTTTCCCAGTCCTAAAGGGAATTGAATCACGTGCAGCTTCCGGTCCTGAGAGCAAGAGTTGTTTTCTGGTAAGAAGAGTCACTATTGTGCTCCCATTGTCATACACAGGTTAAAGATCACTGGCATCTGTTCCCAGAATGTACACTGTATTACACTGTAGAGGAGCTACTGTTCTTGTCAGTTTCCTAAGCAGAGTTGTACTAGATATGGCCCGTGTGTGTAGGAAGTACAGTTCTTTTGTTCTGAGCAAGCTCACTGTTGTGTCCCTATAGGAAACACAGTAGAGTAGATTGTGCTCTTTTCTCAAATCAGAGTGTTTTTCTTGTAAGGCAAGCTAGCGTTTGTTTCCCAGTCCTAAATGGAGTTGAATCACATTTAGATTCTGTTCCTATGACCAAGAGTTGTTTTATGGTAAGAAGAGTCACTATTGCGCTCCCATTGACATACACAGTGCAAAGAGTACTCGCGTCTGCTTCTAGCAAGTACAGTGTGTTGTACTGAAGAGGAGTTACTGTTCTTGTCAGTTTCCTAAGCAGAGTTGAACTAGATATGGCCCGTGTGTGTAGGAAGCACAGTTCTTTTGTTTTGAGCAAGCTCACAGTTCTGGCCCTGTGCGAAACACAGTAGAGTAGAAGAGTGCTCTTTTCTGAAAGCAGAGTGTGTTTCTTGTAAGGCGAGTTAGCGTTTGTTTCCCAGTCCTAAATGGAGTTGAATTCCATGCAGTTTCTGGTCCTATGAGCAAGAGTTTTTTTCTGCTAAGAAGAGTCACTATTTCGCTCCAATTGCTATACACAGTGCAAATAGCTCTCGCGTCTGTTCCAAGCAAGTACAGTGTATTGCACTGAAAAGGATCTACTGTTCTTGTCAGTTTCCTAAGCACAGTTGAACTAGATATGGCCCGTGTCTTTAGGAAGCACAGTTCTTTTGTTCTGAGCAAGCTCACTGTTCTGATACTATAGGAAACACAGTAGAGTAGAAGAGTGCTCTTTTCTCAAAAGCAGAGTGTGTTTTTTGTAAGGCGAGCTAGCGTTTGTTTCCCAGTCCTAAATCGAATTGAATCAAATGCAGTTTCTTTTCCTATAAGCAAGAGTTGTTTTCTGGTAAGAAGAGTCACTATTGTGCTTCCATTGTCATACACAGAGCAAATAGCACTGGCGTCTGTTCCCAGCATGTACAGTGTATTGCACTGAAGAAGATCTACTGTTCTTGTCAGTTTCTTAAGCAGAATTGAACTAGATATGGCCGTGTGTGTATGAAGCACAGTTCTTTTGTTCTGAGCAAGCTCACTGTTCTGACCCTATAGGAAACACAGTAGAGTAGAAGAGTGCTCTTTTCTCAAAAGTAGAGTGTGTTTCTTGTAAGGCAAGCTAGCTTTTGTTTCCCAGTCATAAATGGGGTTGAATCACATGCACTTTCTGGTCCTATGAGCAAGAGGTGTTTTCTGGTAAGAAGAGTCACTATTGCGCTCCCATTGCCATGCACAGTGCAAGTAGCACTGGCGTGTGTTCCCAGCATATACAGTGTATTGGACTGACTAGGATCTACTGTTCCTGTCAGTTTACTAAGCAAAATTGAACTAGATATGGCCGTGTGTGTAGGAAGCACAGTTCTTTTGTTCTGAGCAAGCTCACTGTTTGGATACCATAGGAAACACAGTAGAGTAGAACAGTGCTCTTTTCTCAAAAGCAGAGTGTGTTTCTTGTAAGGCGAGCTAGCTTTTGTTTCACAGTCCTAAATGGAGTTGAATCACATGCAGTTTCTGGTCCTATGAACAAGAGTTGTTTTCTGGTAAGGAAAGTCACTATTGAGGTCCCATTGCCATACACAGTGCAAATAGCTCTCGCATCTGTTCCCAGCAAGTACAGTGTATTCGACAGAAGAGGATCTACTGTTCTTGTCAGTTTCCTAAGCAAAATTGAACTAGATATGGCCGTGTGTGTAGAAAGCACAGTTCTTTTGTTCTGAGCAAGCTCACTGTACTGATGCTATATGAAACACAGTAGATTAGAAGAGTGCTCTTTTCTCAAAAGCAGAGTGTGTTTCTTTTAAGGCGAGCTCGCGTTTGTTTCGGAGTCCTAAATGGAGTTGAATCACATGCAGTTTCTGGTCCTACGAGCAAGAGTTGTTTTCTGGTAAGAAGAGTCACTACTGCACTCCCGTTGTCATACACAGGGCAAATAGCACTGGCGTCTGTTCCCAGCATGTACAGTGTATTGGACTGACGAGGTTCTACTGTTCTTGTCACTTTCCTAAGCAGAATTCAACTAGGTATGGCCGTGTGTGTAGGAAGCACAGTTCTTTTGTTCTGAGCAAGCTCACTGTTCTGGCCCTATAGGAAACACAGTAGAGTAGAAGAGTGCTCTTTTCTCAAAAGCAGAGTGTGTTTCTTGTAAGACGAGCTAGCGTTTGTTTCCCAGTCCTAAATGGAGTTGAATCACATACAGTTTTTGGTCCTACGAGCAAGAGTTGTTTTCTGTTATGGAAAGTCACTATTGCGCTCCCATTGCCATACAAGGGGCAAATAGCTCTCGTGTCTGTTCCCAGCAAGCACAGTGTATTGGACTGAAGAGGATCTACTGTTCTTGTCAGTTTCCTAAGCAGATTTGAACTAGATATGGCCCCTGTGTGTAGGAAGCACAGTTGTATTGTTCTGAGCAAGCTCACTGTTCAGAACCCATGGGAAACACAGTAGAGTAGAAGAGTGCTCTTTTCTCAAAAGCAGAGTGTGTTTTTTGTAAGGCGAGCTAGCGTTTGTTTCCCAGTACTAAGTGGAGTTATCACATGCAGTTTCTGTTCTTACGAGCAAGAGTTGTTTTCTGGTAAGAAGAGTCACTATTGCGCTCACAATGCCATACACAGGGGAAATAGCACTGGCGTCTGTTCCCAGCATGTACAGTGTATTGGACTGAAGAGGATCTACTGTTCTTGTCAGTTTCCTAAGCACAGTTGAACGAGATATGGCCCGTGAGTTTAGGAAGCACAGTTCTTTTGTTCTGAGCAAGCTCACAGTTCTGGCCCTGTAGGAAACACAGTAGAGTAGAAGAGTGCTCTTTTCTCAAAAGCAGAGTGTGTTTCTTGTAAGGCGAGCTAGTGTTTGTTTCCCAGTCCTAAATGGAGTTGAATCACATGCAGTTTCTGGTCCTATGTGCAAGAGTTGTTTTCTGGTAAGGAAAGTTACTATTGTGCTCCCATTGCCATACACAGTGCAAATAGCACTCGCCTCTGTTCCCAGCATGTACAGTGTATTGGACTGAAGAGGAGCTACTGTTCTTGTCAGTTTCATAAGCAGAGTTGAACTAGATAGTCCCGTGTTTGTACGATGCACAGTTCTATTATTCTGAGCAAGGTCATTGTTCGGAACCCATAGGAAACACAGTAGAGTAGAAGAGTGCTCTTTTCTCAAAAGCAGAGTGTGTTTCTTGTAAGGCGAGCTAGCGTTTGTTTCCCAGTCCTAAATGGAGTTGAGTCACATACAGTTTCTGTTCCTATGAGCAAGAGTTGTTTTCTGATAAGAAGAGTCACTGTTGTGCTCCCATTTTCATACACAGTGCAAATAGCACTGACGTCTGTTCCCAGCATTTACAGTGTATTGGACTGAAGAGGATCTACTGTTGTTGTCAGTTTCCTAAGCAGAATTGAACTAGATATGGCCCGTGTGTGTAGGAAGCACAGTTCTTTTGTTCGGAGCAAGCTCACTGTTCTGGAACTATAGAAAACACAGTAGATAGAAGAGTGGTTTTTTCTCAAAAGCAGAGTGTGTTTCTTGTAAGGCGAGCTATTGTTTGTTTCCCAATCAGAAATGGAGTTGAATCCCATGCAGTTTCTGGTCCTACGAGCAAGAGTTGTTTTCTGATAAGAAGAGTCACTATTGTGCTCCCATTGTCATACATAGGGCAAATAGCACTGGCGTCTGTTCCGAGCATGTACATTGTGTTGGAATGAAGAGGATCTACTGTTCTTGTCAGTTTCCTAAGCAGAGTTGAACTAGATATGGCCCATGTGTGTAGGAAGCACAGTTCTTTTGTTCTTAGCAAGCTCACTGTTTGGATAAAATAGGAAACACAGTAGAGATGAACAGTGCTCTTTTCTCAAAAGCAGAGTGTTTTTCTTGTAAGGCGAGCTACCTTTTGTTTCACAGTCCTAAATGGAGTTGAATCACATGCAGTTTCTGGTCCTACGAACAAGAGTTTTTTTCTGGTAAGGAAAGTCACTATTGAGCTCCCATTGCCATACACAGTGCAAATAGCTCTCGCATCTGTTCCCAGCTAGTACAGTGTATTGGACTGAAGAGAATCTATTGTTATTGTCAGTTTCCTAAGCAGAATTGAACTAGATATGGCCGTGTGTGTAGAAATCACAGTTCTTTTGTTCTGAGCAAGCTCACTTTTCGGATCCTATAGGAAACACAGTAGATTAGAAGAGTGCTCTTTTCTCAAAATCAGAGTATGTTTCTTGTAAGGCGAGCTAGCGTTTGTTTCGGAGTCCTAAATGGAGTTGAATCACATGCAGTTTCTGGTCCTACAAGCAAGAGGTGTTTTCTGGTAAGAAGAGTCACTATTGCACTCCCATTGTCATACACAGTGCATATAGCACTCACGTATGTTCCCAGCATTTACAGTGTATTGGACTGAAGAGGAGCAACTGTTCTTGTCATTTTCCTAAGCAGAGTTGAACTAGATATGGCCCGTGTGTGTAGGAAGCACAGTTCTTTTGTTCTGAGCAAGCTCACTGTTCTGGCGCTATAGAAACACAGTAGAGTAGAAGAGTGCTCTTTTCTCAAAAGCAGAGTGTGTTTCTTGTAAAGAGAGCTAGCGTTTGTTTCCCAGTCCTAAATGGGGTTGAATCACATGCAGTTCTGGTCCTACGCACAAGAGTTGTTTTCTGGTAAGAAAAGTCACTATTCAGCTCCCATTGCCATACACAGTGCAAATAGTTCTCGCATCTGTTCCCAGCAAGTACAGTGTATTGGACTAAAGAGGATCTACTGTTCTTGTCAGTTTCCTAAGCAAAATTGAACTAGATATGGCCATGTGTGTAGAAACCACAGTTCTTTTGTTCTGAGCAAGCTCACTATTCGGGTCCTAGAGAAAACACAGTAGATTAGAAGAGTGCTCTTTTCTCAAAAGCAGAGTGTGTTTCTTATAAGGCGAGCTATTGTTTGTTTTCCAGTCAGAAACGGAGTTGAATGCCATGCAGTTTCTGGTCCTATGAGGAAGAGTTGTTTTCTGATAAGAAGAGTCACTATTATGCTCCCATTGTCATACACAGGGCAAATAGCACTGGCGTATGTTCCGAGCATGTACATTGTATTGGACTGAAGAAGATCTACTGTTCTTGTCAGTTTCCTAAGCAGAGTTGAACTTGATTTGGCCCGTGTGTGTAGGAAGCACAGTTCTTTTGTTCTGAGCAAGCTCACTGTTCTGACTCTAAGGAAACACAGTAGAGTAGAAGAGTGCTCTTTTCTCAAAAGCAGAGTGTGTTTTTTGTAAGGCGAGCTAGCGTTTGTTTCCCAGTCCTAAATGGAGTTGAATCAAATGCAGTTTCTGGTCCTATAAGCAAGAGTTTTTTTTCTGGTAAGAAGAGTCACTATTGTGCTCCCATTGTCATACACAGGGAAAATATCACTGGCGTCTGTTCCAAGCTTGTACAGTGTATTGGACTGATGAAGATCTATGTTCTTGTCAGTTTCCCAAGCAAAATTGAAATAGATATGGCCGTGTGTGTAGAAAGCACAGTTCTTTTGTTCTGAGCAAGCTCACTGTTGGGATCCCATAGGAAACACAGTAGAGTAGAAGAGTGCTCTTTTCTCAAAAGCAGAGTGTGTTTTTTGTAAGGCAAGCTAGGTTTTGTTTCCCAGTCCTAAATGGAGTTGAGTCACATACAGTTTCTGTTCCTATGAGCATAGGTTGTTTTCTGATAAGAAGAGTCACTGTTGTGCTCCCATTGTCATACACAGTGCAAATAGCACTCGCGTCTGTTCCCAGCATTTACAATGTATTGGACTGAAGAGGATCTACTGTTGTTGTCAGTTTCCTAAGAAGAATTGAACTAGATATGGCCCGTGTGTGTAGGAAGCACAGTTCTTTTCTTCTGAGCAAGCTAACTGTTCTGGCACTATTGGAAAAACATTAGAGTAGATGAGTGCTCTTTTCTCAAAAGCAGAGCGTGTTTTTTGTAAGGCGAGCTAGCGTTTGTTTCCCAGTCCTCAATGGAGTTGAGTCACATACAGTTTCTGTTCCTAGGAGCAAGAGTTGTTTTCTGAAAAGAAGAGTCACTGTTGCGCTCCCATTGTCATACACAGTGCAAATAGCACACGCGTCTGTTTTCAACATTTACAGTGTATTAGAATGAAGAGGAGCTACTGTTCTTGTCAGTTTCCTAAGCAGAGTTGAACTAGATATGGCCCGTGTTTTTACGATGCACAGTTCTTTTGTTCTGAGCTAGCTCACTGTTCTGGCCCTATAGGAAACACAGTAGAGTAGAAGAGTGCTCTTTTCTGAAAAGCAGAGTGTGTTTCTTGTAAGGCGAGCTATTGTTTGTTTCCCAGTCCTAAATGGAGTTGAGTCACATGCAGTTGCTGTTCCTAAGAGCAAGAGTTGTTTTCTGATAAGAAGAGTCACTGTTGCGCTCCCATTGTCATACACAGGGCAAATAGCACTCGCTTCTGTTCCCAGCAAGTACAGTGTATTGGACTGAAGAGGAGCTACTGTTCTTGTCAGTTTCCTAAGCAGAGTTGAACTAGATATGTCCCGTGTGTGTAGGAAACACAGTTCTTTTGCTCTGAGCAAGCTCACTGTTCTGGCCCTTTAGAATACACAGTAGAGTAGAAGAGTGCTCTTTTCTCAAAAGCAGAGTGTGTTTCATGTAAGGCGAGCTAGCGTTTGTTTCCCAGTCCTAAATGGAGTTGAATCACATGCAGTTTCTTTTCCTACGAGCAAGAGTTGTTTTCTGGTAAGAAGAGTCACTATTGCGCTCCCATTGCCATACACAGTGCAAAGAGCACTCACGTATGTTCCCAGCAAGAACAGTATGTTGGACTGAAGAGGAGCTACTGTTCTTGTCAGTTTCCTAAGCAGAGTTGAAATAGATATGGCCCGTGTGTGTAGGAAGCACAGTTCTTTTGTTCTGACCAAGCTCACAGTTCGGACCCCAGAGGAAACACAGTAGCGTAGAAGACTGCTCTTTTCTCAAAAGCAGAGTGTGTTTCTTGTAAGGCGAGCTAGTGTTTGTTTCCCAGTACTAAATGGAGTTGAGTCACATGCAGTTGCTGTTCCTAAGAGCAAGAGTTGTTTTCTGCTAAGAAGAGTCACTACTGTGCTCCCATTGTCATACACAGGGCAAATAGCACTCGCGTAGGTTCCCAGCAAGTACAGTGTATTGGACTGAAGAGGAGCTACTGTTCTTGTCAGTTTCCTAAGCAGAGTTGAACTAGATATAGCCCGTGTTTGTATGATGCACAGTTCTTTTGTTCTGAGCAAGCTCACTGTTCGGAACCCATAGGAAACACAGTAGAGTAGAAGAGTGCTCTTTTCTGAATAGCAGAGTGTGTTTCTTGTAAGGCGAGCTAGCGTTTGTTTCCCAGTCCTAAATGGAGTTGAGTCACATACAGTTTCTGTTCCTACAAGCAAGAATTGTTTTCTGATAAGAAGAGTCACTATTGCGCTCCCATTGTCATACACAGGGCAAATAGCACTGGCGTCTGTTCCCAGCATGTACAGTGTATTGGACTGAAGAGCAGCTACTGTTCTTGTCAGTTTCCTAAGCAGAGTTGAACTAGATATGGCCGGTGAGTGTAGGAAGCACAGTTCTTTTGTTCTGAGAAAGCTGACAGTTCTGGCCCTGTAGGAAACACTGTAGAGTAGAAGAGTGCTCTTTTCTCAAAAGCAGTGTGTGTTTCTTGTAAGGCGAGCTAGCATTTATTTCCCCATCCTAAATGGAGTTGAATCACATGCAGTTTCTAATCCTACGAGCAAGAGTTGTTTTCTGGTAAGACGAGTCACTATTGCGCTCACATTGCCATACACAGTGCAAGTAGCACTCGCGTCTGTTCCCAGCAAGTACAGTGTATTGGACTGAAGAGGAGCTACTGTTCTTGTCAGTTTCCTAAGCAGAGTTGAACTAGATATGGCCCGTGTGTGTAGGAAGCACAGTTCTTTTGTTGTGAGCAAGCTCACTGTTCTGGCCCTATAGGAAACACAGTAGAGTAGAAGCGTGCTCTTTTCTCAAAAGCAGAGTGTGTTTCTTGTAAGGTGAGCTAGCGTTTGTTTCCGAGTCCTAAATGGAGTTGAATCACATGCAGTTTCTGGTCCTATGAATAAGAGTTGTTTTCTGGTAAGAAGAGTCACTATTGTGCTCCCATTGTCATACACAGGGCAAATACCACTGGCGTTGGTTCCCAGCATGTACAGTGTATTGGACTGATGAGGATCTACTGATATTGTCAGTTTCCTAAGCAGAAGTGAACTAGATATGGCGGTGGGTGTAGGAAGCACAGTTCTTATGTTCTGAGGAAGCTCACTCTTCTGGCCCTATAGGAAACACAGTAGAGTAGAAGAGTGCTCTTTTCTCAAAAGCAGAGTGTGTTTCTTGTAAGGAGAGCTAGCGTTTGTTTCCCAGTCCTAAATGGAGTTGAGTCACATGCAGTTTTTGGTACTACGAGCAAGAGTTGTTTTCTGGTAAGGAAAGTCACTATTGCGCTCCCATTGCCATATACACTGCAAATAGCACTCGAATCTGTTCCCAGCAAGTACAGTGTATTGGACTGAAGAGGAGCTACTGTTCTTGTCAGTATCCTAAGCAGAGTTGAACTAGATATGGCCCGTGTTTGTATGATGCACAGTTCTTTTGTTCTGAGCAAGATCACTGTTCGGAAACCATAGGAAACACAGTAGAGTAGAAGAGTGCTCTTTTCTGAAAAGCAAGTGTGGTTCTTGTAAGGCGAGCTAGCGTTTGTTTCCCAGTCCTAAATGGAGTTGAGTCACATACAGTTTCTATTCCTACGAGCAAGAGTTGTTTTCTGATAAGAAGAGTCACTGTTGCACTCCCATTGTCATACATAGTACAAATAGCACTCGCATCTGTTCCCGGGCATTTACAGTGTATTGGACTGAAGAGGAGCAACTGTTCTTGTGAGTTTCCTAAGCAGAGTTGAACTAGTTATGGCCCGTGTGCGTAGGAAGCACAGTTCTTTTGTTCTGAGCAAGCTCTCTGTTCTGGCGCTATAGAAAACACAGTAGAATAGAAGAGTGCTCTTTTTTCAAAAGCAGAGTGTGTTTCTTGTAAGGCGAGCTAGCGTTTGTTTCCCAGTCCTAAATGGAGTTGAATCACATGCAATTTCTGGTCCTACGAGCAAGAGTTGTTTTCTGGTAAGAAGAGTCACTATTGCGCTCCCATTGCCATACACAGTGCAAGTAGCACTTGCGTCTGTTCCCAGCAAGTACAGTGTATTGGACTGAAGAGGAGCTACCGTTCTTGTCACTTTCCTAAGCATATTTGAACTAGATATGGCCCGTGTGTGTATGAAGCACAATTCATTTGTTCTGAGCAAGCTCACTGTTCTGGCCCTATAGGAAACACAGTAGAGTAGAAGAGTGCTCTTTTCTCAAAAGCAGATTGTGTTTCTTGTAAGGCGAGCTAGTGTTTTGTTTCCCAGTCCTAAATGGAGTTGAGTCACATGCAGTTTTTGGTACTATGAGCAAGAGTTGTTTTCTGGTAAGGAAAGTCACTATTGTGCTCCCATTGCCGTACACAGTGCAAATAGCCCTCGCCTCTGTTCCCAGCAAGTACAGTGTATTGGACTGAAGAGGAACTACTGTTCTTGTCAGTTTCCTAAGCAGAGTTGAACTAGATATAGCCCGTGTTTGTATGATGCACAGTTCTTTTGTTCTGAGCACGCTCACTGTTCGGAACACATAGGAAACACAGTAGAGTAGAAGAGTGCTCTTTTCTGAATAGCAGAGTGTGTTTCTTGTAAGGCGAGCTAGCGTTTGTTTCCCAGTATTAAATGGAGTTGAGTCACATACAGTTTCTGTTCCTACGAGCAAGAATTGTTTTCTGATAAGAAGAGACACTGTTGCGCTCTCATTGTCATACACAGTACAAATAGCACTCGCGTCTGTTCCCACCATTTAAAGTGTATTGGACTGAAGAGGATCTACTGTTGTTGTCAGTTTCTTAAGCAGAATTGAACTAGATATGCCCAGTGTGTGTAGGAAGCACAGTTCTTTTTTTCTGAGCAAGCTAATTGTTCTGGCACTATTGGAAACACAGTAGAGTAGAACAGTGCTCTTTTCTCAAAAACAGAGTGTGTTTCTTGTAAGGAAATCTAGCGTTTGTTTTCCAGTCCTAAATGGAGTTGAGTCACATACAGTTTCTGTTCCTACGAGCAAGAGTTGTTTTCTAATAAGAAGAGTCACTGTTGCGCTCCCATTATCATACACAGTGCAAATAGCACTCACGTCTGTTCCCAGCATTTACAGTGTATTGGACTGAAGAGGAGCAACTGTTCTTGTCAGTTTCCTAAGCAGAGTTGAACTAGATATGGGCCGTGTGTGTAGGAGGCACATTTCTTTTGTTCTGAGCAAGCTCACTGTTCTGGCGCTATAGAAAACACAGTAGAGTAGAAGACTGCTCTTTTCTCAAAAGCAGAGTGTTTTTCTTGTAAGGCGAGCTAGCTTTTGTTTCACAGTCCTAAATGGAGTTGAATCACATGCAGTTTATGGTTCTACAAGCAAGAGTTGTTTTCTGCTAAGAAGAGTCACTACTGTGCTCCCATTGTCATACACAGGGCAAATAGCACTCGCGTCTGTTCCCCGCATGTACAGTGTATTGGACTGAAGAGGTTCTACTGTTCTTGTCAGTTTCCTAAGCAGAGTTGAACGAGATATGGCCCGTGTGTGTAGGAAGCACAGTTTTTTTGTTCTGAGCAAGCTCACTGTTCTGGCCCTATAGGAAACACAGTAGAGTAGAAGAGTGCTCTTTTCTCTAAAGCAGAGTGTGTTTCTTGTAAGGCGAGCTAGTGTTTGTTTCCCAGTCCTAAATGGAGTTGAGTCACATGCAGTTTTTGGTACTACGAGCAAGAGTTGTTTTCTAGTAAGGAAAGTCACTATTGTGCTCTCATTGCCATACACAGTGCAAATAGCCCTCGCCTCTGTTCCCAGCAAGTACAGTGTATTGGACTGAAGAGGAGCTACTGTTCTTGTCAGTTTCCTAAGCAGAGTTGAACTAGATATAGCCCGTGTTTGTATGATGCACAGTTCTTTTGTTCTGAGCAAGCTCACTGTTTGGAACCCATGGGAAACACAGTAGAGTAGAAGAGTGCTCTTTTCTGAATAGCACAGTGTGTTTCTTGTAAGGCGAGCTAGCGTTTGTTTCCCAGTCCTAAATGGAGTTGAATCACATGCAGCTTCTGGTCCTATGAATAAGAGTTGTTTTCTGGTAAGAAGAGTCACTATTGCGCTCCCATTGTCATACACAGGGCAAATAGCATTGGCGTTGGTTCCCAGCATGTACAGTGTATTGGACTATTGAGGATCTACTGATATTGTCAGTTTCCTAAGCAGAACTGAACTAGATATGGCCGTGGGTGTAGGAAGCACAGTTCTTTTGTTCTGAGCAAGCTCACTGTTCTGGCCCTATAGGAAACACAGTAGAGTAGAAGAGTGCTCTTTTCTCAAAAGCAGAGTGTGTTTCTTGTAAGGCAAGCTAGTGTTTGTTTCCCAGTCCTAAATGGAGTTGAGTCACATGCAGTTTTTGGTACTAAGAGCAAGAGTTGTTTTCTGGTAAGGAAAGTCACTATTGCGCTTCCATTGTCATACACAGTGCAAATAGCACACGCGTCTGTTTTCAGCATTTACAGTGTATTGGACTGAAGAGGAGCTACTGTTCTTGTCAGTTTCCTAAGCAGAGTTGAACTAGATATGGCCCGTGTGTGTAGGAAGCACAGTTCTTTTGCTCTGAGCGAGCTCACTGTTCTGGCCCTTTAGGAAACACAGTAGAGTAGAAGAGTGCTCTTTTCTCAAAAGCAGAGTGTGTTTCTTGTAAGGCAAGCTAGCGTTTGTTTCCCAGACCTAAATGGAGCTGAGTCACATCCAGTTTCTGGTCCTACGAGCAAGAGTTGTTTTCTGGTAAGAAGAGTCACTATTGCGCTCCCATTGCCATACACAGTGCAAAGAGCACTCCTGTCTGCTTCCAGCAAGAACAGTGTGTTGGACTGAAGAGGAGCTACTGTTCTTGTCAGTTTTTTAAGCAGAGTTGAAATAGATATGGCCCGTGTGTGTAGGAAGCACAGTTCTTTTGTTCTGAGCAAGCTCACAGTTCGGACCCCAGAGGAAACACAGTAGCGTAGAAGACTGCTCTTTTCTCAAAAGCAGAGTGTGTTTTTTGTAGGGAGAGCTAGCGTTTGTTTCCCAGTCTTAAATGGAGTTGAGTCACATGCAGTTTCTGGTCCTACGAGCAAGAGTTGTTTTCTGGTAAGAAGAGTCACAATTGTGCTCCCACTGCCATACACAGGGCAAATAGCACTGGCGTCTGTTCCCCGCATGTACAGTGTATTGGAATGAAGAGGATCTACTGTTCTTGTCAGTTTCCTAAGCAGAGTTGAACTAGATATGGCCTGTGAGTGTAGGAAGCACAGTTCTTTTGTTCTGAGCAAGGTGACATTTCTGGCCCTGTAGGAAACACAGTAGAGTACAAGAGTGCTCTTTTCTCAAAAGCAGAATGTGTTTCTTATACGGCCAGCTAGCGTTTGTTTCCCAGTCCTAAATGGAGTTGAATCACATGCAGTTTCTGGTTCTAGGAGCCAGAGTTTTTTTCTGGTAAGAAGAGTCACTATTGTGCTCCCATTGCCATACACAATGCAAGTAGCACTCGCGTCTGTTCCCAGCAAGTACAGTGTATTGGACTGAAGAGGAGCTACTGTTCTTGTCACTTTCCTAAGCAGAGTTCAACTATTTATGGCCCGTGTGTGTAGGAAGCACAGTTCTTTTGTTGTGAGCAAGCTCACTGTTCTGGCCCTATAGGAAACACAGTAGAGTAGAAGAGTGCTCTTTTCTCAAAAGCAGAGTGTGTTACTTGTAAGGCGAGCTAGTGTTTGTTTCCCAGTCCTAAATGGAGTTGAGTCACATGCAGTTTTTGGTACTACGAGCAAGAGTTGTTTTCTGGTAAGGAAAGTCACTATTGTGCTCCCATTGCCATACACAGTGCAAATAGCCCTCGCCTCTGTTCCCAGCAAGTACAGTGTATTGGACTGAAGAGGATCTACTGTTCTTGTCAGTTTCCTAAGCAGATTTGAAATAGATATGGCCCGTGTGTGTAGGATGCACAGTTCTTTTGTTCTGAGCAAGCTCCCTGTTCGGACACCATACGAAACACAGTAGAGTCGAAGAGTGGTCTTTTCTGAAAAGCAGAGTGTGGTTCTTGTAAGGCGAGCTAGCGTTTGTTTCCCAGTCCTAAATGGAGTTGAGTCACATACAGTTTCTGTTCCTACGAGCAAGAGTTGTTTTCTGATAAGAAGAGTCACTGTTGCGCTCCCATTGTCATACACAGTACAAATAGCACTCGCATCTGTTCCCAGCATTTACAGTGTATTGGACTGAAGAGGAGCAACTGTTCGTGTGAGTTTCCTAAGCAGAGTTGAACTAGATATGGCCCGTGTGCGTAGGAAGCACAGTTCTTTTGTTCTGAGCAAGCTCACTGTTCTGGCGCTATAGAAAACACAGTAGAATAGAAGAGTGCTCTTTTCTCAAAAGCAGAGTGTGTTTCTTGTAAGGCGAGCTAGTGTTTGTTTCCCAGTCCTAAATGGAGTTGAGTCACATGCAGTTTTTGTTACTACAAGCAAGAGTTGTTTTCTGGTAAGGAAAGTCACTATTTTGCTCCCATTGCCGTACACAGTGCAAATAGCCCTCGCCTCTGTTCCCAGCAAGTACAGTGTATTGGACTGAAGAAGAACTACTGTTCTTGTCAGTTTCCTAAGCAGAGTTGAACTAGATATAGCCCGTGTTTGTATGATGCACAGTTCTTTTGTTCTGAGCAAGCTCACTGTTCTGACTCTATAGGAAACACAGTAGAGTAGAAGAGTGCTCTTTTCTGAATAGCAGAGTGTGTTTCTTGTAAGGCGAGCTAGCGTTTGTTTCCCAGTCCTAAATGGAGTTGAGTCACATACAGTTTCTGTTCCTACGAGCAAGAGTTGTTTTCTGATAAGAAGAGACACTGTTGCGCTCTCATTGTCATACACAGTACAAATAGCACTCGCGTCTGTTCCCAGCATTTAAAGTGTATTGGACTGAAGAGGATCTACTGTTGTTGTCAGTTTCCTAAGCAGAATTGAACTAGATATGGCCAGTGTGTGTAGGAAGCACAGTTCTTTTTTTCTGAGCAAGATAATTGTTCTGGCACTATTGGAAACACAGTAGAGTAGAACAGTGCTCTTTTCTCAAAAACAGAGTGTGTTTTTTCTAAGGAGATCTAGCGTTTGTTTTCCAGTCCTAAATGGAGTTGAGTCACATACAGTTTCTGTTCCTATGAGCAAGTGTTGTTTTCTAATAAGAAGAGTCACTGTTGCGTTCCCACGTCATACACAGTGCAAATAGCACTCACGTCTGTTCCCAGCATTTACAGTGTATTGGACTGAAGAGGAGCAACTGTTCTTGTCCGTTTCCTAAGCAGAGTTGAACTAGATATGGCCCGTGTGTGTAGGAGGCACAGTTCTTTTGTTCTGAGCAAACTCACTGTTCTGGCGCTATAGAAAACACAGTAGAGTAGAAGACTGCTCTTTTCTCAAAAGCAGAGTGTTTTTCTTGTAAGGCGAGCTAGCTTTTGTTTCACAGTCCTAAATGGAGTTGAATCACATGCAGTTTATGGTTCTACAAGCAAGAGTTGTTTTCTGCTAAGAAGAGTCACTACTGTGCTCCCATTGAAATACAAAGGGCAAATAGCACTCGCGTCTGTTCCCCGCATGTACAGTGTATTGGACTGAAGAGGTTCTACTGTTCTTGTCAGTTTCCTAAGCAGAGTTGAACGAGATATGGCCCGTGTGTGTAGGAAGCACAGTTTTTTTGTTCTGAGCAAGCTCACTGTTCTGGCCCTACAGGAAACACAGTAGAGTAGAAGAGTGCTCTTTTCTCAAAAGTAGAGTGTGTTTCTTGTAAGGCGAGCTAGTGTTTGTTTCCCAGTCCTAAATGGAGTTGAGTCACATGCAGTTTTTGGTACTACGAGCAAGAGTTGTTTTCTGGTAAGGAAAGTCACCATTGTGCTCTCATTGCCAAACACACAGCAAATAGCCCTCGCCTCTGTTCCCAGCAAGTACAGTGTATTGGACTGAAGAGGAGCTACTGTTCTTGTCAGTTTCCTAAGCAGAGTTGAACTAGATATAGCCCGTGTTTGTATGATGCACAGTTCTTTTGTTCTGAGCAAGCTCACTGTTTGGAATCCATAGGAAACACAGTAGAGTAGAAGAGTGCTCTTTTCTGAATAGCAGAGTGTGTTTCTTGTAAGGCGAGATAGCGTTTGTTTCCCAGTCCTAAATGGAGTTGAATCACATGCAGTTTCTGGTCCTATGAATAAGAGTTGTGTTCTGGTAAGAAGAGTCACTACTGCGCTCCCATTGTCATACACAGGGCAATTAGCACTGGCGTTGGTTCCCAGCATGTACAGTGTATTGGACTATTGAGGATCTACTGATATTGTCAGTTTCCTAAGCAGAACTGAACTAGATATGGCTGTGGGTGTAGGAAGCACAGTTCATTTGTTCTGAGCAAGCTCACTGTTCTGGCCCTATAGGAAACACAGTAGAGTAGAAGAGTGCTCTTTTCTCAAAAGCAGAGTGTGTTATTTGTAAGGCGAGCTAGTGTTTGTTTCCCAGTCCTAAATGGAGTTGAGTCACATGCAGTTTTTGGTACTAAGAGCAAGAGTTGTTTTCTGGTAAGGAAAGTCACTATTGCGCTCCCATTGTCATACACAGTGCAAATAGCACACGCGTCTGTTTTCAGCATTTACAGTGTATTGGACTGAAGAGGAACTACTGTCCTTGTCAGTTTCCTAAGAAGAGTTGAACTAGATATGGCCCGTGTGTGTAGGAAGCACAGTTCTTTTGCTCTGAGCAACCTCACTTTTCTGGCCCTTTAGGAAACACAGTAGAGTAGAAGACTGCTCTTTTCTCAAAAGCAGAGTGTGTTTCTTGTAAGGCGAGCTAGCGTTTGTATCCCAGACCTAAATGGAGTTGAATCACATGCAGTTTCTGGTCCTACGAGCAAGAGTTGTTTTCTGGTAAGCAAAGTCACTATTGCGCTCCCATTGCCATACACAGTGCAAAGAGCACTCGTGTCTGCTTCCAGCAAGAACAGTGTGTTGGACTGAAGAGGAGCTACTGTTCTTGTCAGTTTTTTAAGCAGAGTTGAAACAGATATGGCCCGTGTGTGTAGGAAGCACAGTTCTTTTGTTCTGAGCAAGCTCACAGTTCGGACCGCAGAGGAAACACAGTAGCGTAGAAGACTGCTCTTTTCTCAAAAGCAGAGTGTGTTTTTTGTAGGGAGAGCTAGCGTTTGTTTCCCAATCTTAAATGGAGTTGAGTCACATGCAGTTTCTGGTCCTACGAGCAAGAGTTGTTTTCTGGTAAGAAGAGCAACTATTGCGCTCCCACTGACATACACAGGGCAAATAGCACTGGCGTCTGTTCCCAGCATGTACAGTGTATGGGACTGAAGAGGATCTACTGTTCTTGTCAGTTTCTTAAGCAGAGTTGAACTAGATATGGCCTTTGAGTGTAGGAAGCACAGTTCTTTTGTTCTGAGCAAGCTCACTGTTCTGGCCTTATAGGAAACACAGTAGATTAGAAGAGTGCTCTATTCTCAAAAGCAGAGTGTGTTTCTTCTAAGGCGAGCTAGTGTTTGTTTCCGAGTCCTAAATGGAGTTGAATCACATGCAGTTTCTGGACCTATGAGCAAGAGGTGTTTCCTGGTAAGAAGAGTCACTACTGCGCTCCCTTTGTAATACACAGGGCAAATAGCACTGGAGTCTGTTCCCAGCATGTACAGTGTATTGGACTGACGAGGTTCTACTCTTCCTGTCACTTTCCTGAGCAAAATTGAACTAGATATGGCCGTGTGTGTAGGAAGCACAGTTCTTTTGTTCTGAGCAAGCTCACTATTCGGATCCCATAGGAAAAATAGTAGAGTAGAAGAGTGCTCTTTTCTCAAAAGCAGAGTGTTTTTCTTGTAAGGCGATCTAGCTTTTGTTTCACAGTCCTAAACGGAGTTGAATCAAATGCAGTTTCTGGTCCTACGAGCAATAGTTGTTTTCTGGTAAGAATTGTCACTACTTCGCTCCCATTGTCACACACAGGGCAAATAGCACTCGCGTCTGTTCCCAGCAAGTACAGTGTATTGGACTGAAGAGATTCTACTGTTCTTGTCAGTTTCCTAAGCAGAGTTGAATGAGATATGGCCTGTGTGTGTAGGAAGCACAGTTCTTTTGTTCTGAGCAAGCTCACTGTCCTGGCCCTATTGGAAACACAGTAGAGTAGAAGAGTGCTCTTTTCTCAAAAGCAGAGTGAGTTTATTGTAAGACGAGCGAGTGATTGTTTCCCAGTCCTAAATGGAGTTGAGTCACATGCAGTTTTTGGTACTACGAGCAAGAGTTGTTTTCTGATAACGAAAGTCACTATTGTGCTCCCTTTGCCTTACACAGTGCAAATAGCACTCACCTCTGTTCCCAGCAATTACAGGGTATTGTACTGAAGAGGAGCTACTGTTCTTGTCAGTTTCCTAAGCAGAGTTGAACTAGATATGTCCTGTGTTTGTACAATGCACAGTTCTTTTGTTCTGAGCAGGCTCACTGTTCGGAACCCACAGGAAACACAGTACAGTAGAAGAGTGCTCTTTTCGCAAAAGCAGAGTATGTTTCTTGTAAGGCGAGCTAGCGTTTGTTTCCCAGTCCTAAATGGAGTTATCACATGCAGTTTCTGTTCCTACGAGCAAGAGTTGTTTTCTGGTAAGAAGAGTCACTATTGGGCTCCCATATCCATACACAGGGCAAATAGCACTGGCGTCTGTTCCCAGCATGTACAGTGTATTGGACTGAAGAGGATCTACTGTTCATGTCAGTTTCCTAAGCAGAGTTGAACTAGATATGGCCTGTGAGTGTAGGAAGCACAGTTCTTTTGTTCTGAGCAAGCTGACAGTTCTGGCCCTATAGGAAACACAGTAGAGTAGAAGAGTGCTCTTTTCTCAAAAGCAGAGAGCGTTTATTGTAAGGCGAGCTAGTGTTTGTTTCCCAGTCCTAAATGGAGTTGAGTCACATGCAGTTTTTGGTACTACGAGCAAGAGTTGTTTTCTGGTAAGGAAAGTCACTATTGTGCTCCCTTTGCCATACACAGTGTAAATAGCACTCGCCTCTGTTCCCAGCAATTACAGTGTATTTGACTGAAGAGGAGCTACTGTTCTTGTCAGTTTCCTAAGCAGAGTTGAACTAGATATGGCCCGTGTGTGTAGGAAGCACAGTTCTTTTGTTCTGAGCAAGCTCACTGCTCTGCCGCTATTGAAAACACAGTAGAATAGAAGAGTGCTCTTTTCTCAAAAGCAGAGTGTGTTTCTTGTAAAGCGAGCTAGCGTTTGTTTACCAGTCCTAAATGGAGTTGAATCATATGCAGTTTCTGGTCCTACGAGCAAGAGTTGTTTTCTGGTAAGAAGAGTCACTATTGTGCTCCCATTGCCATACACAGTGCAAGTAGCACTGGCGTCTGTTCCCAGCATGTACAGTGTATTGGACTGATGAGGATCTACTGTTCCTGTCAGTTTAGTAAACAAAATTGAACTAGATATGCCGTGTGTGTAGGAAGCACAGTTCTTTTGTTCTGAGCAAGCTCACTGTTCTGGCCCTATAGGAAACACAGTAGAGTAGAAGAGTGCTCTTTTCTCAAAAGCAGAGTGTGTTTCTTGTAAGGCGAGCTAGCTTTTGTTTCACAGTCCTAAATGGAGTGGAATCACATGCAGTTTCTGGTCCTATGAGCAAGAGTTGTTTTCTGGTAAGAAGAGTCACTACTGCACTCCCGTTGTCATACACAGGGCAAATAGCACTGGCGTCAGTTCCCAGCATGTACAGTGTATTGGACTGACGAGTTTCTACTGTTCCTGTCACTTTCCTAAGCAAAATTGAACTAGGTATGGCCGTGTGTGTAGGAAGCACAGTTCTTTTGTTCTGAACAAGCTCACTGTTATTATCCCATAGGAAAAATAGGAGAGTAGAACAGTGCTCTTTTCTCAAAAGGAGAGTGTTTTTCTTGTAAGGCAAGCTTGCTTTTGTTTAACAGTCCTAAATGGAGTTGAATCACATGCAGTTTCTGGTCCTACGAGCAAGAGTTGTTTTCTGGTAAGAAGAGTCACTATTGCGCTCCCATTGCCATACATAGTACAAGTAGCACTTGTGTTTGTTCCCAGCAAGTACAGTAGGTTGGACTGAAGAGGAGCTACTGTTCTTGTCAGTTTCCTAAGCAGAGTTGAACTAGATATGGCCCGTGTGTGTAGGAAGCACAGTTCTTTTGTTATGAGCAAGCACACTGTTCTGGCCCTGTAGGAAACACAGTAGAGTACAAGAGTGCTCTTAACTCAAAAGCAGAGTGTGTTTCTTGTAAGGCAAGCTAACGTTTGTTTCCCAGTCCTAAATGGAGTTGAATCCCATGCAGTTTCTGTTCCTATGAGCAAGAGTTGTTTTCTGCTAAGAAGAGTCACTATTGTGCTCCCATTGCCATACACAGTGCAAATAGCACTCGCCTCTGTTCCCAGCAAGTACAGTGTATTGGACTGAAGAGGAGCTACTGTTCTTTTCAGTTTTCTAAGCAGAGTTGAACTAGATATGGCCAGTGTGTGTAGGAAGCACAGTTCTTTTGTCCTGAGGAAGCTCACTGTTCGGACACCAAAGGAAAAACAGAAGAGTAGAAGAGTGCTCTTTTCTCAAAAGCAGAGTCTTTTTCTTGTAAGGCGAGCTAGCGTTTCTTTCCCAGTCCTAAATGGAGTTGAATCACATGCAGTTTCTGGTACTACGAGCAAGAGTTGTTTTCTGGTAAGAAGAGTCACTATTGTGCTCCCATTGTCATACACAGGGCAAATAGCACTGGCGTCTGTTCCCAGCATGTACAGTGTATTGGACTGACGAGGATCTACTGTTCTTGTCAGTTTCCTAAGCAAAATTGAACTAGATATGGCCGTGTGTGTAGAAAGCACAGTTCTTTTGTTCTGAGCAAGCTCACTGTTCGGATCCAATAGGAAAAATAGGAGAGTAGAACAGTGCTCTTTCCTAAAAGCAGAGTGTGTTTCTTTTAAGGCGAGCTAGCTTTTGTTTCACAGTCCTAAATGGAGTTGAATCACATGCAGTTTCTGGTCCTACGAGCAAGAGTTGTTTTCTGGTAAGAAGAGTCACTACTGTGCTCCCATTGTCATACACAGGGCAAATAGCACTCGCGTTTTTTCCCAGCATGTACAGTGTATTGGACTAAAGAGGTTCTACTGTTCTTGTCAGTTTCCTAAGCAGAATTGAACTAGATATGGCCGTTGTGTAAGAAGCACAGTTCTTTTGTTCTGAGCAAGCTCACTGTTCTGGCCCTGTAGGAAACACAGTAGAGTAGAAGAGTGCTCTTTTCTCAAAAGCAGAGTGTGTTTCTTGTAAGGCGAGCTAGCGTTTGTTTCCCAGTCCTAAATGGAGTTGAATCACATACAGTTTTTGGTCCTACGTGCAAGAGTTGTTTTCTGTTAAGGAAAGTCACTATTGTGCTCCCATTGACACACAGTGCAAATAGCTCTAGTGTCTGTTCCCAGCAAGTACAGTGTATTGGACTGAAGAGGAGCTACTGTTCTTCTCAGTTTCCTGAGCAGAGTTGAACTAGATATGGCCCGTGGTTGTATGATGCACAGTTCTTTTATTCTGAGCAAGCTCACTGTTCGGAACCCATAGGAAACACAGGAGTGTAGAAGAGTGCTCTTTTCTGAAAAGCAGAGTGTATTTCTTGTAAGGCGAGCTAGCGTTTGTTTCTCAGCCTAAATGGAGTTGAATCACATACAGTTTCTGTTCCTACTAGCAAGAGTTGTTTTCTGATAAGAAGAGTCACTGTTGCACTCCCATTGTCATACACAGTACAAATAGCACTCGCGTCTGTTCCCAGCATTTTCAGTGTATTGGACTGAAGAGGATCTACTGTTGTTGTCAGTTTCCTAAGCAGAATTGAACTAGATATGGCCCGTGTGTGTAGGAAGCACAGTTCTTTTGTCCTGAGGAAGCTCACTGTTCGGACACCAAAGGAAAAACAGTAGAGAAGAGTGCTCTTTTCTCAAAAGCAGACTCCTTTTCTTGTAATGCGAGCTAGAATTTGTTTCCCAGTCCTAAATGGAGTTGAATCACATGCAGTTTCTGGTACTATGAGCAAGAGTTGTTTTCTGGTAAGAAGGGTCACTATTGCGCTCCCATTGTCATACTCAGGGCAAATAGCACTGGCGTCTGTTCCCAGCATGTACAATGTATTGGACTGAAGTCGAGCAACTATTCTTGTCAGTTTCCTAAGCAGAGTTGAAGAAAATAGGCCCGTGTTTGTAGGAAGCACAGTTCTTTTGTTTGGAGCAAGCTCACTGTTCTGGCCCTATAGGAAACACAGTAGAGTAGAAGAGTGCTCTTTTCTCAAAAGCAGAGTCTGTTTCTTTTAAGGCGAGCTAGCATTTGTTTCCCAGTCCTAAATGGAGTTGAATCACATGCAGTTTCTGGTCCTACGAGCAAGAGTTGTTTTCTGGTAAGGAGAGTCACTATTGTGCTCCCATTGCCATACACAGGGCAAATAGCACTGGCGTCTGTTCCGAGCATGTACATTGTATTGGACTGAAGAGGATCTACTGTTCTTGTCAGGTTCCTAAGCAGAGTTGAACTAGATATGGCCCGTGTGTGTAGGAAGCACAGTTCTTTTGTTCTGAGCAAGCTCACTGTTCTGACTCTATAGGAAACACAGTAGTGTAGAAGAGTGCTCTTTTCTCAAAAGCAGAGTGTGTTTCTTGTAAGGCGAGCTAGCATTTGTTTCCCAGTTCTAAATGGAGTTGAATCACATGCAGTTTCTGGTCCTACGAGCAAGAGTTGTTTTCTGGTAAGAAGAGTCACTATTGTGCTCCCATTGCCATACACAGTGCAAGTAGCACTGGAGTCTGTTCCCAGCATGTACAGGGTATTGGACTTGCGGGGATCTACTGTTCCTGTCAGTTTACTAAGCAAAATGGAACTAGATATGGCCGTGTGTGTAGGAAGCACAGTTCTTTTGTTCGGAGCAAGCTCACTGTTCTGGCCCTATAGGAAACACAGTAGAGTAGAAGAGTGCTTTTTTCTCAAAAGCAGAGTGTTTTTCTTGTAAGGCGAGCTAGCTTTTGTTTCACAGTCCTAAATGGAGTGGAATCACATGCAGTTTCTGGTCCTAGGAGAAAGAGTTGTTTTCTGGTAAGAAGAGTCACTATTGCGCTCCCATTGTCATACACAGGGCAAATAGCACTGGCGTCTGTTCCCAGCCCGTACACTGTATTGGACTGAAGAGCAGCTACTGTTCTTGTCAGTTTCCTAAGCAGAGTTGAACTAGATATGGCTCATGTGTGTAGGAAGCACAGTTCTTTTGTTCTGAGCAAGCTCACTGTTCTGGCCCTATAGGAAACACAGTAGAGTAGAAGAGTGCTCTTTTCTCAAAAGCAGAGTGTGTTTATTGTAAGGCAAGCTAGTGTTTGTTTCCCAGTCCTAAATGGAGTTGAGTAACATGCAGTTTTTGGTACTACGAGCAAGAGTTGTTTTCTGGTAAGGAAAGTCATTATTGCGCTCCCTTTGCCATACACAGTACAAATAGCACTCGCCTCTGTTCCCAGCAATTACAGTGTATTGGACTGAAGAGGAGCTACTGTTCTTGACAGTTTCCTAAGCAGAGTTGAACTAGATATGTCCCGTGTTTGTACGATGCACAGTTCTTTTGTTCTGAGCAAGCGCACTGTTCGGAACCCATAGGAAACACAGTAGAGTAGAAGAGTGCTCTTTTCTCAAAAGCAGAGTGTGTTTCTTGTAAGGCGAGCTAGCGTTTGTTTCCCAGTCCTAAATGGAGTTATCACATGCAGTTTCTGGTCCTACGAGCAAGAGTTGTTTTCTGGTAAGAAGAGTCACTATTGGGCTCCCATTTCCATACACAGGGCAAATAGCCCTGGCGTCTGTTCCCAGCATGCACAGTGTATTGGACTGAAGAGGATCTACTGTTCTTGTCAGTTTCCTAATCAGACGTGAACTAGATATGGCCGGTGAGTGTAGGAAGCACAGTTCTTTTGTTCTGAGCAAGCTGACAGTTCTGGCCCTGTAGGAAACACTGTAGAGTAGAAGAGTGCTATTTTCTCAAAAGCAGTGTGTGTTTCTTGTAAGGCGAGCTAGCGTTTGTTTTCCAGTCCTAAATGGAGTTGAATCACATGCAGTTTCTGGTCCTACGAGCAAGATTTGTTTTCTGGTAAGAAGAGTCACTCTAGCGCTCCCATTGCCATACACAGGACAAGTAGCACTCGCGTCTGTTCCCAGCAAGTACAGTGTATTGGACTGAAGAGGAGCTACTGTTCTTGTCAGTTTCATAAGCAGAGTTGAACTAGATATGGCCCGTGTGTGTAGGAAGCACAGTTCTTTTGTTCTGAGCAAGCACACTGTTCTGGCCCTTTAGGAAACACAGTAGAGTACAAGAGGGCTCTTAACTCAAAAGCAGAGTGTGTTTCTTGTAAGGCGAGCTAGCGTTTATTTCCCAGTCCTAAATGGAGTTGAATCCCATGCAGTTTCTGGTCCTATGAGCAAGAGTTGTTTTCTGCTAAGAAGAGTCACTATTGTGCTCCCATTGCCATACACAGTGCAAATAGCACTCGCCTTTGTTCCCAGCAAGTACAGTGTATTGGACTGAAGAGGAGGTACTGTTCTTTTCAGTTTTCTAAGCAGAGTTGAACTACATATGGCCCGTGTGTGTAGGAAGCACAGTTCTTTTGTTCGGAGCAAGCCCACTGTTCTGGCCCTATAGGAAACACAGTAGAGTAGAAGAGTGCTCTTTTCTCAAAAGCAGAGTCTTTTTCTTGTAAGGTGAGCTAGCGTTTGTTTCCCAGTCCAAAATGGAGTTGAATCACATGCAGTTTCTGGTACTACGAGCAAGAGTTGTTTTCTGGTGAGAAGAGTCACTATTGCGCTCCCATTGTCATACTCAGGGCAAATAGCACTGGCGTCTGTTCCCAGCATGTAAAATGTATTGGACTGAAGTCGAGCAACTATTCTTGTCAGTTTCCTAAGCAGAGTTGAAGTACATATGGCCCGTGTGTGTAGGAAGCACAGTTCTTTTGTTCGGAGCAAGCTCACTGTTCTGGCCCTATAGGAAACACAGTAGAGTAGAAGATTGCTCTTTTCTCAAAAGCAGAGTGTGTTTCTTTTAAGGCGAGCTATTGTTTGTTTCCCAGTCAGAAATGGAGTTGAATCCCATGCAGTTTCTGGTCCTACGAGCAAGAGTTGTTTTCTGATAAGAAGACTCACTATTGTGCTCCCATTGTCATACACAGGGCAAATAGCACTGGCGTCTGTTCTCAGCATGTACAGTGTATTGGACTGACGAGGATCTACTGTTCTTGTCAGTTTCCTAAGCAAAATTGAAATAGATATGGCCGTGTGTGTAGAAAGCACAGTTCTTTTGTTCTGAGCAAGCTAAGTGTTCTGGCACTATTGGAAACACAGTAGAGTAGAAGAGTGCTCTTTTCTCAAAAGCAGAGTGTGTTTTTTCGTAAGGCGAGCTAGCGTTTGTTTCCCAGTCCTAAATGGAGTTGAATTAAATGGAGTTTCTGGTCCTATAAGCAAGAGTTGTTTTCTGGTAAGAAGAGTCACTATTGCGCTCCCATTGACATACACAGTACAAATAGCACTGGCGTCTGTTCCCAGCATGTACAGTGTATTGGACTGACACGGATCTACTGTTCTTGTCAGTTTCCTAGGCAAAATTGAACTAGATATGGCCGTGTGTGTAGAAAGCACAGTTCTTTTGTTCTGAGCAAGCTCACTGTTCTGGCCCTATGGGAAATGCAGGAGAGTAGAAGAGTGCTCTTTTCTCAAAAGCAGAGTGTGTTTCTTGTAAGGCGAGCTAGTGTTTGTTTCCCAATCCTAAATGGAGTTGAGTCACATGCAGTTTTTGGTACTACGAGCAAGAGTTGTTTTCTGGTAAGGAAAGTCACTATTGCGCTCCCATTGCCATACACAGTGTAAATAGCACTCGCCTCTGTTCCCAGTAAGTACAGTGTATTGGACTGAAGAGAAGCTACTGTTCTTGTCAGTATCCTAAGCAGAGTTGAACTAGATATGGCCCATGTTTGTATCATGCACAGTTCTTTTGTTCTTAGCAAGCTCACTGTTCGGAACCCATTGGAAACACAGTAGAGTAGAAGAGTGCTCTTTTCTGAAAAGCAGTGTGTGTTTCTTCTAATGAGAGCTAGCGTTTGTTTCCAAGTCCTAAAAGGAGTTGAGTCACACACAGTTTCTGTTCCTACGAGCAAGAGTTGTTTTCTGATAAGAAGAGTCACTGTTGCGCTCCCATTGTCGTACACAGTACAAATAGCACTCGCATCTGTTCCCAGCATTTACAGGGTATTGGACTGAAGAGGAGCAACTGTTCTTGTGAGTTTCCTAAGCAGAGTTGAACTAGATATGGCCCGTGTGTGTAGGAAGCACAGTTCTTTTGTTCTGAGCAAGCTCACTGTTCTGGCGCTATAGAAAACACAGTAGAATAGAAGAGTGCTCTTTTCTCAAAAGCAGAGTGTGTTTTTGTAAGGCGAGCTAGCGTTTCTTTCCCAGTCCTAAATGGAGTTGAATCACATGCAGTTTTTGGTCCTACGAGCAAGAGTTGTTTTCTGGTAAGAAGAGTCACTATTGTGCTCCCATTGCCATACACAGTGCAAGTAGCACTGGCGTCTGTTCCCAGCATGTACAGTGTATTGGACTGACGAGGATCTACTGTTCCTGTCAGTTTACTAAGCAAAATGGAACTAGATATGGCCGTGTGTGTAGGAAGCACAGTTCTTTTGTTCTGAGCAAGCTCACTGTACTGGCCCTGTAGGAAACACAGTAGAGTAGAAGAGTGCTTTTTTCTCAAAAGCAGAGTGTTTTTCTTGTAAGGCGAGCTAGCTTTTGTTTCACAGTCCTAAATGGAATGGAATCACATGCAGTTTCTGGTCCTACGAGCAAGAGTTGTTTTCTGGTAAGAAGAGTCAATACTACGCTCCCATTGTAATACACATGGCAAATAGCACTGGCGTTTGTTCCCAGCAAGTACAGTGTATTGGACTGAAGAGTATCTACTGTTCTTGTTAGTTTCCTAAGCTGAATTGAACTAGATATGGCCGTGTGTGTAGGAAGCACAGTTCTTTATTTCTGAGCAAGCTCACTTTTCTGGCCCGATAGGAAACACAGTAGAGTAGAAGAGTGCTCTTTTCTCAAAAGCAGAGTGTGTTTCTTGTAAGACAAGCTAGAGTTTGTTTCCCAGTCCTAAATGGAGTTGAATCACATGCAGTTTCTGGTCCTACAAACAAGAGTTGTTTTCTAGTAAGAAAATTAACTATTGAGCTCCCATTGCCATACACAGTGCAAATAGCTCTCGCATCTGTTCCCAGCAAGTACAGTGTATTGGACTGAAGAGGATCTACTGTTCTTGTCAGTTTCCTCAGCAAAATTGAACTAGATATGGCCGTGTGTGTAGAAAGCACAGTTCTTTTGTTCTGACCAAGCTCACTATTCTCGCCCTATAGGAAACACAGTAGAGTAGAAGAGTGCTCTTTTCTCAAAAGCAGAGTGTGTTTCTTGTAAGGCGAGCTAGCGTTTGTTTCCCAGTCCTAAATGGAGTTGAATCACATACAGTTTTTGGTCCTACGTGCAAGAGTTGTTTTCTGTTAAGGAAAGTCACTATTGTGCTCCCATTGACACACAGTGCAAATAGCTCTAGTGTCTGTTCCCAGCAAGTACAGTGTATTGGACTGAAGAGGAGCTACTGTTCTTCTCAGTTTCCTGAGCAGAGTTGAACTAGATATGGCCCGTGGTTGTATGATGCACAGTTCTTTTATTCTGAGCAAGCTCACTGTTCGGAACCCATAGGAAACACAGGAGTGTAGAAGAGTGCTCTTTTCTGAAAAGCAGAGTGTATTTCTTGTAAGGCGAGCTAGCGTTTTTTTCTCAGCCTAAATGGAGTTGAATCACATACAGTTTCTGTTCCTACTAGCAAGAGTTGTTTTCTGATAAGAAGAGTCACTGTTGCACTCCCATTGTCATACACAGTACAAATAGCACTCGCGTCTGTTCCCAGCATTTTCAGTGTATTGGACTGAAGAGGATCTACTGTTGTTGTCAGTTTCCTAAGCAGAATTGAACTAGATATGGCCCGTGTGTGTAGGAAGCACAGTTCTTTTGTCCTGAGGAAGCTCACTGTTCGGACACCAAAGGAAAAACAGTAGAGAAGAGTGCTCTTTTCTCAAAAGCAGACTCCTTTTCTTGTAATGCGAGCTAGAATTTGTTTCCCAGTCCTAAATGGAGTTGAATCACATGCAGTTTCTGGTACTATGAGCAAGAGTTGTTTTCTGGTAAGAAGGGTCACTATTGCGCTCCCATTGTCATACTCAGGGCAAATAGCACTGGCGTCTGTTCCCAGCATGTACAATGTATTGGACTGAAGTCGAGCAACTATTCTTGTCAGTTTCCTAAGCAGAGTTGAAGAAAATAGGCCCGTGTTTGTAGGAAGCACAGTTCTTTTGTTTGGAGCAAGCTCACTGTTCTGGCCCTATAGGAAACACAATAAAGTAGAAGAGTGCTCTTTTCTCAAAAGCAGAGTCTGTTTCTTTTAAGGCGAGCTAGCATTTGTTTCCCAGTCCTAAATGGAGTTGAATCACATGCAGTTTCTGGTCCTACGAGCAAGAGTTGTTTTCTGGTAAGGAGAGTCACTATTGTGCTCCCATTGCCATACACAGGGCAAATAGCACTGGCGTCTGTTCCGAGCATGTACATTGTATTGGACTGAAGAGGATCTACTGTTCTTGTCAGGTTCCTAAGCAGAGTTGAACTAGATATGGCCCGTGTGTGTAGGAAGCACAGTTCTTTTGTTCTGAGCAAGCTCACTGTTCTGACTCTATAGGAAACACAGTAGTGTAGAAGAGTGCTCTTTTCTCAAAAGAAGAGTGTGTTTTTTGTAAGGCGAGCTAGCGTTTGTTTCCCAGTCCTAAATGGAGTTGAATCAAATGGAGTTTCTGGTCCTATAAGCAAGAGTTGTTTTCTGGTAAGAAGAGTCAATATTGTGCTCCCATTGTCATGCACAGGGCAAATAGCACTGGCGTCTGTTCCCAGCATGTACAGTGTACTGGACTGACGCGGATCTACTGTTCTTGTCAGTTTCCTAGGCAAAATTGAACTAGATATGGCCGTGTGTGTAGAAAGCACAGTTCTTTTGTTCTGAGCAAGCACACTGTTCTGGCCCTGAAGGAAACACAGTAGAGTACAAGAGTGCTCATAACTCAAAAGCAGAGTGTGTTTTTTGTAAGGCGAGCTAGCGTTTGTTTCCCAGTCCTAAATGGAGTTGAATGCCATGCAGTTTCTGGTCCTATGAGCAAGAGTTGTTTTCTGCTAAAAAGAGTCACTATTGTGCTCCCATTGCCAT
The DNA here is from genome assembly GCF_949786415.1 of Peromyscus eremicus. Lineage (NCBI taxonomy): Eukaryota > Metazoa > Chordata > Mammalia > Rodentia > Cricetidae > Peromyscus > Peromyscus eremicus. The sequence continues at coordinate 169,208 of NW_026734391.1, forward strand.
ACACAGTGCAAATAGCACTCGCGTCTGTTCCCAGCAAGTACAGTGTATTGGACTGAAGAGGAGCTACTGTTCTTGTCAGTTTTCTAAGCAGAGTTGAACTAGATATGGCCCGTGTGTGTAGGAAGCACAGTTCTTTTGTCCTGAGGAAGCTCACTGTTCAGACACCAAAGGAAAAACAGTAGAGTAGAAGAGTGCTTTTTTCTCAAAACCAGAGTGTGTTTCTTGTAAGGCGAGCTAGTGTTTGTTTCCCAGTCCTAAATGGAGTTATCACATGCAGTTTCTGGTCCTACCAGCAAGAGTTGTTTTCTGGTAAGAAGAGTCACTATTGGGCTCCCATTTCCATACACAGGGCAAATAGCATTGGCGTCTGTTCCCAGCATGTACAGTGTATTGGACTGAAGAAGATCTACTGTTCTTGTCAGTTTCCTAAGCAGACTTGAACTAGATATGGCCGGTGAGTGTAGGAAGCACAGTTCTTTTGTTCTGAGCAAGCTGACAGTTCTGGCCCTGTAGGAAACACTGTAGAGTAGAAGAGTGCTATTTTCCAAAAGCAGTGTGTGTTTCTTGTAACGCGAGCTAGCGTTTGTTTCCCAGTCCTAAATGGAGTTGAATCACATGCAGTTTCTGGTCCTACGAGCAAGATTTGTTTTCTGGTAAGAAGAGTCACTCTTGTGCTCCCATTGCCATACACAGTACAAGTAGCACTCGCGTCTGTTCCCAGCAAGTACAGTGTATTGGACTGAAGAGGAGCTACTGTTCTTGTCAGTTTCCTAAGCAGAGTTGAACTAGATATGGCCCGTGTGTGTAGGAAGCACAGTTCTTTTGTTCTGAGCAAGCACACTGTTCTGGCTCTTTAGGAAACACAGTAGAGTACGAGAGGGCTCTTAACTCAAAAGCAGAGTGTGTTTCTTGTAAGGCAAGCTAGCGTTTGTTTCCCAGTCCTAAATGGAGTTGAATCCCATGCAGTTTCTGGTTCTATGAGCAAGAGTTGTTTTCTGCTAAGAAGAGTCACTATTGTGCTCCCATTGCCATACACAGTGCAAATAGCACTCGCCTATGTTCCCAGCAAGTACAGTGTATTGGACTGTTCTTTTCAGTTTTCTAAGCAGAGTTGAACTAGATATGGCCCCTGTGTATAGGAAGCACAGTTCTTTTGTCCTGAGGAAGCTCACTGTTCGGACACCAAAGGAAAAACAGTAGAGGAGAGTGCTCTTTTATCAAAAGCAGAGTCTTTTTCTTGTAAGGTGAGCTAGCGTTTGTTTCCCAGTCCTAAATGGAGTTGAATCACATGCAGTTTCTGGTACTACGAGCAAGAGTTGTTTTCTGGTAAGAAGAGTCACTATTGCGCTCCCATTGTCATACTCAGGGCAAATAGCACTGGCGTCTGTTCCCAGCATGTAAATTGTATTGGACTGAAGTCGAGCAACTATTCTTGTCAGTTTCCTAAGCAAAATTGAAATAGATATGGCCGTGTGTGTAGAAATCACAGTTCTTTTGTTTGGAGCAAGCTCACTGTTTTGGCCCTATAGGAAACAAAGTAGAGTAGAAGAGTGCTCTTTTCTCAAAAGCATAGTGTGTTTCTTGTAAGGCGAGCTAGCTTTTGTTTCACAGTCCTAAATGGAGTGGAATCACATGCAGTTTCTGGTCCTACGAGCAAGAGTTGTTTTCTGGTAAGAAGAGTCACTATTGTGCTCCCATTGTCATACAGAGGGCAAATAGCACTGGCGTCTGTTCCCAGCATGTACACTGTATTGGACTGAAGAGCAACTACTGTTCTTGTCAGTTTCCTAAGCAGAGTTGAACTAGATATGGCTCATGTGTGTAGGAAGCACAGTTCTTTTGTTCTGAGCAAGCTCACTGTTCTGGCTCTATAGAAAACACAGTAGAGTAGAAGACTGCTCTTTTCTCAAAAGCAGAGTGTTTTTCTTGTAAGGCGAGCTAACTTTTGTTTCACAGTCCTAAATGGAGTTGAATCACATGCAGTTTCTGGTCCTACAAGCAACAGTTGTTTTCTGCTAAGAAGAGTCACTACTGCGCTCCCATTGTCATAAACAGGGCAAATAGCACTCGCGTCTGTTCCCAGCATGTACAGTGTATTGGACTGAAGAGGTTCTACTGTTCTTGTCAGTTTCCTAACCTGAGTTGAATGAGATATGGCCCGTGTGTGTAGGAAGCACAGTTCTTTTGTTCTGAGCAAGCTAAGTGTTCTGGCACTATTGGAAACACAGTAGAGTAGAAGAGTGCTCTTTTCTCAAAAGCAGAGTGTGTTTCTTGTAAGGAGAGCTAGCGTTTGTTTCTCAGTCCTAAATGGAGTTGAGTCACATACAGTTTCTGTTCCTACGAGCAAGAGTTGTTTTCTGATAAGAATAGTCACTGTTGTGCTTCCATTGTCATACACAGTGTAAATAGCACTCGCGTCTGTTCCCAGCATTTACAGTGTATTGGCCTGAAGAGGATCTACTGTTGTTGTCAGTTTCCTAAGCAGAATTGAACTAGATATGGCCCGTGTGTATAGGAAGCACAGTTCTTTTGTTCTGAGCAAGCTAACTGTTCTGGCACTATTGGAAACACAGTAGAGTAGAAGAGTGCTCTTTTCTCAAAAGCAGAGTGTGTTTCTTGTAAGGCGAGCTAGCGTTTGTTTCCCAGTCCTAAATGGATTTGAGTCACATACAGTTTCTGTTCCTACGAGCAAGAGTTGTTTTCTAATAAGAAGAGTCACTGTTGCGCTCCCATTGTCATACACAGTGCAAATAGCACTCACGTCTTTTCCCAGCATTTACAGTGTATTGGACTGAAGAGGAGCTACTGTTCTTGTCAGGTTCCTAAGCAGTGTTGAACTAGATATGGACCGTTTGTGTAGGAAGCACAGTTCTTTTGTTCTGAGCAAGCTCACTGTTCTGGCGCTATAAAAAACACAGTAGAGTAGAAGAGTGCTCTTTTCTCAAAAGCATAGTGTGTTTCTTGTAAGGCGAGCTAGCGTTTGTTTTTCCAGTGCTAAATGGAGTTGAATCACATGCAGTTTCTGGTCCTATGAGCAAGAGTTGTTTTCTGGTAAGACGAGTCACTATTGCGCTCCCCATTGCCATACACAGTACAAGTAGCACTGTCGTCTGTTCCCAGCATGTACAGTGTATTGGACTGACGAGGATCTACTGTTCCTGTCAGTTTACTAAGCAAAATTGAACTAGATATGGCCGTGTGTGTAGAAAGCACAGTTCTTTTGTTCTGAGCAAGCTCACTGTTCGGATCCCATAGGAAACACAGTAGATTGGAAGAATGCTCTTTTCTCAAAAGCAGAGTGTGTTTCTTGTAAGGCGAGCTAGCGTTTGTTTCGAAGTCCTAAATGGAGTTGAATCACATGCAGTTTCTGGTCCTACGAGTAAGAGGTGTTTTCTGGTAAGAAGGGTCACTACTGCACTCCCGTTGTCATACACAGGGCAAATAGCACTGGCGTCTGTTCCCAGCATGTACAGTGTATTGGACTGACGAGGTTCTACTGTTCCTGTCACTTTCCTAAGCAAAATTGAACTAGATATGGCCGTGTGTGTAGGAAGCACAGTTCTTTTTTTCTGAGCAAGCTCACTGTTCAGATCCCATAGGAAAAATAGGAGAGTAGAACAGTGCTCTTTTCTCCAAACAGAGTGTTTTTATTGTAAGGCGAGCTTGCTTTTTTTTAACAGTCCTAAATGGAGTTGAATCACATGCAGTTTCTGGTCGTACGAGCAAGAGTTGTTTACTGGTAAGAAGAGTCACTATTGCGCTCCCATTGCCATACATAGTGCAAGTAGCACTCACGTCTGTTCCCAGCAAGTACAGTGTATTGGACTGAAGAGGAGCTACTGTTCTTGTCAGTTTCCTAAGCAGAGTTGAACTAGATATGGCCCGTGTGTGTAGGAAGCACAGTTCTTTTGTTCTGAGCAAGCTCACTGTTCTGGCCCTACAGGAAACACAGTAGTGTAGATGAGTGCTCTTTTCTCAAAAGCAGATTGTGTTTATTGTAAGGCAAGCTAGCGTTTGTTTCCCAGTCCTAAATGGAGTCGAGTCACATGCAGTTTTTGGTCCTACGAGCAAGAGTAGTTTTCTGATAAGAAGAGTCACTATTGTGCTCCCATTGTCATACACAGGGCAAATAGCACTAGCGTCTGTTCCGAGCATGTACATTGTATTGGACTGAAGAGGATCTAATGTTCTTGTCAGGTTCATAAGCAGAGTTGAACTAGATATGGCCCGTGTATGTAGGAATCACAGTTCTTTTGTTCTGAGCAAGCTCACTGTTCTGACTCTATAGGAAACACAGTAGTGTAGAAGAGTGCTCTTTTCTCAAAAGCAGAGTGTGTTTTTTGTAAGGCGAGCTAGCGTTTGTTTCCCAGTTCTAAATGGAGTTGAATCAAATGGAGTTTCTGGTACTATAAGCAAGAGTTGTTTTCTGGTAAGAAGAGTCACTATTGCGCTCCCATTGTCATACACAGGGCAAATAGCACTGGCGTCTGTTCCCAGCATGTACAGTGTACTGGACTGACGAGGATCTACTGTTCTTATCAGTTTCCTAGGCAAAATTGAACAAGATATGGCCGTGTGTGTAGAAAGCACAGTTCTTTTGTTCTGAGCAAGCACACTGTTCTGGCCCTTAAGGAAACACAGTAGAGTACAAGAGTGCTCTTAACTCAAGAGCAGAGTCTTTTTCTTGTAAGGCGAGCTAGCGTTTGTTTCCCAGTCCTAAATGGAGTTGAATCACATGCAGTTTCTTGTATTACGAGCAAGAGTTGTTTTCTGGTAAGAAGAGTCACTATTGTGCTCCCTTTGTCATACTCAGAGCAAATAGCACTGGCGTCTGTTCCCAGCATGTACAATGTATTGGACTGAAGAGGAGCAACTGTTCTTGTCAGTTTCCTAAGCAGAGTTGAAGTACATATGGCCCGAGTGTGTAGGAAGCACAGTTCTTTTGTTCGGAGCAAGCTCACTGTTCTGGCCCTATAGGAAACAAAGTAGAGTAGAAGAGTGCTCTTTTCTCAAAAGCAGAGTGTGTTTCTTGTAAGGCGAGCTAGCATTTGTTTCCCAGTTCTAAATGGAGTTGAATCACATGGAGTTTCTGGTCCTACGATCAAGAGTTGTTTTCTGGTAAGAAGAGTCACTATTTCGCTCCCATTGCCATACACAGGGCAAATAGCAATCGCGTCTGTTCCCAGCATGTACAGTGTATTGGACTGAAGAGGTTCTACTGTTCTTGTCAGTTTACTAACCTGAGTTGAACGAGATATGGCCCGTGTGTGTAGGAAGCACAGTTCTTTTGTTCTGAGCAAGCTCACTGTTCTGGCCCTATAGGAAACACAGTAGAGTAGAAGAGTGCTCTTTTCTCAAAAGCAGAGTGTGTTTATTGTAAGGCGAGCTAGTGTTTGTTTCCCAGTCCTAAATGGAGTTGAGTCACATGCAGTTTTTGGTACTACGAGCAAGAGTTGTTTTCTGGTAAGGAAAGTCACTATTGTGCTCCCTTTGCCATACACAGTACAAATAGCACTCGCCTCTGTTCCCAGCCTTTACAGTGTATTGGACTGAAGAGGAGCTACTGTTCTTTTCAGTTTCCTAAGCAGAGTTGAACTAGATATGTCCCGTGTTTGTACGATGCACAGTTCTTTTGTTCTGAGCAAGCCCACTGTTCGGAACCCATAGGAAACACAGTAGAGTAGAAGAGTGCTCTTTTCTCAAAAGCAGAGTGTGTTTCTTGTAAGGCGAGCTAGCGTTTGTTTCCCAGTCCTAAATGGAGTTATCACATGCAGTTTCTGGTCCTACGAGCAAGAGTTGTTTTCTGGTAAGAAGAGTCACTATTGGGCTCCCATTTCCATACACAGGGCAAATAGCACTGGCGTCTCTTCCCAGCATGTACAGTGTATTGGACTGAAGAGGATCTACTGTTCTCGTCAGTTTCCTAAGCAGACTTGAACTAGATATGGCCGGTGAGTGTAGGAAGCACAGTTCTTTTGTTCTGAGCAAGCTGACAGTTCTGGCCCTGTAGGAAACACTGTAGAGTAGAAGAGTGCTATTTTCTCAAAAGCAGTGTGTGTTTCTTGTAAGGCGAGCTAGCATTTGTTTCCCAGTCCTAAATGGAGTTGAATTACATGCAGTTTCTGGTCCTATGAGCAAGAGTTGATTTCTGGTAAAAAGAGTCATTCTAGCGCTCCCATTGCCATACACAGTGCAAGTAGCACTCGCGTCTGTTCCCAGCAAGTACAGTGTATTGGACTGAAGAGGAGCTACTGTTCTTGTCAGTTTCATAAGCAGAGTTGAACTAGATATGGCCCGTGTGTGTAGGAAGCACAGTTCTTTTGTTCTGAGCAAGCACACTGTTCTGGCCCTGTAGGAAACACAGTAGAGTACAAGAGGGCTCTTTACTCAAAAGCAGAGTGTGTTTCTTGTAAGGCGAGCTAGCGTTTGTTTCCCAGTCCTAAATGGAGTTGAATCCCATGCAGTTTCTGGTCCTATGAGCAAGAGTTGTTTTCTGCTAAGAAGAGTCACTATTGTGCTCCCATTGCCATACACAGTGCAAATAGCACACGCCTCTGTTCCCAGCAAGTACAGTGTATTGGACTGAAGAGGAGCTACTGTTCTTTTCAGTTTTCTAAGCAGAGTTGAACTAGATATGGCCCCTGTGTGTAGGAAGCACAGTTCTTTTGTCCTGAGGAAGCTCACTGTTCGGACACCAAAGGAAAAACAGTAGAGAAGAGTGCTCTTTTCTCAAAAGCAGAGTCTTTTTCTTGTAAGGCGAGCTAGCGTTTGTTTCCCAGTCCTAAATGGAGTTGAATCACATGCAGTTTCTGGTACTACGAGCAAGAGTTGTTTTCTGGTAAGAAGAGTCATTATTGCGCTCCCATTGTCATACTCAGGGCAAATAGCACTGGTGTCTGTTCCCAGCATGTACAATGTATTGGACTGAAGTCGAGCAACTATTCTTGTCAGTTTCCTAAGCAGAGTTGAAGTACATATGGCCCATGTGTGTAGGAAGCACAGTTCTTTTGTTCGGAGCAAGCTCACTGTTCTGGCCCTATAGGAAACACAGTAGAGTAGAAGAGTGCTCTTTTCTCAAAAGCAGAGTGTGTTTCTTGTAAGGCGAGCTAGCGTTTGTTTCTCAGTCCTAAATGGAGTTGAATGCCATGCAGTTTCTTGTCCTACGAGCAAGAGTTGTTTTCTGCTAAGAAGAGTCACTATTGTGCTCCCATTGCCATACACAGTGCAAATAGCACTAGCGTCTGTTCCCAGCAAGTGCAGTGTATTGGACTGAAGAGGAGCTACTGTTCTTGTCAGTTTTCTAAGCAGAGTTGAACTAGATATGGCCCGTGTGTGTAGGAAGCACAGTTCTTTTGTTCTGAGCAAGCTCAGTGTTCTGGCCCTTTAGGAAACACAGTAGAGTAGAAGAGTGCTCTTTTCTCAAAAGCAGAGTGTGTTTCTTGTAAGGCGAGCTAGTGTTTGTTTCCCAGTCCAAAATGGAGTTTAGTCACATGCAGTTATTGGTACTATGAGCAAGAGTTTTTTTCTGGTAAGGAAAGTCACTATTGCGCTCCCATTGCCATATACAGTGCAAATAGCACTCGCCTCTTTTCCTAGCAAGTACAGTGTATATGACTGAAGAGGAGCTACTGTTCTTGTCAGTATCCTAAGCAGAGTTGAACTAGATATGGCCCGTGTTTTTCTGATGCACAGTTCTTTTGTTCTGAGCAAGCTGACTGTTCGGACCCCATAGGAAACATAGTAGAGTAAAAGAGTGCTCTTTTCTCAAAGCAGAGTGTGTTTCTTGTAAGGCGAACTAGTGCTTGTTTCCCAGTCTGAAATGGAGTTGAATCCCATGCAGTTTCTGGTCCTACGAGCAAGAGATGTTAACTGGTAAGAAGAGTCACTATTGCCCTCCCATTGCCATATACAGTGTAAATAGCTCTCGCGATGTTCCCAGCAAGTACAGTGTATTGGACTGAAGAGGAGCTACTGTTCTTGTCAGTTTCCTAAGCGGAGTTAAACTAGATATAGCCCGTGTGTGTAGGAAGCACAGTTCTTTTGTTCTGAGCAAGCTCACTATTCTGGCCCTATAGGAAACACAGTAGAGTAGAAGAGTGCTCTTTTCTGAGAAGCAGAGTGTGTTTCTTGTAAGGCGAGCTAGCATTTTTTTCCCAGTCCTAAATGGAGTTGAATTACATGCAGTTTCTGGTCCTATGAGCAAGAGTTGTTTTCTGGTAAGACGAGTCACTATTGCGCTCCCATTATCATACACAGGGCAAATAGCACTGGCCTCTGTTCCCAGCATGTACAGTGTATTGGACTGAAGAGGATCTACTGTTCTTGTCAGTTTCCTAAGCAGAGTTGAACTAGATATAGTCGGTGTGTGTAGGAAGCACAGTTCTTTTGTTCTGAGCAAGCTCACTATTCTGGCCTTACAAAAAACACATTAGACTAGAAGAGTGCTCTTTTTTCAAAAGCAGAGTGTGTTTCTTCTAAGGCGACCTAGCGTTTGTTTCCCAGTCCTAAATTGAGTTGAATCACATGCAGTTTTTGGTCCTACGAGCTAGAGTTGTTTTCTGGTAAGGAAAGACACTATTGCGCTCCCATTGCCACACACAGTGCAAAGAGGACTCGCGTCTGTTCCCATAAAGTACAGTGTATTGGACTGAAGAGGAGCTACTGTTCTTGTCAGTTTCCTAAGCAGAGTTGAACTAGATATTGCCCGTGTGTGTAGGAAGCCCAGTTCTTTTGTACTGTAAGCTCACTGATCGAACCCATAGGAAACAGAGTAGAGTAGAAGAGTGCTCTTTTCTCAAAAGCAGAGTGTGTTTCTTGTAAGGCAAGCTAGCATTTGTTTCCCAGTCCTAAATGGAGTTGAATCACATGCAGTTTTTGGTCCTACGAGCTAGAGTTGTTTTCTGGTAAGGAAAGTCACTATTGCGCTCCCTTTGCCACACACAGTGCAAAGAGGACTCGCGTCTGTTCCCATTAAGTACAGTGTATTGGACTGAAGAGGAGCTACTGTTCTTGTCAGTTTCCTAAGCAGAGTTGAACTAGATATGGCCCCTGTGTGTAGGAAGCAAAGTTCATTTGTTCTGAGCAAGCTGACTGTTCGGACCCCATAGGAAACACAGTAGAGTAGAAGAGTGCTCTTTTCTCAAAGCAGAGTGTGTTTCTTGTAAGGCAAACTAGTGCTTGTTTCCCAGTCTGAAATGGAGTTGAATCCCATGCAGTTTCTGTTCCTACGAGCAAGAGATTTTAACTGGTAAGAAGAGTCACTATTGCCCTCCCATTGCCATATACAGTGCAAATACCTCTCGTGTTGTTCCCAGCAAGTACAGTGTATTGGAATGAAGAGGAGCTACTGTTCTTGTCAGTTTCCTAAGCGGAGTTAAACTAGATATGGCCCGTGTGTGTAGGAAGCACAGTTCTTTTGTTCTGAGCAAGCTCACTATTCTGGCCCTATAGGAAACACAGTAGAGTAGAAGAGTGCTCTTTTCTGAGAAGCAGAGTGTGTTTCTTGTAAGGCGAGCTAGCATTTGTTTCCCAGTCCTAAATGGAGTTGAATCACATGCAGTTTCTGGTCCTACGAGCAAGAGTTGTTTTCTGGTAAGACGAGTCACTATTGCACTCCCATTGTCATACACAGGGCAAATAGCACTGGCGTCTGTTCCCAGCATGTACAGTGTATTGGACTGAAGAGGAGCTACTGTTCTTGTCAGTTTCCTAAGCAGAATTGAACTAGATATGGCCTTGTGTGTAGGAAGCACAGTTCTTTTGTTCTGAGCAAGCTCACTCTTTTGGCCCTATAGGAAACACAGTAGAGTAGAAGAGTGCTCTTTTCTCAAAAGCAGAGTGTGTTTCTTGTAAGGTGACCTAGCGTTTGTTTCCCAGTCCTAAATTGAGTTGAATCACATGCAGTTTTTGGTCCTACGAGCTAGAGTTGTTTTCTGGTAAGGAAAGACACTATTGCGCTCCCATTGCCACACACAGTGCAAAGAGGACTCGCGTCTGTTCCCATAAAGTACAGTGTATTGGACTGAAGAGGAGCTACTGTTCTTGTCAGTTTCCTAAGCAGAGTTGAACTAGATATGGCCCGTGTGTGTAGGAAGCCCAGTTCTTTTGTACTGTAAGCTGACTGATTGAACCCATTGGAAACAGAGTAGAGTAGATGAGTGCTCTTTTCTCAAAAGCAGAGTGTGTTTCTTGTAAGGTGAGCTAGAATTTGTTTCCCAGTCTGAAATGGAGTTGAATCACATGCAGTTTCTGGTTCTACGAGCAAGAGTTGTTTTCTGGTAAGAAGAGTCATTATTGCGCTCCCATTATCATACACAGGGCAAATAGCACTGGCGTCTGTTCCCAGCATGTACAGTGTATTGGACTGAAGAGGATCTACTGTTCTTGTCAGTTTCCTAAGCAGAGTTGAACTAGATATAGTCGGTGTGTGTAGGAAGCACAGTTCTTTTGTTCTGAGCAAGCTCACTATTCTGGCCTTACAAAAAACACATTAGACTAGAAGAGTGCTCATTTCTCAAAGGCAGAGTGTGTTTATTGTAAGGCGAGCTAGCGTTTGTTTCCCAGTTATAAATGGAGTTGAATCACCTGCAGTTTCTGGTCCTGCGAACAAGAGTTGTTTTCTGGTAAGAAGAGTCACTATTGCGCTACCATTATCATACACAGGGCAAATAGCACTGGCGTCTGTTCCCAGCATGTACAGTGTATTGGACTGAAGAGGAGCTACTGTTCTTGTCAGTTTTTTAAGCAGAGTTGTACTAGATATAGCCCGTGTGTGTAGGAAGCACAGTTCTCTTGTTCTGAGCAAGCAAACTATTCTGGCCCTAAAGAAACACAGTAGAGTAGAAGACTGCTCTTTTCTCAAAAGCAGAGTGTTTTTCTTGTAAAGCGAGCTAGCGTTTGTTTCCCAGTCCTAAATGGAGTTGAATCACATGCACTTTCTGGTCCTACGAGCAAGAGTTGTTTTCTGGTAAGAAGAGTCACTGTTGTGTTCCCATTGTCATACACAGGGCAAATAGCACTGGCGTCTGTTCCCAGCAAGTACAGTGTATGGGACGGAAGAGGATCTACTGTTCTTGTCAGTTTCCTAAGCAGAATTGAACTAGATATGGCCGTGTGTGTAGGAAGCACAGTTCTTTTGTTCTGAGCAAGCTCACTGTTTTGGCCCTATAGGAAACACAGTAGAGTAGAAGAGTGCTCTTTTCTCAAAAGCAGAGTGTGTTTCTTGTAAGGCGAGCTAGCGTTTGTTTCCCAGTCCTAAATGGAGTTGAATCACATGCAGTTTTTGGTCCCAGGAGCTAGAGTTGTTTTCTGGTAAGGAAAGTCACTATTGAGCTCCCATTGCCATACATAGTGCAAATAGCACTAGCGTCTGTTCCCAGCAAGTACACTGTATTGGACTGAAGATGAGCTACTGTTCTTCTCAGTTTCCTAAGCAGAGTTGAACTAGATATGGCCCCTGTGTGTAGGAAGCACAGTTCTTTTGTTCTGAGCAAGCTCACTATTCTGGCCCTATAGGAAACACAGTAGAGTAGAAGAGTGTTCTTTTCTCAAAAGCAGAGTGTGTTTCTTGTAAGGCGAGCTAGTGTTTGGTTCCCAGTCCTAAATGGAGTTGAATCACATGCAGTTTCTGGTCCTACGAGCTAGAGTAGTTTTCTGGTAAGGAAAGTCACTATTGTGCTCCCATTGCCATACACAGTGCAAATAGCACTCGCGTCTGTTCCCAGCAAGTACAGTGTATTGGACTGAAGAGGAGCTACTGTTCTTGTCAGTTTCCTAAGTAGAGTTGAACTAGATATGGCCCGTTTGTGTAGGAAGCACAGTTCTTTTGTTCTGAGCAATCTCACTGTTCGGACCCCATAGGAAACACTGTAGAGTAGAATAGTGCTCTTTTCTCAAAAGCAGAGAGTGTTTCTTGTAAGGCAAGCTAGCGTTTGTTTCCTGTCCTAAAAGGAGTTGAATCACATGCAGTTTCTGGTCCTACGAGCAAGAGTTGTTTTCTGGTAAGTAGAGTCACTATTTCGCTCCCATTCTATATACAGTGCAAATAGCACTCGTGTCTGTTTTCAACAAGTACAGTGTATGGGACTGAAAAGGATCTACTGTTCTTGTTAGTTTCCTAAGCAAAATTGAACTAGATATGGCCGTGTGTAGGAAGCACAGTTCTTTTGTTCTGAGTAAGCTCACTGTTCTGGCCCTATAGGAAACACAGTAGAGTAGAAGAGTGATCTTTTCTCAAAAGCAGAGTGTGTTTCTTGTAAGACGAGCTAGCGTTTGTTTCCCAGTCCTAAATGGAGTTGAATCCCATGCAGTTTTTGATCCTACGAGCAAGAGTTGTTTTCTGGTAATAAAGTCACTATTGCGCTCCCATTGCCATACACAGTGCAAATAGCACTCGCCGCTGGTCCCATCAAGTACAGTGTATTGGACTGAAGAGGAGCTACTGTTCTTGTCAGTTTCCTAAGCAGCGTTGAACTAGATATGGCCCCTGTGTGTAGGAAGCACAGTTATTTTTTTCTGAGCAAGCTGACTTTTCGGACCACATAGGAAGCACAGTAGAGTAGAAGAGAGCTCTTTTCTCAAAGCAGAGTGTGTTTCTTGTAAGGCGAACTAGTGCTTGTTTCCCAGTCTGAAATGGAGTTGAATCCCATGCAGTTTCTGGTCCTACGAGCAAGAGATGTTAACAGGTAAGAAGAGTCAATATTGCCCTCCCATTGCCATATACAGTGCAAATAGCTCTCGCGATGTTCCCAGCAAGTGCAGTGTATTGGACTGAAGAGGAGCTACTGTTCTTGTCAGTTTCCTAAGCAGAGTTGAACTAGATATGGCCCGTGTGTAGGAAGCACAGTTCATTTCTACTGTAAGCTCACTCATCGAACCCATAGGAAACACAGTAGAGTAGAAGAGTGCCCTTTTCTCAAAAACAGAGTGTGTTTCTTGTAAGGCAAGCTAGCATTTGTTTCCCAGTCCTAAATGGAGTTGAGTCACATGCAGTTTCTGGTTCTACGAGCAAGAGTTGTTTTCTATTAAAAAGAGTCACTATTGTGCTCCCATTGTCATACACAGGGCAAATTGCACTGGCGTCTGTTCTCAGCATGTACAGTTTATTGGACTGAAAAGGGTCTACTGTTCTTGTCAGTTTCCTAAGCAGAATTGAACTAGATATGGCCATGTGTCTAGGAAGCACAGTTCTTTTGTTCTGAGCAAGCTCACTGTTCTGGCCCTATAGAAAACACAGTAGAGTAGAAGAGTGATCTTTTCTCAAAAGCAGAGTGTGTTTCTTGTAAGGCGAGCTAGCGTTTGTTTCCCAGTCCTAAATGGAGTTGAATCACATGCAGTTTTTGATCCTACGAGCAAGAGTTGTTTTCTGGTAAGGAAAGTCACTATTGCGCTCCCATTTCCATACACAGTGCAAATAGCACTCGCCTCTGTTCCCATCAAGTACAGTGTATTGGACTGAAGAGGATCTACTGTTCTTGTCAGTTTCCTAAGCAGAGTTGAACTAGATATGGCCCCTGTGTGTAAGAAGCAAAGTTCTTTTGTTCTGAGCAAGCTGACTCTTCGGACCCCATAGAAAACACAGTAGAGTAGAAGAGAGCTCTTTTCTCAAAGCAGAGTGTGTTTCTTGTAAGGCGAACTAGTGCTTGTTTTCCAGTCTGAAATGGAGTTGAATCCCATGCAGTTTCTGGTCCTACGAGCAAGAGATGTTAACTGGTAAGAAGAGTCACTATTGCCCTCCCATTGCCATATACAGTGCAAATAGCTCTCGCGTTGTTCCCAGCAAGTACAGTGTATTGGACTGAAGAGGAGCTACTGTTCTTCTCAGTTTCCTAAGCGGATTAAACTAGGTATGGCCCGTGTGTAGGAAGCACAGTTCTTTTGTTCTGAGCAAGCTCAGAATTCTGGCCCTATAGGAAACACAGTAAAGTAGAAGAGTGCTCTTTTCTGAGAAGCAGAGTGTGTTTCTTGTAAGGCGAGCTAGCATTTGTTTCCCAGTGCTAAATGGAGTTGAATCACATGCAGTTTCTGGTCCTACGAGCAAGAGTTGTTTTCTGGTAAGAAGAGTCACTATTGCACTCCCATTGTCATACACAGGGCAAATAGCACTGGCGTCTGTTCCCAGCATGTACAGTGTATTGGACTGAAGAGGAGCTACTGTTCTTGTCAGTTTCCTAAGCAGAATTGAACTAGATATGGCCGTGCGTGTAGGAAGCACAGTTCTTTTGTTCTGAGCAAGCTCACTCTTTTGGCCCTATAGGAAACACAGTAGAGTAGAAGAGTGCTCTTTTCTCAAAAGCAGAGTGTGTTTCTTGTAAGGCGATCTAGCGTTTGTTTCCCAGTCCTAAATTGAGTTGAATCACAGGCAGTTTTTGGTCCTACGAGCTAGAGTTGTTTTCTGGTAAGGAAAGTCACTATTGCGCTCCCATTGCCACACACAGTGCAAAGAGGACTCGCGTCTGTTCCCATCAAGTACAGTGTATTGGACTGAAGAGGAGCTACTGTTCTTGTCAGTTTCCTAAGCAGAGTTGAACTAGATATGGCCCGGGTGTGTAGGAAGCACAGTTCCTTTCTACTGTAAGCTCACTGATCAAACCCATAGGAAACACAGTAGAGTAGAAGAGCGCCCTTTTCTCAAAAAGAGTGTGTGTTTCTTGTAAGGCGAGCTAGTTAGTGATCTTTTCTCAAAAGCAGAGTGTGTTTCTTGTAAGGCAAGCTAGCATTTGTTTCCCAGTCCTAAATGGAGTTGAATCACATGCAGTTTCTGGTCCTACGAGCAAGAGTTGTTTTCTATTAAAAAGAGTCACTATTGTACTCCCATTGTCATACACAGGGCAAAATGCACTGGCGTCTGTTCCCAGCATGTACAGTTTATTGGACTGAAAAGGATCTACTGTTCTTGTCAGTTTCCTAAGCAGAATTGAACTAGATATGGCCATGTGTGTAGGAAGCACAGTTCTTTTGTTCTGAGCAATTTCACTGTTCTGGCCCTATAGAAAACACAGTAGAATAGAAGAGTGATCTTTTCTCAAAAGCAGAGTGTGTTTCTTGTAAGGCAAGTTAGCGTTTGTTTCCCAGTCCACAGGCAGTTTTTGGTCCTACGAGCTAGAGTTGTTTTCTGGTAAGGAAAGTCACTATTGCGCTCCCATTGCCACACACAGTGCAAAGAGTACTCGCGTCTGTTCCCATCAAGTACAGTGTATTGGACTGAAGAGGAGCTACTCTACTTGTCAATTTCCTAAGCAGAGTTGAACTAGATATGGCCCCTGTGTGTAGGAAGCACAGTTCTTTTGTACTGTAAGCTCACTGATCGACACATAGGAAACAGAGTAGAGTAGAAGAGTGCTCTTTTCTCAAAAGCAGAGTGTGTTTCTTGTAAGGCGAGCTAGCATTTGTTTCCCAGTCCTAAATGGAGTTGAATCACATGCAGTTTCTGGTCCTACGAGCAAGAGTTGTTTTCTGGTAAGAAGAGTCACTATTGCGCTCCCATTGTCATACACAGGGCAAATACCACTGGCGTCTGTTCCCAGCATGTACAGTGTATTGGACTGAAGAGGATCTAGTGTTCTTGTCAGTTTCCTAAGCAGAATTGAACTAGATATGTCCGTGTGTGTAGGAAGCACAGTTATTATGTTCTGAGCAAGCTCACTCTTTTGGCCCTATAGGAAACACAGTAGAGTAGAAGAGTGCTCTTTTCTCAAAACCAGAGTGTGTTTCTTGTAAGGCGAGCTAGCGTTTGTTTCCCAGTCCTAAATGGAGTTGAATCACATGCAGTTTTTGGTCCTACGAGCTAGAGTTGTTTTCTGGTAAGGAAAGTCACTATTGCGCTCCCATTGCCCCACACAGTGCAAAGAGGTCTCGCGTCTGTTCCCATCAAGTACAGTGTATTGGACTGAAGAGGAGCTACTGTTCTTGTCAGTTTCCTAAGCAGAGTTGAACTAGATATGGCCCCTGTGTGTAGGAAGCACAGTTCTTTTGTTCTGAGCAAACTGACTGTTCGGACACCATAGAAAACACAGTAGAGTAGAAGAGTGCTCTTTTCTCAAAAGCAGAGTGTGTTTCTTGTAAGGCGAGCTAGCGTTTGTTTCCCAGTTATAAATGGAGTTGAATCCCATGCAGTTTCTGGTCCTACGAGCAAGAGATCTTAACTGGTAAGAAGAGTCACTATTGCGCTCCCATTGCCACATACAGTGCAAATAGCTCTCACGTCTGTTCCCAGCAAGTACAGTGTATTGGACTGAAGAGGAGCTACTGTTCTTGTCAGTTTCCTAAGCAGAGTTGAACTAGATATGGCCCGTGTGTAGGAAGCACAGTTCATTTCTACTGTAAGCTCACTCATCGAACCCATAGGAAACACAGTAGAGTAGAAGAGTGCCCTTTTCTCAAAAACAGAGTGTGTTTCTTGTAAGGCAAGCTAGCATTTGTTTCCCAGTCCTAAATGGAGTTGAGTCACATGCAGTTTCTGGTTCTACGAGCAAGAGTTGTTTTCTATTAAAAAGAGTCACTATTGTGCTCCCATTGTCATACACAGGGCAAATTGCACTGGCGTCTGTTCTCAGCATGTACAGTTTATTGGACTGAAAAGGGTCTACTGTTCTTGTCAGTTTCCTAAGCAGAATTGAACTAGATATGGCCATGTGTCTAGGAAGCACAGTTCTTTTGTTCTGAGCAAGCTCACTGTTCTGGCCCTATAGAAAACACAGTAGAGTAGAAGAGTGATCTTTTCTCAAAAGCAGAGTGTGTTTCTTGTAAGGCGAGCTAGCGTTTGTTTCCCAGTCCTAAATGGAGTTGAATCACATGCAGTTTTTGATCCTACGAGCAAGAGTTGTTTTCTGGTAAGGAAAGTCACTATTGCGCTCCCATTTCCATACACAGTGCAAATAGCACTCGCCTCTGTTCCCATCAAGTACAGTGTATTGGACTGAAGAGGATCTACTGTTCTTGTCAGTTTCCTAAGCAGAGTTGAACTAGATATGGCCCCTGTGTGTAAGAAGCAAAGTTCTTTTGTTCTGAGCAAGCTGACTCTTCGGACCCCATAGAAAACACAGTAGAGTAGAAGAGAGCTCTTTTCTCAAAGCAGAGTGTGTTTCTTGTAAGTCGAACTAGTGCTTGTTTTCCAGTCTGAAATGGAGTTGAATCCCATGCAGTTTCTGGTCCTACGAGCAAGAGATGTTAACTGGTAAGAAGAGTCACTATTGCCCTCCCATTGCCATATACAGTGCAAATAGCTCTCGCGTTGTTCCCAGCAAGTACAGTGTATTGGACTGAAGAGGAGCTACTGTTCTTCTCAGTTTCCTAAGCGGATTAAAGTAGGTATGGCCCGTGTGTGTAGGAAGCACAGTTCTTTTGTTCTGAGCAAGCTCACTATTCTGGCCCTATAGGAAACACAGTAAAGTAGAAGAGTGCTCTTTTCTGAGAAGCAGAGTGTGTTTCTTGTAAGGCGAGCTAGCATTTGTTTCCCAGTGCTAAATGGAGTTGAATCACATGCAGTTTCTGGTCCTACGAGCAAGAGTTGTTTTCTGGTAAGAAGAGTCACTATTGCACTCCCATTGTCATACACAGGGCAAATAGCACTGGCGTCTGTTCCCAGCATGTACAGTGTATTGGACTGAAGAGGAGCTACTGTTCTTGTCAGTTTCCTAAGCAGAATTGAACTAGATATGGCAGTGCGTGTAGGAAGCACAGTTCTTTTGTTCTGAGCAAGCTCACTCTTTTGGCCCTATAGGAAACACAGTAGAGTAGAAGAGTGCTCTTTTCTCAAAAGCAGAGTGTGTTTCTTGTAAGGCGAGCTAGCGTTTGTTTCCCAGTCCTAAATTGAGTTGAATCACAGGCAGTTTTTGGTCCTACGAGCTAGAGTTGTTTTCTGGTAAGGAAAGTCACTATTGCGCTCCCATTGCCACACACAGTGCAAAGAGGACTCGCGTCTGTTCCCATCAAGTACAGTGTATTGGACTGAAGAGGAGCTACTGTTCTTGTCAGTTTCCTAAGCAGAGTTGAACTAGATATGGCCCGGGTGTGTAGGAAGCACAGTTCCTTTCTACTGTAAGCTCACTGATCAAACCCATAGGAAACACAGTAGAGTAGAAGAGCGCCCTTTTCTCAAAAAGAGAGTGTGTTTCTTGTAAGGCGAGCTAGTTAGTGATCTTTTCTCAAAAGCAGAGTGTGTTTCTTGTAAGGCAAGCTAGCGTTTGTTTCCCAGTCCTAAATGGAGTTGAATCACATGCAGTTTCTGGTCCTACGAGCAAGAGTTGTTTTCTATTAAAAAGAGTCACTATTGTACTCCCATTGTCATACACAGGGCAAATTGCACTGGCGTCTGTTCCCAGCATGTACAGTTTATTGGACTGAAAAGGATCTACTGTTCTTGTCAGTTTCCTAAGCAGAATTGAACTAGATATGGCCATGTGTGTAGGAAGCACAGTTCTTTTGTTCTGAGCAATTTCACTGTTCTGGCCCTATAGAAAACACAGTAGAATAGAAGAGTGATCTTTTCTCAAAAGCAGAGTGTGTTTCTTGTAAGGCAAGCTAGCGTTTGTTTCCCAGTCCACAGGCAGTTTTTGGTCCTACGAGCTAGAGTTGTTTTCTGGTAAGGAAAGTCACTATTGCGCTCCCATTGCCACACACAGTGCAAAGAGTACTCGCGCCTGTTCCCATCAAGTACCGTGTATTGGACTGAAGAGGAGCTACTGTTCTTGTCAATTTCCTAAGCAGAGTTGAACTAGATATGGCCCCTGTGTGTAGGAAGCACAGTTCTTTTGTACTGTAAGCTCACTGATCGACACATAGGAAACAGAGTAGAGTAGAAGAGTGCTCTTTTCTCAAAAGCAGAGTGTGTTTCTTGTAAGGCGAGCTAGCATTTGTTTCCCAGTCCTAAATGGAGTTGAATCACATGCAGTTTCTGGTCCTACGAGCAAGAGTTGTTTTCTGGTAAGAAGAGTCACTATTGCGCTCCCATTGTCATACACAGGGCAAATACCACTGGCGTCTGTTCCCAGCATGTACAGTGTATTGGACTGAAGAGGATCTAGTGTTCTTGTCAGTTTCCTAAGCAGAATTGAACTAGATATGTCCGTGTGTGTAGGAAGCACAGTTATTATGTTCTGAGCAAGCTCACTCTTTTGGCCCTATAGGAAACACAGTAGAGTAGAAGAGTGCTCTTTTCTCAAAACCAGAGTGTGTTTCTTGTAAGGCGAGCTAGCGTTTGTTTCCCAGTCCTAAATGGAGTTGAATCACATGCAGTTTTTGGTCCTACGAGCTAGAGTTGTTTTCTGGTAAGGAAAGTCACTATTGCGCTCCCATTGCCCCACACAGTGCAAAGAGGTCTCGCGTCTGTTCCCATCAAGTACAGTGTATTGGACTGAAGAGGAGCTACTGTTCTTGTCAGTTTCCTAAGCAGAGTTGAACTAGATATGGCCCCTGTGTGTAGGAAGCACAGTTCTTTTTTTCTGAGCAAGCTGACTGTTCGGACCCCATAGGAAACACAGTAGAGTAGAAGAGTGCTCTTTTCTCAAAAGCAGAGTGTGTTTCTTGTAAGGCGAACTAGTGCTTGTTTCCCAGTCTGAAATGGAGTTGAATCCCATGCAGTTTCTGGTCCTAAGAGCAAGAGATGTTAACAGGTAAGAAGAGTCTCTATTGTGCTCCCACTGCCACATACAGTGCAAATAGCTCTCGCGTTTGTTACCAGCAAGTACAGTGTATTGGACTGAAGAGGAGCTACTGTTCTTGTCAGTTTACTAAGCGGAGTTAAACTAGATATGGCCCGTTTGTGTAGGAAGCACAGTTCTTTTGTTCTGAGCAAGCTCACTCTTTTGGCCCTATAGGAAACACAGTGGAGTAGAAGAGTGCTCTTTTCTCAAAAGCAGAGTGTGTTTCTTGTAAGGCAAGCTAGCTTTTTTTCCCAGTCCTAAATTGAGTTGAATCACATGCAGTTTTTGGTCCTACGAGCTAGAGTTGTTTTCTGGTAAGGAAAGTCACTATTGCGCTCCCATTGCCACACACAGTGCAAAGAGGACTCGCGTCTGTTCCCATCAAGTACAGTGTATTGGACTGAAGAGGAGCTACTGTTCTTGTCAATTTCCTAAGCAGAGTTGAACTAGATATGGCCCTGTGTGTAGGAAGCACAGTTCTTTTGTACTGTAAGCTCACTGATCGAACACATAGGAAACAGAGTAGAGTAGAAGAGTGCTCTTTTCTCAAAAGCAGAGTGTGTTTCTTGTAAGGCGAGCTAGCATTTGTTTCCCAGTCCTAAATGGAGTTGAATCACATGCAGTTTCTGGTCCTACGAGCAAGAGTTGTTTTCTGGTAAGAAGAGTCACTATTGCGCTCCCATTGTCATACACAGGGCAAATAGCACTGGCATCTGTTCCCAGCATGTACAGTGTATTGGACTGAAGATGATCTACTGTTCTTGTCAGATTCCTAAGCAGAATTGAACTAGATATGGCCGTGTTTGTAGGAAGCACAGTTCTTTTGTTCTGAGCAAACTGACTGTTCGGACACCATAGAAAACACAGTAGAGTAGAAGAGTGCTCTTTTCTCAAAAGCAGAGTGTGTTTCTTGTAAGGCGAGCTAGCGTTTGTTTCCCAGTTATAAATGGAGTTGAATCCCATGCAGTTTCTGGTCCTAGGAGCAAGAGATGTTAACTGGTAAGAAGAGTCACTATTGCGCTCCCATTGCCATATACAGTGCAAATAGCTCTCACGTCTGTTCCCAGCAAGTACAGTGTATTGGACTGAAGAGGAGCTACTGTTCTTGTCAGTTTCCTAAGCAGAGTTGAACTAGATATGGCCCGTGTGTAGGAAGCACAGTTCATTTCTACTGTAAGCTCACTGATCGAACCCATAGGAAACACAGTAGAGTGGAAGAGTGCCCTTTTATCAAAAACAGAGTGTGTTTCTTGTAAGGCAAGCTAGCATTTGTTTCCCAGCCCTAAAAGGAGTTGAATCACATGCAGTTTCTGGTTCTACGAGCAAGAGTTGTTTTCTTTTAAAAAGAGTCACTATTGTGCTCCCATTGTCATACACAGGGCAAATTGCACTGGCGTCTGTTCCCAGCATGTACAGTTTATTGGACTGAAAAGGATCTACTGTTCTTGTCAGTTTCCTAAGCAGAATTGAACTAGATATGGCCATGTGTGTAGGAAGCACAGTTCTTTTGTTCTGAGCAATTTCACTGTTCTGGCCCTATAGAAAACACAGTAGAGTAGAAGAGTGATCTTTTCTCAAAAGCAGAGTGTGTTTCTTGTAAGGCAAGCTAGCGTTTGTTTCCCAGTCCACAGGCAGTTTTTGGTCCTACGAGCTAGAGTGGTTTTCTGGTAAGGAAAGTCACTATTGCGCTCCCATTGCCACACACAGTGCAAAGAGTACTCGCGTCTGTTCCCATCAAGTACAGTGTATTGGACTGAAGAGGAGCTACTCTACTTGTCAATTTCCTAAGCAGAGTTGAACTAGATATGGCCCCTGTGTGTAGGAAGCACAGTTCTTTTGTACTGTAAGCTCACTGATCGACACATAGGAAACAGAGTAGAGTAGAAGAGTGCTCTTTTCTCAAAAGCAGAGTGTGTTTCTTGTAAGGCGAGCTAGCATTTGTTTCCCAGTCCTAAATGGAGTTGAATCACATGCAGTTTCTGGTCCTACGAGCAAGAGTTGTTTTCTGGTAAGAAGAGTCACTATTGCGCTCCCATTGTCATACACAGGGCAAATACCACTGGCGTCTGTTCCCAGCATGTACAGTGTATTGGACTGAAGAGGATCTAGTGTTCTTGTCAGTTTCCTAAGCAGAATTGAACTAGATATGTCCGTGTGTGTAGGAAGCACAGTTATTATGTTCTGAGCAAGCTCACTCTTTTGGCCCTATAGGAAACACAGTAGAGTAGAAGAGTGCTCTTTTCTCAAAACCAGAGTGTGTTTCTTGTAAGGCGAGCTAGCGTTTGTTTCCCAGTCCTAAATGGAGTTGAATCACATGCAGTTTTTGGTCCTACGAGCTAGAGTTGTTTTCTGGTAAGGAAAGTCACTATTGCGCTCCCATTGCCCCACACAGTGCAAAGAGGTCTCGCGTCTGTTCCCATCAAGTACAGTGTATTGGACTGAAGAGGAGCTACTGTTCTTGTCAGTTTCCTAAGCAGAGTTGAACTAGATATGGCCCCTGTGTGTAGGAAGCACAGTTCTTTTGTTCTGAGCAAACTGACTGTTCGGACACCATAGAAAACACAGTAGAGTAGAAGAGTGCTCTTTTCTCAAAAGCAGAGTGTGTTTCTTGTAAGGCGAGCTAGCGTTTGTTTCCCAGTTATAAATGGAGTTGAATCCCATGCAGTTTCTGGTCCTACGAGCAAGAGATCTTAACTGGTAAGAAGAGTCACTATTGCGCTCCCATTGCCACATACAGTGCAAATAGCTCTCACGTCTGTTCCCAGCAAGTACAGTGTATTGGACTGAAGAGGAGCTACTGTTCTTGTCAGTTTCCTAAGCAGAGTTGAACTAGATATGGCCCGTGTGTAGGAAGCACAGTTCATTTCTACTGTAAGCTCACTCATCGAACCCATAGGAAACACAGTAGAGTAGAAGAGTGCCCTTTTCTCAAAAACAGAGTGTGTTTCTTGTAAGGCAAGCTAGCATTTGTTTCGCAGTCCTAAATGGAGTTGAGTCACATGCAGTTTCTGGTTCTACGAGCAAGAGTTGTTTTCTATTAAAAAGAGTCACTATTGTGCTCCCATTGTCATACACAGGGCAAATTGCACTGGCGTCTGTTCTCAGCATGTACAGTTTATTGGACTGAAAAGGGTCTACTGTTCTTGTCAGTTTCCTAAGCAGAATTGAACTAGATATGGCCATGTGTCTAGGAAGCACAGTTCTTTTGTTCTGAGCAAGCTCACTGTTCTGGCCCTATAGAAAACACAGTAGAGTAGAAGAGTGATCTTTTCTCAAAAGCAGAGTGTGTTTCTTGTAAGGCGAGCTAGCGTTTGTTTCCCAGTCCTAAATGGAGTTGAATCACATGCAGTTTTTGATCCTACGAGCAAGAGTTGTTTTCTGGTAAGGAAAGTCACTATTGCGCTCCCATTTCCATACACAGTGCAAATAGCACTCGCCTCTGTTCCCATCAAGTACAGTGTATTGGACTGAAGAGGATCTACTGTTCTTGTCAGTTTCCTAAGCAGAGTTGAACTAGATATGGCCCCTGTGTGTAAGAAGCAAAGTTCTTTTGTTCTGAGCAAGCTGACTCTTCGGACCCCATAGAAAACACAGTAGAGTAGAAGAGAGCTCTTTTCTCAAAGCAGAGTGTGTTTCTTGTAAGTCGAACTAGTGCTTGTTTTCCAGTCTGAAATGGAGTTGAATCCCATGCAGTTTCTGGTCCTACGAGCAAGAGATGTTAACTGGTAAGAAGAGTCACTATTGCCCTCCCATTGCCATATACAGTGCAAATAGCTCTCGCGTTGTTCCCAGCAAGTACAGTGTATTGGACTGAAGAGGAGCTACTGTTCTTCTCAGTTTCCTAAGCGGATTAAAGTAGGTATGGCCCGTGTGTGTAGGAAGCACAGTTCTTTTGTTCTGAGCAAGCTCACTATTCTGGCCCTATAGGAAACACAGTAAAGTAGAAGAGTGCTCTTTTCTGAGAAGCAGAGTGTGTTTCTTGTAAGGCGAGCTAGCATTTGTTTCCCAGTGCTAAATGGAGTTGAATCACATGCAGTTTCTGGTCCTACGAGCAAGAGTTGTTTTCTGGTAAGAAGAGTCACTATTGCACTCCCATTGTCATACACAGGGCAAATAGCACTGGCGTCTGTTCCCAGCATGTACAGTGTATTGGACTGAAGAGGAGCTACTGTTCTTGTCAGTTTCCTAAGCAGAATTGAACTAGATATGGCAGTGCGTGTAGGAAGCACAGTTCTTTTGTTCTGAGCAAGCTCACTCTTTTGGCCCTATAGGAAACACAGTAGAGTAGAAGAGTGCTCTTTTCTCAAAAGCAGAGTGTGTTTCTTGTAAGGCGAGCTAGCGTTTGTTTCCCAGTCCTAAATTGAGTTGAATCACAGGCAGTTTTTGGTCCTACGAGCTAGAGTTGTTTTCTGGTAAGGAAAGTCACTATTGCGCTCCCATTGCCACACACAGTGCAAAGAGGACTCGCGTCTGTTCCCATCAAGTACAGTGTATTGGACTGAAGAGGAGCTACTGTTCTTGTCAGTTTCCTAAGCAGAGTTGAACTAGATATGGCCCGGGTGTGTAGGAAGCACAGTTCCTTTCTACTGTAAGCTCACTGATCAAACCCATAGGAAACACAGTAGAGTAGAAGAGCGCCCTTTTCTCAAAAAGAGAGTGTGTTTCTTGTAAGGCGAGCTAGTTAGTGATCTTTTCTCAAAAGCAGAGTGTGTTTCTTGTAAGGCAAGCTAGCGTTTGTTTCCCAGTCCTAAATGGAGTTGAATCACATGCAGTTTCTGGTCCTACGAGCAAGAGTTGTTTTCTATTAAAAAGAGTCACTATTGTACTCCCATTGTCATACACAGGGCAAATTGCACTGGCGTCTGTTCCCAGCATGTACAGTTTATTGGACTGAAAAGGATCTACTGTTCTTGTCAGTTTCCTAAGCAGAATTGAACTAGATATGGCCATGTGTGTAGGAAGCACAGTTCTTTTGTTCTGAGCAATTTCACTGTTCTGGCCCTATAGAAAACACAGTAGAATAGAAGAGTGATCTTTTCTCAAAAGCAGAGTGTGTTTCTTGTAAGGCAAGCTAGCGTTTGTTTCCCAGTCCACAGGCAGTTTTTGGTCCTACGAGCTAGAGTTGTTTTCTGGTAAGGAAAGTCACTATTGCGCTCCCATTGCCACACACAGTGCAAAGAGTACTCGCGCCTGTTCCCATCAAGTACCGTGTATTGGACTGAAGAGGAGCTACTGTTCTTGTCAATTTCCTAAGCAGAGTTGAACTAGATATGGCCCCTGTGTGTAGGAAGCACAGTTCTTTTGTACTGTAAGCTCACTGATCGACACATAGGAAACAGAGTAGAGTAGAAGAGTGCTCTTTTCTCAAAAGCAGAGTGTGTTTCTTGTAAGGCGAGCTAGCATTTGTTTCCCAGTCCTAAATGGAGTTGAATCACATGCAGTTTCTGGTCCTACGAGCAAGAGTTGTTTTCTGGTAAGAAGAGTCACTATTGCGCTCCCATTGTCATACACAGGGCAAATACCACTGGCGTCTGTTCCCAGCATGTACAGTGTATTGGACTGAAGAGGATCTAGTGTTCTTGTCAGTTTCCTAAGCAGAATTGAACTAGATATGTCCGTGTGTGTAGGAAGCACAGTTATTATGTTCTGAGCAAGCTCACTCTTTTGGCCCTATAGGAAACACAGTAGAGTAGAAGAGTGCTCTTTTCTCAAAACCAGAGTGTGTTTCTTGTAAGGCGAGCTAGCGTTTGTTTCCCAGTCCTAAATGGAGTTGAATCACATGCAGTTTTTGGTCCTACGAGCTAGAGTTGTTTTCTGGTAAGGAAAGTCACTATTGCGCTCCCATTGCCCCACACAGTGCAAAGAGGTCTCGCGTCTGTTCCCATCAAGTACAGTGTATTGGACTGAAGAGGAGCTACTGTTCTTGTCAGTTTCCTAAGCAGAGTTGAACTAGATATGGCCCCTGTGTGTAGGAAGCACAGTTCTTTTTTTCTGAGCAAGCTGACTGTTCGGACCCCATAGGAAACACAGTAGAGTAGAAGAGTGCTCTTTTCTCAAAAGCAGAGTGTGTTTCTTGTAAGGCGAACTAGTGCTTGTTTCCCAGTCTGAAATGGAGTTGAATCCCATGCAGTTTCTGGTCCTAAGAGCAAGAGATGTTAACAGGTAAGAAGAGTCTCTATTGTGCTCCCACTGCCACATACAGTGCAAATAGCTCTCGCGTTTGTTACCAGCAAGTACAGTGTATTGGACTGAAGAGGAGCTACTGTTCTTGTCAGTTTACTAAGCGGAGTTAAACTAGATATGGCCCGTTTGTGTAGGAAGCACAGTTCTTTTGTTCTGAGCAAGCTCACTCTTTTGGCCCTATAGGAAACACAGTGGAGTAGAAGAGTGCTCTTTTCTCAAAAGCAGAGTGTGTTTCTTGTAAGGCAAGCTAGCTTTTTTTCCCAGTCCTAAATTGAGTTGAATCACATGCAGTTTTTGGTCCTACGAGCTAGAGTTGTTTTCTGGTAAGGAAAGTCACTATTGCGCTCCCATTGCCACACACAGTGCAAAGAGGACTCGCGTCTGTTCCCATCAAGTACAGTGTATTGGACTGAAGAGGAGCTACTGTTCTTGTCAATTTCCTAAGCAGAGTTGAACTAGATATGGCCCTGTGTGTAGGAAGCACAGTTCTTTTGTACTGTAAGCTCACTGATCGAACACATAGGAAACAGAGTAGAGTAGAAGAGTGCTCTTTTCTCAAAAGCAGAGTGTGTTTCTTGTAAGGCGAGCTAGCATTTGTTTCCCAGTCCTAAATGGAGTTGAATCACATGCAGTTTCTGGTCCTACGAGCAAGAGTTGTTTTCTGGTAAGAAGAGTCACTATTGCGCTCCCATTGTCATACACAGGGCAAATAGCACTGGCATCTGTTCCCAGCATGTACAGTGTATTGGACTGAAGATGATCTACTGTTCTTGTCAGATTCCTAAGCAGAATTGAACTAGATATGGCCGTGTTTGTAGGAAGCACAGTTCTTTTGTTCTGAGCAAACTGACTGTTCGGACACCATAGAAAACACAGTAGAGTAGAAGAGTGCTCTTTTCTCAAAAGCAGAGTGTGTTTCTTGTAAGGCGAGCTAGCGTTTGTTTCCCAGTTATAAATGGAGTTGAATCCCATGCAGTTTCTGGTCCTAGGAGCAAGAGATGTTAACTGGTAAGAAGAGTCACTATTGCGCTCCCATTGCCATATACAGTGCAAATAGCTCTCACGTCTGTTCCCAGCAAGTACAGTGTATTGGACTGAAGAGGAGCTACTGTTCTTGTCAGTTTCCTAAGCAGAGTTGAACTAGATATGGCCCGTGTGTAGGAAGCACAGTTCATTTCTACTGTAAGCTCACTGATCGAACCCATAGGAAACACAGTAGAGTGGAAGAGTGCCCTTTTATCAAAAACAGAGTGTGTTTCTTGTAAGGCAAGCTAGCATTTGTTTCCCAGCCCTAAAAGGAGTTGAATCACATGCAGTTTCTGGTTCTACGAGCAAGAGTTGTTTTCTTTTAAAAAGAGTCACTATTGTGCTCCCATTGTCATACACAGGGCAAATTGCACTGGCGTCTGTTCCCAGCATGTACAGTTTATTGGACTGAAAAGGATCTACTGTTCTTGTCAGTTTCCTAAGCAGAATTGAACTAGATATGGCCATGTGTGTAGGAAGCACAGTTCTTTTGTTCTGAGCAATTTCACTGTTCTGGCCCTATAGAAAACACAGTAGAATAGAAGAGTGATCTTTTCTCAAAAGCAGAGTGTGTTTCTTGTAAGGCAAGCTAGCGTTTGTTTCCCAGTCCACAGGCAGTTTTTGGTCCTACGAGCTAGAGTTGTTTTCTGGTAAGGAAAGTCACTATTGCGCTCCCATTGCCACACACAGTGCAAAGAGTACTCGCGTCTGTTCCCATCAAGTACAGTGTATTGGACTGAAGAGGAGCTACTGTTCTTGTCAATTTCCTAAGCAGAGTTGAACTAGATATGGCCCCTGTGTGTAGGAAGCACAGTTCTTTTGTACTGTAAGCTCACTGATCGACACATAGGAAACAGAGTAGAGTAGAAGAGTGCTCTTTTCTCAAAAGCAGAGTGTGTTTCTTGTAAGGCGAGCTAGCATTTGTTTCCCAGTCCTAAATGGAGTTGAATCACATGCAGTTTCTGGTCCTACGAGCAAGAGTTGTTTTCTGGTAAGAAGAGTCACTATTGCGCTCCCATTGTCATACACAGGGCAAATACCACTGGCGTCTGTTCCCAGCATGTACAGTGTATTGGACTGAAGAGGATCTAGTGTTCTTGTCAGTTTCCTAAGCAGAATTGAACTAGATATGTCCGTGTGTGTAGGAAGCACAGTTATTATGTTCTGAGCAAGCTCACTCTTTTGGCCCTATAGGAAACACAGTAGAGTAGAAGAGTGCTCTTTTCTCAAAACCAGAGTGTGTTTCTTGTAAGGCGAGCTAGCGTTTGTTTCCCAGTCCTAAATGGAGTTGAATCACATGCAGTTTTTGGTCCTACGAGCTAGAGTTGTTTTCTGGTAAGGAAAGTCACTATTGCGCTCCCATTGCCCCACACAGTGCAAAGAGGTCTCGCGTCTGTTCCCATCAAGTACAGTGTATTGGACTGAAGAGGAGCTACTGTTCTTGTCAGTTTCCTAAGCAGAGTTGAACTAAATATGGCCCCTGTGTGTAGGAAGCACAGTTCTTTTGTTCTGAGCAAACTGACTGTTCGGACACCATAGAAAACACAGTAGAGTAGAAGAGTGCTCTTTTCTCAAAAGCAGAGTGTGTTTCTTGTAAGGCGAGCTAGCGTTTGTTTCCCAGTTATAAATGGAGTTGAATCCCATGCAGTTTCTGGTCCTACGAGCAAGAGATGTTAACTGGTAAGAAGAGTCACTATTGCGCTCCCATTGCCACATACAGTGCAAATAGCTCTCACGTCTGTTCCCAGCAAGTACAGTGTATTGGACTGAAGAGGAGCTACTGTTCTTGTCAGTTTCCTAAGCAGAGTTGAACTAGATATGGCCCGTGTGTAGGAAGCACAGTTCATTTCTACTGTAAGCTCACTCATCGAACCCATAGGAAACACAGTAGAGTAGAAGAGTGCCCTTTTCTCAAAAACAGAGTGTGTTTCTTGTAAGGCAAGCTAGCATTTGTTTCCCAGCCCTAAATGGAGTTGAATCCCATGCAGTTTCTGGTCCTACGAGCAAGAGATGTTAACTGGTAAGAAGAGTCACTATTGCCCTCCCATTGCCATATACAGTGCAAATAGCTCTCGCGTTGTTCCCAGCAAGTACAGTGTATTGGACTGAAGAGGAGCTACTGTTCTTCTCAGTTTCCTAAGCGGATTAAACTAGGTATGGCCCGTGTGTGTAGGAAGCACAGTTCTTTTGTTCTGAGCAAGCTCACTATTCTGGCCCTATAGGAAACACAGTAAAGTAGAAGAGTGCTCTTTTCTGAGAAGCAGAGTGTGTTTCTTGTAAGGCGAGCTAGCATTTGTTTCCCAGTGCTAAATGGAGTTGAATCACATGCAGTTTCTGGTCCTACGAGCAAGAGTTGTTTTCTGGTAAGAAGAGTCACTATTGCACTCCCATTGTCATACACAGGGCAAATAGCACTGGCGTCTGTTCCCAGCATGTACAGTGTATTGGACTGAAGAGGAGCTACTGTTCTTGTCAGTTTCCTAAGCAGAATTGAACTAGATATGGCCGTGCGTGTAGGAAGCACAGTTCTTTTGTTCTGAGCAAGCTCACTCTTTTGGCCCTATAGGAAACACAGTAGAGTAGAAGAGTGCTCTTTTCTCAAAAGCAGAGTGTGTTTCTTGTAAGGCGAGCTAGCGTTTGTTTCCCAGTCCTAAATTGAGTTGAATCACAGGCAGTTTTTGGTCCTACGAGCTAGAGTTGTTTTCTGGTAAGGAAAGTCACTATTGCGCTCCCATTGCCACACACAGTGCAAAGAGGACTCGCGTCTGTTCCCATCAAGTACAGTGTATTGGACTGAAGAGGAGCTACTGTTCTTGTCAGTTTCCTAAGCAGAGTTGAACTAGATATGGCCCGGGTGTGTAGGAAGCACAGTTCCTTTCTACTGTAAGCTCACTGATCAAACCCATAGGAAACACAGTAGAGTAGAAGAGCGCCCTTTTCTCAAAAAGAGAGTGTGTTTCTTGTAAGGCGAGATAGTTAGTGATCTTTTCTCAAAAGCAGAGTGTGTTTCTTGTAAGGCAAGCTAGCGTTTGTTTCCCAGTCCTAAATGGAGTTGAATCACATGCAGTTTCTGGTCCTACGAGCAAGAGTTGTTTTCTATTAAAAAGAGTCACTATTGTACTCCCATTGTCATACACAGGGCAAATTGCACTGGCGTCTGTTCCCAGCATGTACAGTTTATTGGACTGAAAAGGATCTACTGTTCTTGTCAGTTTCCTAAGCAGAATTGAACTAGATATGGCCATGTGTGTAGGAAGCACAGTTCTTTTGTTCTGAGCAATTTCACTGTTCTGGCCCTATAGAAAACACAGTAGAATAGAAGAGTGATCTTTTCTCAAAAGCAGAGTGTGTTTCTTGTAAGGCAAGCTAGCGTTTGTTTCCCAGTCCACAGGCAGTTTTTGGTCCTACGAGCTAGAGTTGTTTTCTGGTAAGGAAAGTCACTATTGCGCTCCCATTGCCACACACAGTGCAAAGAGTACTCGCGTCTGTTCCCATCAAGTACAGTGTATTGGACTGAAGAGGAGCTACTGTTCTTGTCAATTTCCTAAGCAGAGTTGAACTAGATATGGCCCCTGTGTGTAGGAAGCACAGTTCTTTTGTACTGTAAGCTCACTGATCGACACATAGGAAACAGAGTAGAGTAGAAGAGTGCTGTTTTCGCAAAAGCAAAGTGTGTTTCTTGTAAGGCGAGCTAGCATTTGTTTCCCAGTCCTAAATGGAGTTGAATCACATGCAGTTTCTGGTCCTACGAGCAAGAGTTGTTTTCTGGTAAGAAGAGTCACTATCGCGCTCCCATTGTCATACACAGGGCAAATACCACTGGCGTCTGTTCCCAGCATGTACAGTGTATTGGACTGAAGAGGAGCTACTGTTCTTGTCAGTTTCCTAAGCAGAATTGAACTAGATATGGCCGTGTGTGTAGGAAGCACAGTTATTATGTTCTGAGCAAGCTCACTCTTTTGGCCCTATAGGAAACACAGTAGAGTAGAAGAGTGCTCTTTTCTCAAAACCAGAGTGTGTTTCTTGTAAGGTGAGCTAGCGTTTGTTTCCCAGTCCTAAATGGAGTTGAATCACATGCAGTTTTTGGTCCTACGAGCTAGAGTTGTTTTCTGGTAAGGAAAGTCACTATTGCGCTCCCATTGCCCCACACAGTGCAAAGAGGTCTCGCGTCTGTTCCCATCAAGTACAGTGTATTGGACTGAAGAGGAGCTACTGTTCTTGTCAGTTTCCTAAGCAGAGTTGAACTAGATATGGCCCCTGTGTGTAGGAAGCACAGTTCTTTTTTTCTGAGCAAGCTGACTGTTCGGACCCCATAGGAAACACAGTAGAGTAGAAGAGTGCTCTTTTCTCAAAAGCAGAGTGTGTTTCTTGTAAGGCGAACTAGTGCTTGTTTCCCAGTCTGAAATGGAGTTGAATCCCATGCAGTTTCTGGTCCTAAGAGCAAGAGATGTTAACAGGTAAGAAGAGTCTCTATTGCGCTCCCACTGCCACATACAGTGCAAATAGCTCTCGCGTTTGTTACCAGCAAGTACAGTGTATTGGACTGAAGAGGAGCTACTGTTCTTGTCAGTTTACTAAGCGGAGTTAAACTAGATATGGCCCGTGTGTGTAGGAAGCACAGTTCTTTTGTTCTGAGCAAGCTCACTCTTTTGGCCCTATAGGAAACACAGTGGAGTAGAAGAGTGCTCTTTTCTCAAAAGCAGAGTGTGTTTCTTGTAAGGCAAGCTAGCTTTTTTTCCCAGTCCTAAATTGAGTTGAATCACATGCAGTTTTTGGTCCTACGAGCTAGAGTTGTTTTCTGGTAAGGAAAGTCACTATTGTGCTCCCATTGCCACACACAGTGCAAAGAGCACTCGCGTCTGTTCCCATCAAGTACAGTGTATTGGACTGAAGAGGAGCTACTGTTCTTGTCAATTTCCTAAGCAGAGTTGAACTAGATATGGCCCTGTGTGTAGGAAGCACAGTTCTTTTGTACTGTAAGCTCACTGATCGAACACATAGGAAACAGAGTAGAGTAGAAGAGTGCTCTTTTCTCAAAAGCAGAGTGTGTTTCTTGTAAGGCGAGCTAGCATTTGTTTCCCAGTCCTAAATGGAGTTGAATCACATGCAGTTTCTGGTCCTACGAGCAAGAGTTGTTTTCTGGTAAGAAGAGTCACTATTGCGCTCCCATTGTCATACACAGGGCAAATAGCACTGGCATCTGTTCCCAGCATGTACAGTGTACTGGACTGAAGATGATCTACTGTTCTTGTCAGATTCCTAAGCAGAATTGAACTAGATATGGCCGTGTTTGTAGGAAGCACAGTTCTTTTGTTCTGAGCAAACTGACTGTTCGGACACCATAGAAAACACAGTAGAGTAGAAGAGTGCTCTTTTCTCAAAAGCAGAGTGTGTTTCTTGTAAGGCGAGCTAGCGTTTGTTTCCCAGTTATAAATGGAGTTGAATCCCATGCAGTTTCTGGTCCTAGGAGCAAGAGATGTTAACTGGTAAGAAGAGTCACTATTGCGCTCCCATTGCCATATACAGTGCAAATAGCTCTCACGTCTGTTCCCAGCAAGTACAGTGTATTGGACTGAAGAGGAGCTACTGTTCTTGTCAGTTTCCTAAGCAGAGTTGAACTAGATATGGCCCGTGTGTAGGAAGCACAGTTCATTTCTACTGTAAGCTCACTGATCGAACCCATAGGAAACACAGTAGAGTAGAAGAGTGCCCTTTTATCAAAAACAGAGTGTGTTTCTTGTAAGGCAAGCTAGCATTTGTTTCCCAGCCCTAAATGGAGTTGAATCACATGCAGTTTCTGGTTCTACGAGCAAGAGTTGTTTTCTATTAAAAAGAGTCACTATTGTGCTCCCATTGTCATACACAGGGCAAATTGCACTGGCGTCTGTTCTCAGCATGTACAGTTTATTGGACTGAAAAGGGTCTACTGTTCTTGTCAGTTTCCTAAGCAGAATTGAACTAGATATGGCCATGTGTGTAGGAAGCACAGTTCTTTTGTTCTGAGCAAGCTCACTGTTCTGGCCCTATAGAAAACACAGTAGAGTAGAAGAGTGATCTTTTCTCAAAGTAGAGTGTGTTTCTTGTAAGGCAAACTAGTGCTTGTTTTCCAGTCTGAAATGGAGTTGAATCCCATGCAGTTTCTGGTCCTACGAGCAAGAGATGTTAACTGGTAAGAAGAGTCACTATTGCCCTCCCATTGCCATATACAGTGCAAATAGCTCTCGCGTTGTTCCCAGCAAGTACAGTGTATTGGACTGAAGAGGAGCTACTGTTCTTCTCAGTTTCCTAAGCGGATTAAACTAGGTATGGCCCGTCTGTGTAGGAAGCACAGTTCTTTTGTTCTGAGCAAGCTCACTATTCTGGCCCTATAGGAAACACAGTAGAGTAGAAGAGTGCTCTTTTCTGAGAAGCAGAGTGTGTTTCTTGTAAGGCGAGCTAGCATTTGTTTCCCAGTGCTAAATGGAGTTGAATCACATGCAGTTTCTGGTCCTACGAGCAAGAGTTGTTTTCTGGTAAGAAGAGTCACTATTGCACTCCCATTGTCATACACAGGGCAAATAGCACTGGCGTCTGTTCCCATCAAGTACAGTGTATTGGACTGAAGAGGAGCTACTGTTCTTGTCAGTTTCCTAAGCAGAGTTGAACTAGATATGGCCCGTGTGTGTAGGAAGCACAGTTCTTTTCTACTGTAAGCTCACTGATCGAACCCATAGGAAACACAGTAGAGTAGAAGAGTGCCCTTTTCTCAAAAACAGATTGTGTTTCTTGTAAGGCGAGCTAGCATTTGTTTCCCAGTCTGAAATGGAGTTGAATCACATGCAGTTTCTGGTCCTACGAGCAAGAGTTGTTTTCTATTAAAAAGAGTCACTATTGTGCTCCCATTGTCATACACAGGGCAAATTGCACTGGCGTCTGTTCCCAGCATGTACAGTTTATTGGACTAAAAACGATCTACTGTTCTTGTCAGTTTCCTAAGCAGAATTGAACTAGATATGGCCATGTGTGTAGGAAGCACAGTTCTTTTGTTCTGAGCAATTTCACTGTTCTGGCCCTATAGAAAACACAGTAGAGTAGAAGAGTGATCTTTTCTCAAAAGCAGAGTGTGTTTCTTGTAAGGCAAGCTAGCGTTTGTTTCCCAGTCCTAAATTGAGTTGAATCACATGCAGTTTTTGGTCCTACGAGCTAGGGTTGTTTTCTGGTAAGGAAAGTCACTATTGCGCTCCCATTGCCACACACAGGGCAAAGAGTACTCGTGTCTGTTCCCATGAAATACAGTGTATTGGACTGAAGAGGAGCTACCGTTCTTGTCAATTTCCTAAGCAGAGTTGAACTAGATATGGCCCCTATGTGTAGGAAGCACAGTTCTTTTGTACTGTAAGCTCACTGACCGAACACAAAGGAAACAGAGTAGAGTAGAAGAGTGCTCTTTTCTCAAAAGCAGAGTGTGTTTCTTGTAAGGCGAGCTAGCATTTGTTTCCCAGTCCTAAATGGAGTTGATTCACATGCAGTTTCTGGTCCTACGAGCAAGAGTTGTTTTCTGGTAAGAAGAGTCACTATTGCGTTCCCATTGTCATACACAGGGCAAATACCACTGGCGTCTGTTCCCAGCATGTACAGTGTATTGGACTGAAGAGGAGCTACTGTTCTTGTCAGTTTCCTAAGCAGAATTGAACTAGATATGGCCGTGTGTGTAGGAAGCACAGTTATTATGTTCTGAGCAAGCTCACCCTTTTGTCCCTATAGGAAACACAGTAGAGTAGAAGAGTGCTCTTTTCTCAAAACCAGAGTGTGTTTCTTGTAAGGCGAGCTAGCGTTTGTTTCCCAGTCCTAAATGGAGTTGAATCACATGCAGTTTTTGGTCCTACGAGCTAGAGTTGTTTTCTGGTAAGGAAAGTCACTATTGCGCTCCCATTGCCCCACACAGTGCAAAGAGGACTCACGTCTGTTCCCATCAAGTACAGTGTATTGGACTGAAGAGGAGCTACTGTTCTTGTCAGTTTCCTAAGCAGAGTTGAACTAGATATGGCCCCTGTGTGTAGGAAGCACAGTTCTTTTTTTCTGAGCAAGCTGACTGTTCGGACCCAATAGGAAACACAGTAGAGTAGAAGAGTGCTCTTTTCTCAAAAGCAGAGTGTGTTTCTTGTAAGGCGAACTAGTGCTTGTTTCCAAGTCTGAAATGGAGTTGAATCCCATGCAGTTTCTGGTCCTAAGAGCAAGAGATGTTAACAGGTAAAAAGAGTCTTTATTGCGCTCCCATTGCCATATACAGTGCAAATAGCTCTCGCGTTTGATACCAGCAAGTACAGTGTATTGGACTGAAGAGGAGCTACTGTTCTTGTCAGTTTACTAAGCAGAATTGAACTAGATATGGCCGTGTGTGTCGGAAGCACAGTTCTTTTGTTCTGAGCAAGCTCACTCTTTTGGCCCTATAGGAAACACAGTAGAGTAGAAGAGTGCTCTTTTCTCAAAAGCAGAGTGTGTTTCTTGTAAGGCGAGCTAGCGTTTGTTTCCCAGTCCTAAATGGAGTTGAATCACATGCAGTTTTGGTCCTACAAGCTAGAGTTGTTTTCTTGTAAGGAAAGTCACTATTGTGCTCCCATTGCCACAAACAATGCAAAGAGGACTCGCGTCTGCTCCCATCAAGTACAGTGTATTCGACTGAAGAGGAGCTACTGTTCTTGTCAGTTTCCTAAGCAGAGTTGAACTAGATATGGCCCCTGTGTGTAGGAAGCACAGTTCTTCTGTTCTGAGCAAACTGACTGTTCGGACACCATAGAAAACACAGTAGAGTAGAAGAGTGCTCTTTTCTCAAAAGCAGAGTGTGTTTCTTGTAAGGCGAGCTAGCGTTTGTTTCCCAGTTACAAATGGAGTTGAATCCCATGCAGTTTCTGGTCCTACGAGTAAGAGATGTTAACTGGTAAGAAGAGTCACTATTGCGCTCCCATTGCCATATACAGTGCAAATAGCTCTCACGTCTGTTCCCAGCAAGTACAGTGTATTGGACTGAAGAGGAGCTACTGTTCTTGTCAGTTTCCTAAGCGGAGTTAAACTAGATATGGCCCGTGTGTGTAGGAAGCACAGTTCTTTTGTTCTGAGCAAGCTCACTGTTCGAACCCATAGTAAACATAGTAGATTAGGAGAGTGCTCTTTTCGCAAAAGCAGAGTGTGTTTCTTATAAGGCGAGCTAGCATTTGTTTCCCAGTCCTAAATGGAGTTGAATCACATGCAGTTTCTGGTCCTACGAGCAAGAGTTGTTTTCTGGTAAGAAGAGTGACTGTTGCGCTCCCATTGTCATACACAGGGCAAATAGCACTGGCATCTGTTCCCAGCATGTACAGTGTATTGGACTGAAGAGGATCTACTGCTCTTGTTAGTTTCCTCAGCAGAATTGAACTAGATATGGCCATGTGTGTAGGAAGCACAGTTTTTTGTTCTGAGTAAGCTCACTCTTCTGACCCTTTAGGAAATACCGTAGAGTAGAAGAGTGATCTTTTCTCAAAAGCAGAGTGTGTTTCTTGTAAGGGGAGCTAGCTTTTGTTTCCCAGTCCTAAATGGAGTTGAATCACATGCAGTTTTTGATCCTACGAGCAAGAGTTGTTTTCTGGTAAGGAAAGTTACTATTGCACTCCCATTGCCACACACAGTGCAAAGAGGACTCACGTCTGTTCCCATCAAGTACAGTGTATTGGACTGAAGAGGAGCTACTGTTCTTGTCAGTTTCCTAAGCAGAGTTGAACTAGATATGGCCCGTGTGTAGGAAGCACAGTTCATTTCTACTGTAAGCTCACTGATCGAACCCATAGGAAACACAGTAGAGTAGAAGAGTTCCCTTTTCTCAAAAACAGAGTGTGTTTCTTGTAAGGCGAGCTAGCATTTGTTTCCCAGTCCTAAATGGAGTTGAATCACATGCAGTTTCTGGTTCTACGAGCAAGAGTTGTTTTCTATTAAAAAGAGTCACTATTGTGCTCCCATTGTCATACACAGGGCAAATTGCACTGGCGTCTGTTCTCAGCATGTACAGTTTATTGGACTGAAAGGGGTCTACTGTTCTTGTCAGTTTCCTAAGCAGAATTGAACTAGATATGGCCATATGTGTAGGAAGCACAGTTCTTTTGTTCTGAGCAAGCTCACTGTTCTGGCCCTATAGAAAACACAGTAGAGTAGAAGAGTGATCTTTTCTCAAAAGCAGAGTGTGTTTCTTGTAAGGCGAGCTAGCGTTTGTTTCCCAGTCCTAAATGGAGTTGAATCACATGCAGTTTTTGATCCTACGAGCAAGAGTTGTTTTCTGGTAAGGAAAGTCACTATTGCGCTCCCATTGCCATACACAGTGCAAATAGCACTCGCCTCTGTTCCCATCAAGTACAGTGTATTGGACTGAAGAGGAGCTACTGTTCTTCTCAGTTTCCTAAGCAGAGTTGAACTAGATATGGCCCCTGTGTGTAAGAAGCAAAGTTCTTTTGTTCTGAGCAAGCTGACTCTTCGGACCCCATAGGAAACACAGTAGAGTAGAAGAGAGCTCTTTCCTCAAAGCAGAGTGTGTTTCTTGTAAGGCGAACTAGTGCTTGTTTTCCAGTCCTAAATGGAGTTGAATCCCATGCAGTTTCTGGTCCTACGAGCAAGAGATGTTAACTGGTAAGAAGAGACACTATTGCCCTCCCATTGCCATATATAGTGCAAATAGCTCTCGCGTTGTTCCCAGCAAGTACAGTGTATTGGACTGAAGAGGAGCTACTGTTCTTCTCAGTTTCCTAAGTGGAATAAACTAGGTATGGCCCGTGTGTGTAGGAAGCACAGTTCTTTTGTTCTGAGCAAGCTCACTATTCTGGCCCTATAGGAAACACAGTAGAGTAGAAGAGTGCTCTTTTCTGAGAAGCAGAGTGTGTTTCTTGTAAGGCGAATTAGCATTTGTTTCCCAGTGCTAAATGGAGTTGAATCACATGCAGTGTCTGGTCCTACAAGCAAGAGTTGTTTTCTGGTAAGAAGAGTCACTATTGCAATCCCATTGTCATACACAGGGCAAAAAGCACTGGCGTCTGTTCCCAGCATGTACAGTGTATTGGACTGAAGAGGAGCTACTGTTCTTGTCAGTTTCCTAAGCAGAATTGAACTAGATATGGCCATGTGTGTAGGAAGCACAGTTCTTTTGTTCTGAGCAAGCTCACTGTTCTGGCCCTATAGAAAACACAGTAGAGTAGAAGAGTGATCTTTTCTCAAAAGCAGAGTGCGTTTCTTGTAAGGCGAGCTAGCGTTTGTTTCCCAGTCCTAAATGGAGTTGAATCACATGCAGTTTTTGATCCTACGAGCAAGAGTTGTTTTCTGGTAAGGAAAGTCACTATTGCGCTCCCATTGCCATACACAGTGCAAATAGCACTCGCCTCTGTTCCCTTCAAGTACAGTGTATTGGACTGAAGAGGAGCTACTGTTCTTGTCAGTTTCCTAAGCAGAGTTGAACTAGATATGGCCCCTGTTTGTAAGAAACAAAGTTCTTTTGTTCTGAGCACCTGACTCTTCGGACCCCATAGGAAACACAGTAGAGTAGAAGAGAGCTCTTTTCTCAAAGCAGAGTGTGTTTCTTGTAAGGCGAACTAGTGCTTGTTTTCCAGTCTGAAATGGCATTGAATCCCATGCAGTTTCTGGTCCTACGAGCAAGAGATGTTAACTGGTAAGAAGAGTCACTATTGCCCTCCCATTGCCATATACAGTGCAAATAGCTCTCGCGTTGTTCCCAGCAAGTACAGTGTATTGGACTGAAGAGGAGCTACTGTTCTTCTCAGTTTCCTAAGCGGATTAAACTAGGTATGGCCCGTGTGTGTAGGAAGCACAGTTCTTTTGTTCTGAGCAAGCTCACTATTCTGGCCCTATAGGAAACACAGTAGTGTAGAAGAGTGCTCTTTTCTCAAAAGCAGAGGGTGTTTTTTTGTAAGGCGAGCTAGCATTTGTTTCCCAGTGCTAAATGGAGTTGAATCACATGCAGTTTCTGGTCCTACGAGCAAGAGTTGTTTTCTGGTAAGAAGAGTCACTATTGCACTCCCATTGTCATACACAGGGCAAACAGCACTGGCGTCTGTTCCCAGCATGTACAGTGTATTGGACTGAAGAGGAGCTACTGTTCTTGTCAGTTTCCTAAGCAAAATTGAACTAGATATGGCCGTGTGTGTAGGAAGCACAGTTCTTTTGTTCTGAGCAAGCTCACTCTTTTGGCCCTATAGGAAACACAGTAGAGTAGAAGAGTGCTCTTTTCTCAAAAGCAGAGTGTGTTTCTTGTAAGGCGAGCTAGCGTTTGTTTCCCAGTCCTAAATTGAGTTGAATCACAGGCAGTTTTTGGTCCTACGAGCTAGAGTTGTTTTCTGGTAAGGAAAGTCACTATTGCGCTCCCATTGCCACACACAGTGCAAAGAGGACTCGCGTCTGTTCCCATCAAGTACAGTGTATTGGACTGAAGAGGAGCTACTGTTCTTGTCAGTTTCCTAAGCAGAGTTGAACTAGATATGGCCCGTGTGTGTAGGAAGCACAGTTCTTTTCTACTGTAAGCTCACTGATTGAACCCATAGGAAACACAGTAGAGTAGAAGAGTGCCCTTTTCTCAAAAACAGAGTGTGTTTCTTGTAAGGCGAGCTAGCATTTGTTTCCCAGTCCTAAATGGAGTTGAATCACATGCAGTTTCTGGTCCTACGAGCAAGAGTTGTTTTCTATTAAAAAGAGTCACTATTGTGCTCCCATTGTCATACACAGGGCAAATTGCACTGGCGTCTGTTCCCAGCATGTACAGTTTATTGGACTGAAAAGGATCTACTGTTCTTGTCAGTTTCCTAAGCAGAATTGAACTAGATATGGCCATGTGTGTAGGAAGCACAGTTCTTTTGTTCTGAGTAAGCTCACTCTTCTGACCCTTTAGGAAATACTGTAGAGTAGAAGAGTGATCTTTTCTCAAAAGCAGAGTGTGTTTCTTGTAAGGGGAGCTAGCATTTGTTTCCCAGTCCTAAATGGAGTTGAATCACATGCAGTTTTTGATCCTACGAGCAAGAGTTGTTTTCTGGTAAGGAAAGTCACTATTGCACTCCCATTGCCACACACAGTGCAAAGAGGACTCACGTCTGTTCCCATCAAGTACAGTGTATTGGACTGAAGAGGAGATACTGTTCTTGTCAGTTTCCTAAGCAGAGTTGAACTAGATATGGCCCGTGTGTAGGAAGCACAGTTCATTTCTACTGTAAGCTCACTGATCGAACCCATAGGAAACACAGTAGAGTAGAAGAGTGCCCTTTTCTCAAAACAGAGTGTGTTTCTTGTAAGGCGAGCTAGCATTTGTTTCCCAGTCCTAAATGGAGTTGAATCACATGCAGTTTCTGGTTCTACGTGCAAGAGTTGTTTTCTGTTAAAAAGAGTCACTATTGTGCTCCCATTGTCATACACAGGGCAAATTGCACTGGCGTCTGTTCTCAGCATGTACAGTTTATTGGACTGAAAAGGGTCTACTGTTCTTGTCAGTTTCCTAAGCAGAATTGAACTAGATATGGCCATGTGTGTAGGAAGCACAGTTCTTTTGTTCTGAGCAAGCTCACTGTTCTGGCCCTATAGAAAACACAGTAGAGTAGAAGAGTGATCTTTTCTCAAAAGCAGAGTGTGTTTCTTGTAAGGCGAGCTAGCGTTTGTTTCCCAGTCCTAAATGGAGTTGAATCACATGCAGTTTTTGATCCTACGAGCAAGAGTTGTTTTCTGGTAAGGTAAGTCACTATTGCGATCCCATTGCCATAAACAGTGCAAATAGCACTCGCCTCTGTTCCCATCAAGTACAGTGTATTGGACTGAAGAGGAGCTACTGTTCTTGTCAGTTTCCTAAGCAGAGTTGAACTAGATATGGCCCCTGTGTGTAAGAAGCAAAGTTCTTTTGTTCTGAGCAAGCTGACTCTTCAGACCCCATAGGAAACACAGTAGAGTAGAAGAGAGCTCTTTCCTCAAAGCAGAGTGTGTTTCTTGTAAGGCGAACTAGTGCTTGTTTTGCAGTCCTAAATGGAGTTGAATCCCATGCAGTTTCTGGTCCTACGATTAAGAGATGTTAACTGGTAAGAAGAGTCACTATTGCCCTCCCATTGCCATATGTAGTGCAAATAGCTCTCGCGTTGTTCCCAGCAAGTACAGTGTATTGGACTGAAGAGGAGCTACTGTTCTTGTCAGTTTCCTAAGCAGAATTGAACTAGATATGGCCGTGTGTGTAGGAAGCACAGTTCTTTTGTTCTGAGCAAGCTCACTCTTTTGGCCCTATAGGAAACACAGTAGAGTAGAAGAGTGCTCTTTTCTGAGAAGCAGAGTGTGTTTCTTGTAAGGCGAGCTAGCATTTGTTTCCCAGTGCTAAATGGAGTTGAATCACATGCAATTTCTGGTCCTACAAGCAAGAGTTGTTTTCTGGTAAGAAGAGTCACTATTGCACTCCCATTGTCATACACAGGGCAAATAGCACTGGCGTCTGTTCCCAGCATGTACAGTGTATTGGACTGAAGAGGAGCTACTGTTCTTGTCAGTTTCCTAAGCAGAATTGAACTAGATATGGCCGTGTGTGTAGGAAGCACAGTTCTTTTGTTCTGAGCAAGCTCACTCTTTTGGCCCTATAGGAAACACAGTAGAGTAGAAGAGTGCTCTTTTCTCAAAAGCAGAGTGTATTTCTTGTAAGGCGAGCTAGCGTTTGTTTCCCAGTCCTAAATTGAGTTGAATCACAGGCAGTTTTTGGTCCTACGAGCTAGAGTTGTTTTCTGGTAAGGAAAGTCACTATTGCGCTCCCATTGCCACACACTCTTCAAAGAGGACTCGAGTCTGTTCCCATCAAGTACAGTGTATTGGACTGAAGAGGAGCTACTGTTCTTGTCAGTTTCCTAAGCAGAGTTGAACTAGATATGGCCCCTGTGTGTAAGAAGCAAAGTTCTTTTGTTCTGAGCAAGCTGACTCTTCGGACCCCATAGAAAACACAGTAGAGTGGAGGAGAGCTCTTTTCTCAAAGCAGAGTGTGTTTCTTGTAAGGCGAACTAGTGCTTGTTTTCCAGTCTGAAATGGAGTTGAATCCCATGCAGTTTCTGGTCCTACGAGCAAGAGATGTTAACTGGTAAGAAGAGTCACTATTGCCCTCCCATTGCCATATACAGTGCAAATAGCTCTCGCGTTGTTCCCAACAAGTACAGTGTATTGGACTGAAGAGGAGCTACTGTTCTTCTCAGTTTCCTAAGCGGATTAAACTATGTATGGCCCGTGTGTGTAGGAAGCACAGTTCTTTTGTTCTGAGCAAGCTCACTATTCTGGCCCTATAGGAAACACAGTAGAGTAGAAGAGTGCTCTTTTCTGAGAAGCAGAGTGTGTTTCTTGTAAGGCGAGCTAGCATTTGTTTCCCAGTGCTAAATGGAGTTGAATCACATGCAGTTTCTGGTCCTACGAGCAAGAGTTGTTTTCTGGCAGGAAGAGTCACTATTGCACTCCCATTGTCATACACAGGGCAAATAGCACTGGCGTCTGTTCCCAGCATGTACAGTGTATTGGACTGAAGAGGAGCTACTGTTCTTGTCAGTTTCCTAAGCAGAATTAAACTAGATATGGCCGTGTGTGTAGGAAGCACAGTTCTTTTGTTCTGAGCAAGCTCACTCTTTTGGCCCTATAGGAAACACAGTAGAGTAGAAGAGTGCTCTTTTCTCAAAAGCAGAGTGTGTTTCTTGTAAGGCGAGCTAGCGTTTGTTTCCCAGTCCTAAATTGAGTTGAATCACAGGCAGTTTTTGGTCCTACGAGCTAGAGTTGTTTTCTGGTAAGGAAAGTCACTATTGCGCTCCCATTGCCACACACAGTGCAAAGAGGACTCGCGTCTGTTCCCATCAAGTACAGTGTATTGGACTGAAGAGGAGCTACTGTTCTTGTCAGTTTCCTAAGCAGAGTTGAACTAGATATGGCCCGTGTGTGTAGGAAGCACAGTTCTTTTCTACTGTAAGCTCACTGATCGAACCCATAGGAAACACAGTAGAGTAGAAGAGTGCCCTTTTCTCAAAAAGAGAGTGTGTTTCTTTTAATGCGAGCTAGCATTTGTTTCCCAGTCCTAAATGGAGTTGAATCACATGCAGTTTCTCGTCCTACGAGCAAGAGTTGTTTTCTATTAAAAAGAGTCACTATTGTGCTCCCATTGTCATACACAGGGCAAATTGCACTGGCCTCTGTTCCCAGCATGTACAGTTTATTGGACTGAAAATGATCTACTGTTCTTGTCAGTTTCCTAAGCAGAATTGAACTAGATATGGCCATGTGTGTAGGAAGCACAGTTCTTTTGTTCTGAGCAATTTCACTGTTCTGGCCCTATAGAAAACACAGTAGAGTAGAAGAGTGATCTTTTCTGAAAAGCAGAGTGTGTTTCTTGTAAGGCGAGCTAGTGTTTGTTTCCCAGTCCTAAATGGAGTTGAATCACATGCAGTTTTTGGTCCTACGAGCTAGAGTTGTTTTCTGGTAAGGAAAGTCACTATTGTGCTCCCATTGCCACAAACAGTGCAAAGAGGACTCGCGTTTGTTCCCATCAAGTACAGTGTATTGGACTGAAGAGGAGCTACTGTTCTTGTCAGTTTCCTAAGCAGAGTTGAACTAAATATGGCCCCTGTGTGTAGGAAGCACAGTTCTTTTGTTCTGAGCAAGCTCACTGTTCGAACCCATAGTAAACACAGTAGATTAGAACAGTGCTCTTTTCTCAAAAGCAGAGTGTGTTTCTTATAAGGCGAGCTAGCACTTGTTTCCCAGTCCTAAATGGAGTTGAATCACATGCAGTTTCTGGTCCTACGAGCAAGAGTTGTTTTCTGGTAAGAAGAGTCACTATTGTGCTCCCATTGTCATACACAGGGCAAATAGCACTGGCATCTGTTCCCAGCATGTACAGTGTATTGGACTGAATAGGAGCTACTGTTCTTGTCAGTTTCCTCAGCAGAATTGAACTAGATATGGCCATGTGTGTAGGAAACACAGTTCTTTTGTTCTGAGTAAGCTCACTGTTCTGACCCTATAGGAAATACCGTAGAGTAGAAGAGTGCTCTTTTCTGAGAAGCAGAGTGTGTTTCTTGTAAGGCGAGCTAGCATTTGTTTCCCAGTGCTAAATGGAGTTGAATCACATGCAGTTTCTGGTCCTACGAGCAAGAGTTGTTTTCTGGTAAGAAGAGTCACTATTGCACTCCCATTGTCATACACAGGGCAAATAGCACTGGCGTCTGTTCCCAGCATGTACAGTGTATTGGACTGAAGAGGAGCTACTGTTCTTGTCAGTTTCCTAAGCAGAATTGAACTAGATATGGCCGTGTGTGTAGGAAGCACAGTTCTTTTGTTCTGAGCAAGCTCACTCTTTTGGCCCTATAGGAAACACAGTAGAGTAGAAGAGTGCTCTTTTCTCAAAAGCAGAGTGTGTTTCTTGTAAGGCGAGCTAGCGTTTGTTTCCCAGTCCTAAATTGAGTTGAATCAGAGGCAGTTTTTGGTCCTACGAGCTAGAGTTGTTTTCTGGTAAGGAAAGTCACTATTGCGCTCCCATTGCCACACACAGTGCAAAGAGGACTCGCGTCTGTTCCCATCAAGTACAGTGTATTGGACTGAAGAGGAGCTACTGTTCTTGTCAGTTTCCTAAGCAGAGTTGAACTAGATATGGCCCGTGTGTGTAGGAAGCACAGTTCTTTCCTACTGTAAGCTCACTGATCGAACCCACAGGAAACACAGTAGAGTAGAAGAGTGCCCTTTTCTCAAAAAGAGAGTGTGTTTCTTGTAAGGCGAGCTAGCATTTGTTTCCCAGTCCTAAATGGAGTTGAATCACATGCAGTTTCTGGTCCTACGAGCAAGAGTTGTTTTCTATTAAAAAGAGTCACTATTGTGCTCCCATTTTCATACACAGGGCAAATTGCACTGGCATCTGTTCCCAGCATGTACAGTTTATTGGACTGAAAAGGATCTACTGTTCTTGTCAGTTTCCTAAGCAGAATTGAACTAGATATGGCCATGTGT
Source organism: Peromyscus eremicus (assembly GCF_949786415.1). NCBI lineage: Eukaryota > Metazoa > Chordata > Mammalia > Rodentia > Cricetidae > Peromyscus > Peromyscus eremicus. The sequence continues at coordinate 214,048 of NW_026734391.1, forward strand.
GTAGGAAGCACAGTTCTTTTGTTCTGAGCAATTTCACTGTTCTGGCCCTATAGAAAACACAGTAGAGTAGAAGAGTGATCTTTTCTCAAAAGCAGAGTGTGTTTCTTGTAAGGCGATCTAGCGTTTGTTTCCCAGTCCTAAATGGAGTTGAATCACATGCAGTTTTTGGTCCTACGAGCTAGAGTTGTTTTCTGGTAAGGAAAGTCACTATTGTGCTCCCATTGCCACAAACAGTGCAAAGAGGACTCACGTCTGTTCCCATCAAGTACAGTGTATTGGACTGAAGAGGAGCTACTGTTCTTGTCAGTTTCCTAAGCAGAGTTGAACTAGATATGACCCCTGTGTATAGGAAGCACAGTTCTTTTGTTCTGAGCAAACTGACTGTTCGGACACCATAGGAAACACAGTAGAGTAGAAGAGTGCTCTTTTCACAAAAGCAGAGTGTGTTTCTTGTAAGGCGAACTAGTGCTTGTTTCCCAGTCTGAAATGGAGTTGAATCCCATGCAGTTTTTGGTCCTACGAGCAAGAGCTGTTAACTGGTAAGAAGAGTCACTATTGTGCTCCCATTGCCATATACAGTGCAAATAGCTCTCGCGTCTATTCCCAGCAAGTACAGTGTATTGGACTGAAGAGGAGCTACTGTTCTTGTCAGTTTCCTAAGTGGAGTTAAACTAGATATGGCCCGTGTGTGTATGAAGCACAGTTCTTTTGTTCTGAGCAAGCTCACTGTTCGAACCCATAGTAAACACAGAGGATTAGAACAGTGCTCTTTTCTCAAAAGCAGAGTGTGTTTCTTATAAGGCGAGCTAACATTTGTTTCCCAGTCCTAAATGGAGTTGAATCACATGCAGTTTCTGGTCCTACGAGCAAGAGTTGTTTTCTGGTAAGAAGAGTCACTATTGTGCTCCCATTGTCATACACAGGGCAAATAGCACTGGCATCTGTTCCCAGCATGTACAGTGTATTGGACTGAATAGGAGCTACTGTTCTTGTCAGTTTCCTCAGCAGAATTGAACTAGATATGGCCATGTGTGTAGGAAGCACAGTTCTTTTGTTCTGAGTAAGCTCACTGTTCTGACCCTATAGGAAATACCGTAGAGTAGAAGAGTGATCTTTTCTCAAAAGCAGAGTGTGTTTCTTGTAAGGGGAGCTAGCATTTGTTTCCCAGTCCTAAATGGAGTTGAATCACATGCAGTTTTTGATCCTACGAGCAAGAGTTGTTTTCTGGTAAGGAAAGTCACTATTGCGCTCCCATTGCCACACACAGTGCAAAGAGGACTCGCGTCTGTTCCCATCAAGTACAGTGTATTGGACTGAAGAGGAGCTACTGTTCTTGTCAGTTTCCTAAGCAGAGTTGAACTAGATATGGCCCGTGTGTGTAGGAAGCACAGTTCTATTGTTCTGAGCAAGCTCACTGTTCTGGCCCTATAGGAAACACAGTAGAGTAGAAGAGTGCTCTTTTCTCTAAAGCAGAGTGTGTTTCTTGTAAGGCGAGCTCGCTTTGGTTTCCCAGTCCTAAATGGAGTTGAGTCACATGCAGTTTTTGGTCCTACGAGCAAGAGTTGTTTTCTGGTAAGAAGAGTCACTATTTCGCTCCAATTGCCATCCACAGTGCAAATAGCACTCGCGTCTGTTCCCAGCAAGTACAGTGTATTGGACTGAAGAGGAGCTACTTCTCTTGTCAGTTTCCTAAGCAGAGTTGAACTAGATATGGCCCGGGTGTAGGAAGCACAGTTCTTTTGTTCTGAGCAAGTTCTCTGTTTGGACCCCATAGGAAACACAGTAGAGTAGAAGAGTGCTCTTTTCTCAAAAGCAGAGTGTGTTTCTTGTAAGGCGAGCTAGCGTTTGTGTCCCAGTCCTAAATGGAGTTGAATCACATGCAGTTTCTGGTCCTACGAGTAAGACTTGTTTTATGGTAAGAATAGTCACTATTGCGCTGCCATTGCCATACACAGGACAAATAGCACTGGCATCTGTTCCCAGCAAGTACAGTGTATTGTACTGAAGAGGATCTACTATTCTTGTCAATTTCTTAAGCAGAATTGAACTAGATATGACCGTATGTGTAGGAAGCACAGTTCTTTTGTTCTGAGCAAGCTCACTGTTTTGGTCTTAATGGAAACACAGTTGAGTATAAGAGTGCTCTTTTCTCAAAAGCAGAGTGTGTTTCTTGTAAGGCGAACTCGCGTTTGTTTCCCAGTCCTAAATGGAGTTGAGTCACATGCAGTTTTTGGTCCTACGAGTAAGACTTGTTTTATGGTAAGAATAGTCACTATTGTGCTCCAATTGCCATACACAGTGCAAATAGCACTCGCGTCTGTTCCCAGCAAGTACAGTGTATTGGACTGAAGAGGAGCTACTGTTCTTGTCAGGTTCCTAAGCAGAGTTGAACTAGATATGGTCCGTGTGTGTAGGAAGCACAGTTCTTTTGTTCTGAGCAAGCTCACTGTTTGGACCCCATAGGAAACACAGTAGAGTAGAAGAGTGCTCTCTTCTCAAAAGCAGAGTGTGTTTCTTGTAAGGCGAGCTAGCATTTGTTTCCCAGTCTTAACTGGAGTTGAATCCCATGCAGTTTCTGGTCCTAGGAGCAAGAGTTGTTTTCTGGTAAGAAGAGTCACTATTGCGCTCCCATTGTCATACACAGGGCATATAGCACTCGCGTCTGTTCCCAGCAAGTACAGTGTTTTGGACTGAAGAGGATCTACTATTCTTGTCAGTTTCCTAAGCAGAATTGAAGTAGATATGACCGTGTGTTTAGGAAGCACAGTTCTTTTGTTCTGAGCAAGCTCACTCTTTTGGCCCTATAGGAAACACAGTAGAGTACAAGAGTGCTCTTTTCTCAAAAGCAGAGTGTGTTTCTTGTAAGGCGAGCGCGCGTTCATTTCCCAGTCCTAAATGGAGTTGAGTCACATGCAGTTTTTGCTCCTACGAGCAAGAGTTGTTTTCTGGTAAGAAGAGTCACTATTGTGCTCCAATTGTCATACACAGTGCAAATAGCACTCGCGTCTGTTCCCAGCAAGTACAGTGTATTGGACTGAAGAGGAGCTACTGTTCTTGTCAGTTTCCTACGCAGAGTTGAACTAGATATGGCCGTGTGTGTAGGAAGCACAGTTCTTTTGTTATGAGCAAGCTCACTGTTCAGGCCCTATAGGAAACACAGTAGAGTAGAAGAGTGCTCTTTTCTCAAAAGCAGATTGTGTTTCTTGTAAGGCGAGCTAGCGTTTGTTTCCCAGTCCTATATGGAGTTGAATCCGATGCAGTTTCTGGTCCTACGAGCAAGAGTTGTTTTCTGGTAAGGAAAGTCACTATTGCGCTCCCATTGCCATACACAGTGCAAATAGCACTCACGTCTGTTCCCAGCAAGTACAGTGTATCGGACTGAAGAGGATCTACTGTTCTTGTCAGTTTCCTAAGCAGAGTTGTACGAGATATGTCCCGCGTGTTTAGGAAGCACAGTTCTTTTGTTCTGAGCAAGCTCACTGTTTGGACCCCATAGGAAACACAGTAGAGTAGAAGAGTGCTCTTTTCACAAAAGCAGAGTGTGTTTCTTGTCAGGCGAGCTAGCGTTTGTTTCCCAGTCCTAAATGGAGTTGAATCACATGCAGTTTCTGGTCCTACAAGCAAGAGTTGTTTTCTGGTAAGAAGAGTCACTATTGAGCTGCCATTTCCATACACAGGACAAATAGCACTGGCGTCTTTTCCCAAAAAGTACAGTGTATTTGATGGAAGAGGATCTACTGTTCTTGTCAGGTTCCTAAGCAGACTTGAACTAGATATGACCGTGTGTGTAGGAAGCACAGTTTTTTTGTTCTGAGCAAGCTCACTGTTCAGAACAAATAGGAAACACAGTAGAGTATAGAGTGCTCTTTCCTCAAAAGCAGAGTGTGTTTCTTGGAAGGCGAGCTAGCGTTTGTTTCGCAGTCATAAATGGAGTTGAATCACACGCAGTTTGTGGTCCTACGAGCAAGAGTTGTTTTATGGTAAGAAGAGTCACTATTGCACTGCCATTGCCATACACAGGACAAATAGCACTGTTGTCTGTTCCCAGCAGTACAGTGTATTGGACTGAAGAGGATCTACTGTTCTTGTCAGGTTCTTAAGCAGAATTGAACTAGGTGTGGCGGTGTGTGCAGGAAGCTCGATTTTTTGTTCTGAGCAAGCTCACTGTTCGGACCTCATAGGAAACACAGTAGTGTAGAAGAGTGCTCTTTTCTCAAAAGCAGAGTGTGTTTCTTGTAAGGCGAGCTAGCGTTTGTTTGCTAGTCCTAAATGGAGTTCAATCACAGGCAGTTTCTGGTCCTATGAGCAAGAGTTGTTTTCTGGTAAGAAGAGTCAATATTGCGCTGCCATTGGCATACACAGGACAAATAGTACTGGAGTCTCTTCCCAGGAAGTACAGTGTATTGGACTGAAGAGGATCTACTGTTCTTGTCAGGTTCCTAAGCAGAATTGAACTAGATATGGCCGTGTGTGTAGGAAGCACAGTTCTTTTGTTCTGAGCAAGTTCACTGTTCGGACCTCTTAGGAAACACAATAGAGTAGAAGAGTGCTTTTTTCTCTAACTCAGAGTGTGTTTCTTGTAAGGCGAGCTAGCATTTGTTTCCCAGTCCTAAGTGGAGTTGAATCACATGCAGTTTCTGGTCCTACAAGCAAGAGTTGTTTTCTGGTAAGGAGAGTCACTATTGTGCTGCCATTGCCATACACAGGACAAATAGCACTGGCGTCTCTTCCCAGCAAGTACAGTGTATTGGACGGAAGAGAATCTACTGTTCTTGTCAGGTTCCTAATCAGACTTGAACTAGATATGGCCATGTTTGTAGGAAGCACAGTTTTTTTGTTCTGAGCAAGCTCACTGTTCGGACCCCATAGGGAACACAGTAGAGTTAGAAGAGTGCTCTTTTCTCTAAAGCAGATTGTGTTTCTTGTAAGGCGAGCTCGCCTTTGTTTACCAGTCCTAAAGGGAGTTGTCACAGGCAGTTTTTGGTCCTACGAGAAAGAGTTGTTTTCTGGTAAAAAGAGTCACTATTGCGCTTCAATTGCCATACACAGTGCAAATAGCACTCGCGTCTGTTCCCCGCAAGTACAGTGTATTGGACTGAATAAAAGCTACTGTTCTTGTTAGTTTCCAAAGCAGAGTTGAACTAGATATGGCCCGTGTGTAGGAAGCACAGTTCTTTTGTTCTGAGCAAGCTCACTGTTCTGGCCCTACAGGAAACACAGTAGTGTAGAAGAGTGCTCTTTCTCTAAAGCAGAGTGTGTTTCTTGTAAGGCGAGCTAGCGTTTGTTTCCCAGTCCTGAATGGAGTTGAATCACATGCAGTTTCTGGTCCTACGAGCAAGAGTTGTTTTATGGTAAGAAGAGTCACTATTGCGCTGCCATTGGCATACACAGGACAAATTCCACTGGCGTCTGTTCCCAGCAAGTACAGTGTATTGGACTGAAGAGGATCTACTGTTCTTGTCAGGTTCCTAAGCAGAATTGAACTAGATATGGCCGTGTGTGTAGGAAGCACAGTTTTATTGTTCTGAGCAAGCTCACTGTTCGGACCACATAGGAAACACAGCAGAGTTGAATTTTGCTCTTTCTCAAAAGCAGAGTGTGTTTCTTGTAAGGCGAGCTAGCGTTTGTTTCCCAGTCCTAAATGGAGTTGAATCCCATGCAGTTTCTGGTCCTACGAGCAAGAGTTGTTTTCTGGTAAGGAAAGTAACTATTGAGCTCCCATTGCCATACACAGTGCAAATAGCCCTCCCGTCTGTTCCCAGCAAGTACAGTGTATCGGACTGAAGAGGAGCTACTGTTCTTGTCAGTTTCCTAAGCAGAGTTGAACTAGAGATGGTCGGTGTGTGTAGGAAGAACAGTTCTTTTGTTCTGAGCAAGCTCACTGTTTGGACCCCATAGGAAACTCAGTAGAGTAGAAGAATGCTCTTTTCTCAAAAGCAGAGTGTGTTTCTTGTAAGGCGAGCTAGCGTTTGTTTCCCAGTCCTAAATGGAGTTGAATCACATGCAGTTTTTGATCCTACGAGCAAGAGTTGTTTTTTGGTAAGACGAGTCACTATTGTGCTCCAATTGCCATACACAGTGCAAAAAGCACTCGCGTCTGTTCCGAGCAAGTACAGTGTATAGGACTGAAGAGGAGCTACTGTTCTTGTCAGGTTCCTAAGCAGAGTTGAACTAGATATGGTCTGTGTGTGTAGGAAGCACGGTTGTTTTGTTCTGAGCAAGCTCACTGTTTAGACCCCATAGGAAACACAGTAGAGTAGAAGAGTGCTCTTTTCTCAAAAGCAGAGTGTGTTTCTTGTAAGGCGAGCTTGAGTTTGTTTCCCAGTCCTAAATGGAGTTGAATCCCATGCAGGATCCCGTCCTACAAGCAAGAGTTTTTTTCTGGTAAGAAGAGTCACTATTGTGCTGCCGTTGCGATACACAGGACAAATAGCACTGTTGTCTGTTCCCAGCAGTACAGTGTATTAGACTGAAGAGGATCTACTGTTCTTCTCAGGTTCCTAAGCAGAATTGAACTAGGTATGGTGGTGTGTGTAGGAAGCACGTTTTTTTGTTCTGAGCAAGCTCACTGTTCGGACCTCATAGGAAACACAGTAGAGTAGAAGAGTGCTCTTTTCTCAAAAGCAGAGTGTGTTTCTTGTAAGGCGAGCTAGCGTTTGTTTCCTAGTCCTAAATGGAGTTCAATCACAGGCAGTTTCCGCTCCAATGAACAAGAGTTGTTTTCTGGTAAGGAAAGTCACTATTGTGCTCATATTGCCATACACAGTGCAAATAGCCCTCGCGTCTGTTCCGAGCAAGTACAGTGTTTTGGACTGAATAGGAGCTACTGTTCTTGTCAGTTTCCTAAGCAGAGTTGAACTAGATATGGCCGTGTGTGTAGGAAGCACAGTTTTTTTGTTCTGAGCAAGCTCACTGTTCGGAACACATAGGAAACACAGTAGAGTAGAAGAGTGCTCTTTTCTCAAAAGCAGAGTGTGTTTTTGGAAGGCGAGCTAGCGTTTGTTTCCCAGTCCTAAATAGAGTTGAGTCACATGCAGTTTTTTGTCCTACGAGCAAGAGTTGTTTTCTGGTAAGACGAGTCACTATTGTGCTCCAATTGCCATTCACAGTGCAAATAGCACTCAAGTCTGTTCCGAGCAAGTACAGTGTATTGGACTGAAGAGGAGCTACTGTTCTTGTCAGTTTCTTAAGCAGAGTTGAACTAGATATGGCCCGTGTGTGTAGGAAGCACATTTCTTTTGTTCTGAGCAAGCTCACTGTTTGGACCCCATAGGAAATACAGTAGAGTAGAAGAGTGCTCTTTTCTCTAAAGCAGAGTGTGTTTCTTGTAAGGCGAGCTAGCGTTTGTTTCCCATTCCTAAATGGAGTTGAATCCCATGCAGTTTCCCGTCCTACGAGCAAGAGTTTTTTTCTGGTAAGAAGAGTCACTATTGCGCTGCTGTTGCGATACACAGGACAAATAGCACTGTTGTCTGTTCCCAGCAGTACAGTGTATTGGACTGAAGAGGATCTACTGTTCTTCTCAGGTTCCTAAGCAGAATTGAACTAGGTATGGTGGTGTGTGTAGGAAGCACAGTTTTTTTGTTCTGAGCAAGCTCACTGTTCGGACCTCATAGGAAACACAGTAGAGTAGAAGAGTGCTCTTTTCTCAAAAGCAGAGTGTGTTTCTTGTAAGGCGAGCTAGCGTTTATTTCCTAGTCCTAAATGGAGTTCAATCACAGGCAGCTTCCGGTCCAATGAACAAGAGTTGTTTTCTGGTAAGGAAAGTCACTATTGTGCTCATATTGCCATACACAGTGCAAATAGCACTCGCGTCTGTTCCCAGCAAGTACAGTGTATTGGACTGAATAGGAGCTACTGTTCTTGTCAGTTTCCTAAGCAGAGCTGATTTGATACGGCCGTGTGTGTAGGAAGCACAGTACTTTTGTTCTGAGCAAGCTCACTGTTTGGACCCCATTGGAAACACAGTAGAGTAGAAGTGTGCTCTTTTCTCAAAAGCAGAGGGTGTTTCTTATAAGGCGAGCCGAGCTAGCGTTTGTTTCCCAGTCCTAAATGGAGTTGAATCACATGCAGTTTCTGGTACTATGAGCAAGAGTTGTTTTTTGGTAAGAAGAGTCACTATTGTTCTCCCATTGACATACACGGGGCAAATAGCACTGGTGTCTGTTCCCAGCATGTACAGTGTATTGGACTGAAGAGGATCTACTGTTCTTGTCAGTGTCCTCAGGAGAGTTGAACTAGATATGATCCGTGTGTGTAGGAAGCACAGTTCTTTTGTTCTGAGCAAGCTCACTGTTTGGACCCCATTGGAAACACAGTAGAGTAGAAGAGTGCTCTTTTCTCAAAAGCAGAGTGTGTTTCTTATAAGGCGAGCCGGGCTAGCGTTTGTTTCCCAGTCCTAAATGGAGTTGAATCACATGCAGTTTCTGGTCCTACGAGCAAGAGTTGTTTTCTGGTAAGAAGAGTCACTATTGTGCTCCCATTTTCATACACAGGGCAAATAGCACTGGTGTCTGTTCCCAGCATGTACAGTGTATTGGACTGAAGAGGATCTATTGTTCTTGTCAGGTTCCTAAGCAGAGTTGAACTAGATATGGCCGTGTGTGTAGGAAGCACAGTTCTTTTGTTCTGAGCAAGCTCACTGTTCTGGCCCTATAGGAAACACAGTAGAGTAGAAGAGTGCTCTTTTCTCTAAAGCAGAGTGTGTTTCTTGTAAGGCAAGCTAGCATTTGTTTCCTAGTCCTAAATGGAGTTCAATCACAGGCAGTTTCCGGTCCAATGAGCAAGAGTTGTTTTCTGGTAAGGAAAGTCACTATTGTGCTCATATTGCCATACACAGTGCAAATAGCACTCGTGTCTGTTCCCAGCAAGTACAGTGTATTGGACTGAATAGGAGCTACTGTTCTTGTCAGTTTCCTAAGCAGAGTTGAACTAGTTATGGCCGTGTGTGTAGGAAGCACAGTTCTTTTGTTCTGAGCAAGCTCACTGTTCAGGCCCTATAGGAAACACAGTAGAGTAGAAGAGTGCTCTTTTCTCAAAAGCAGAGTGTGTTTCTTGTAAGGTGAGCTAGCGTTTGTTTCCCAGTCCTAAATGGAGTTGAATCCCATGCAGTTTCTGGTCCTACGAGCAAGAGTTGTTTTCTGGTAAGAAGAGTCAATATTGTGCTGCCATTGCCCTACACAGGACAAATAGCACTGGCGTCTGTTCCCAGCAAATACAGTGTATTGGACTGAAAAGGAGCTACTGTTCTTGTCAGTTTCCTAAGCAGAAGTGAACTAGATATGGTCCGTGTGTGTAGGAAGCACAGTTCTTTTGTTCTGAGCAAGCTCACTGTTAGAACCACATAGGAAACACAGTAGAGTCGAAGAGTGCTCTTTTCTCTAAAGCAGAGTGTGTTTCTTGTAAGGCGAGCTAGCGTTTGTTTCGCAGCCCTAAATGGAGTGGAATCACATGCAGTTTCTGGTCCTATGAGCAAGAGTTGTTTTCTGGTAAGGAAAGTCACTATTGCGCTCCGATTGACATACACAGTGCAAATAGCACATGCGTCTGTTCCCAGCAAGTACAGTGTATCAGACTGAAGAGGAGCAACCGTTCTTGTCAGTTTCCTAAGCAGAGTTGAACTAGATATGGCCCGTGTGTGTAGGAAGCACAGTTCTTATGTTCTGAGCAAGCTCACTGTTCTGGCCCTATAGGAAACACAGTAGAGTAGAAGAGTGCACTTTTCTTAAAAGCAGAGTGTGTTTCTTGTAAGGCGAGCTCGCGTTTGTTTCCCAGTCCTAAATGGAGTTGAGTCGCATGCAGTTTTTGGTCCTACTAGCAAGAGTTGTTTTCTGGTAAGAAGAGTCACTGTTGCGCTCCAAATGCCATATACAGTGCAAATAGCACTTGCGTCTGTTCCCAGCAAGTACAGTGTATCGGACTGTATAGGAGCTACTGTTCTTGTCAGGTTCCTAAGCAGACTTGAATTAGATAAAGCCGTGTTTGGAGGAAGCACAGTTTTTTTGTTCTGAGCAAGCTCACTGTTCGGAACACATAGGAAACAGTAGAGTAGAAGAGTGCTCTTTTCTCAAAAGCAGAGTGTGTTTCTTGGAAGGCGAGCTAGCGTTTGTTTCCCAGTCCTAAATGGAGTTGAGTCACATGCAGTTTTTTGTCCTACGAGCAAGAGTTGTTTTCTGGTAAGACGAGTAACTATTGTGCTCCAATTGCCATACACAGTGCAAATAGCACTCGCGTCTGTTCCTAGCAAGTACAGTGTATTGGACTGAATAGTTGCTACTGTTCTTGTCAGTTTCCTAAGCAGAGTTGAACTAGATATGGTCCATGTGTGTAGGAAGCACAATTCTTTGTTCTCAGCAAGCTAACTGTTCTGGCCCTATAGGAAACACAGTAGAGTAGAAGAGTGCTCTTTTCTCAAAAGCAGAGTGTGTTTCTTGTAAGGCGAGCTAGCGTTTGTTTCGCAGTCCTAAGTGGAGTTGAATCACATGCAGTTTCTGGTCCTACGAGCAAGAGTTGGTTTCTGGTAAGGAAGTCACTATTGTGCTCCCATTGCCATACACAGTGCAAATAGCACTCGCGTCTGTTCCCAGCAAGTACAGTGTATCTGACTGAAGAGGAGCTACCGTTCTTGTCAGTATCCTAAGCAGAGTTGAACTAAATATGGCCCGTGTGTGTAGGAAGCACAGTACTTTTGTTCTGAGGAAGCTCACTGTTTGGACCCCATAGGAAACACAGTAGAGTAGAAGAGTGCTCTTTTCTCAAAAGCAGAGTGTGTTTCTTGTAAGGCGAGCCGGGCTAGCGTTTGTTTCCCAGTCCTAAATGGAGTTGAATCACATGCAGTTTCTGGTCCTACGAGCAAGAGTTGTTTTCTGGTAAGAAGAGTCACTAGTGTGCTCCCATTTTCATACACAGGGCAAATAGCACTGGCGTCTGTTCCCAGCATGTACAGTGTATTGGACTGAAGAGGATCTATTGTTCTTGTCAGGTTCCTAAGCAGAGTTGAACTAGATATGGCCGTGTGTGTAGGAAGCACAGTTCTTTTGTTCTGAGCAAGCTCACTGTTCTGGCCCTATAGGAAACACAGTAGAGTAGAAGAGTGCTCTTTTCTCTAAAGCAGAGTGTGTTTCTTGTAAGGCAAGCTAGCATTTGTTTCCTAGTTCTAAATGGAGTTCAATCACAGGCAGTTTCCGGTCCAATGAGCAAGAGTTGTTTTCTGGTAAGGAAAGTCACTATTGTGCTCATATTGCCATACACATTGCAAATAGCACTCGTGTCTGTTCGCAGCAAGTACAGTGTATTGGACTGAATAGGAGCTACTGTTCTTGTCAGTTTCCTAAGCAGAGTTGAACTAGTTATGGCCGTGTGTGTAGGAAGCACAGTTCTTTTGTTCTGAGCAAGCTCACTGTTCAGGCCCTATAGGAAACACAGTAGAGTAGAAGAGTGCTCTTTTCTCAAAAGCAGAGTGTGTTTCTTGTAAGGTGAGCTAGCGTTTGTTTCCCAGTCCTAAATGGAGTTGAATCCCATGCAGTTTCTGGGCCTACGAGCAAGAGTTGTTTTCTGGTGAGAAGAGTCAATATTGTGCTGCCATTGCCCTACACAGGACAAATAGCACTGGCATCTGTTCCCAGCAAATACAGTGTATTGGACTGAAAAGGAACTACTGTTCTTGTCAGTTTCCTAAGCAGAAGTGAACTAGATATGGTCCGTGTGTGTAGGAAGCACAGTTTTTTTGTTCTGAGCAAGCTCACTGTTTGGACCACATAGGAAACACAGTAGAGTCGAAGAGTGCTCTTTTCTCTAAAGCAGAGTGTGTTTCTTGTAAGGCGAGCTAGCGCTTGTTTCGCAGTCCTAAATGGAGTGGAATCACATGCAGTTTCTGGTCCTATGAGCAAGAGTTGTTTTCTGGTAAGGAAAGTCACTATTGCGCTCCCATTGCCATACACAGTGCAAATAGCACATGCGTCTGTTCCCAGCAAGTACAGTGTATCAGACTGAAGAGGAGCTACTGTTCTTGTCAGTTTCCTAAGCAGAGTTGAACTAGATATGGCCCGTGTGTGTAGGAAGCACAGTTCTTATGTTCTGAGCAAGCTCACTGTTCTGGCCCTATAGGAAACCCAGTAGAGTAGAAGAGTGCACTTTTCTTAAAAGCAGAGTGTGTTTCTTGTAAGGCGAGCTCGCGTTTGTTTCCCAGTCCTAAATGGAGTTGAGTCGCATGCAGTTTTTGGTCCTACTAGCAAGAGTTGTTTTCTGGTAAGAAGAGTCACTGTTGGGCTCCAAATGCCACATACAGTGCAAATAGCACTCGCGTCTATTCCCAGCAAGTACAGTGTATTGGACTGAATAGGAGCTACTGTTCTTGTCAGGTTCCTAAGCAGACTTGAATTAGATATGGCCGTGTTTGGAGGAAGCACAGTTTTTTTGTTCTGAGCAAGCTCACTGTTCGGAACACATAGGAAACAGTAGAGTAGAAGAGTGCTCTTTTCTCAAAAGCAGAGTGTGTTTCTTGGAAGGCGAGCTAGCGTTTGTTTCCCAGTCCTAAATGGAGTTGAGTCACATGCAGTTTTTTGTCCTATGAGCAAGAGTTGTTTTCTGGTAAGATGAGTCACTATTGTGCTCCAATTGCCATACACAGTGCAAATAGCACTCGCGTCTGTTCCTAGCAAGTACAGTGTATTGGACTGAATAGTTGCTACTGTTCTTGTCAGTTTCCTAAGCAGAGTTGAACTAGATATGGTCCATGTGTGTAGGAAGCACAATTCTTTTGTTCTCAGCAAGCTCACTGTTCTGGCCCTATAGGAAACACAGTAGAGTAGAAGAGTGCTCTTTTCTCAAAAGCAGAGTGTGTTTCTTGTAAGGCGAGCTAGCGTTTGTTTCGCAGTCCTAAGTGGAGTTGAATCACATGCAGTTTCTGGTCCTACGAGCAAGAGTTGGTTTCTGGTAAGGAAGTCACTACTGTGCTCCCATTGCCATACACAGTGCAAATAGCACTCGCGTCTGTTCCCAGCAATTACAGTGTATCTGACTGAAGAGGAGCTACTGTTCTTGTCAGTATCTTAGCAGAGTTGAATTAGATATGGCCCGTGTGTGTAGGAAGCACAGTACTTTTGTTCTGAGGAAGCTCACTGTTTGGACCCCATAGGAAACACAGTAGAGTAGAAGAGTGCTCTTTTCTCTAAAGCAGAGTGTTGTTTCTTGTAAGGTGAGCTCGCGTTTGTTTCCCAGTCCTAAATGGAGTTGAGACACATTTAGTTTTTGGTCCTATGAGCAAGAGTTGTTTTCTGGTAAGAAGAGTCACTATTGTGTTCCAAGTGCCATACACAGTGCAAATAGTACTCGCGTCTGTTCCCGTCAAGTACAGTGTATTGGACTGACTAGGAGCTACTGTTCTTGTCAGTTTCCTCAGCAGAGTTGAACTAGATATGGTCCGTGTGTGGGAAGCACAGTTCTTTTGTTCTGAGCAAGCTCACTCTTTGGACCCCTTTGGAAACACAGTAGAGTAGAAGAGTGCTCTTTTCTCAAAAGCAGAGTGTGTTTCATGTAAGGCGAGCTAGCATTTGTTTCCCAGTCCTAAGTGGAGTTGAATCACATGCAGTTTCTGGTCCTACGAGCAAGAGTTGTTTTCTGGTAAGGAAAGTCACTATTGCGCTCCAAATGCAATACACAGTGGAAAGAGCACTCGCGTCTGTTCCCAGCAAGTACAGTGTATTGGACTGAATAGGAGCCACTGGTCTTGTCAGTTTCCTAAGCAGAATTGAACTAGATATGGCCCGTGTGTAGGAAGCACAGTTCTTTTGTTCTGAGCAAGCTCACTGTTTGGACCCCATAGGAAACTCAGTAGAGTAGAAGAGTGCTCTTTTCTCAAAAGCAGAGTGTGTTTCTTGTAAGGCGAGCTAGCGTTTGTTTCCCAGTCCTAAATGGAGTTGAATCCCATGCAGTTTCTGGTCCTATGAGCAAGAGTTGTTTTCTGGTAAGAAGAGTCAATATTGCGCTGCCATTGCCCTACACAGGACAAATAGCACTGGCGTCTGTTCCCAGCAAGTACAGTGTATTGGACTGAAGAGGAGCTACTGTTATTGTCAGTTTCCTAAGCAGAGCAGAACTAGATATGGTCCGTGTGTGTAGGAAGCACAGTTCTTTTATTCTGAGCAAGCTCACTGTTCTGGCCCTATAGGAAACACAGTAGAGTACAAGAGTGCTCTTTTCTCTAAAGCAGAGTGTGTTTCTTGTAAGGCTAGCTAGCGTTTGTTTCCCAGTCCTAATTGGAGTTGAATCACATGCACTTTCTGGTCCTAAGAACAAGAGTTGTTTTATGGTAAGAAGAGTCACTATTGCGCTGCCATTGCCATACACAGGACAAATAGCACTGGCATCTGTTCACAGCAAGTACAGTGTATTGGACTGAAGAGGATCTACTGTTCTTTTCAGGTTCCTAAGCAGAATTGAACTAGATATGGCCGTGTGTGTAGGAAGCACAGTTCTTTTGTTCTGAGCAAGCTCTCTTTCGGACCCCATAGGAAACACAGTAGAGTAGAATTGTGCTCTTTTCTCAAAAGCAGAGTGTGTTTCTTGTAAGGAGAGCTAGCGTTTGTTTCCCAGTCCTAAATGGAGTTGAATCACATGCAGCTTCTGTTCCTACGAGCAAGAGTTGTTTTCTGGTAAGGAAAGTAACTATTGAGCTCCCATTGCCATACACAGTGCAAATAGCACTCGCGTCTGTTCCCTGCAAAAACAGTGTATCGGACTGAAGAGGAGCTACTGTTCTTGTCAGTTTCCTAAGCAGAGTTGAACTAGATATGGTCGGTGTGTGTAGGAAGCACAGTTCTTTTGTTCTGAGCAAGCTCACTGTTCGGACCCCATAGGAAACACAGTAGAGTAGAATTGTGCTCTTTTCTCAAAAGCAGAGTGTGTTTCTTGTAAGGCGAGCTAGCGTTTGTTTCCCAGTCCTAAATGGAGTTGAATCCCATGCAGTTTCTGTTCCTATGAGCAAGAGTTGTTTTCTGGTAAGGAAAGTAACTATTGAGCTCCCATTGCCATACACAGTGCAAATAGCACTCACGTCTGTTCCCAGCAAATACAGTGTATCGGACTGAAGTGGAGCTACTGTTCTTGTCAGTTTCCTAAGCAGAGTTGAACTAGATATGGTCGGTGTGTGTAGGAAGCACAGTTTTTTTGTTCTGAGCAAGCTCACTGTTCTGGCCCTATAGAAAACACAGTAGAGTTGAAGAGTGCTCTTTTCTCTAAAGCAGAGTGTGTTTCTTGTAAGGAGAGCTAGTGTTTGTTTCCCAGTCCTAAATGGAATTGAATCCCATGCAGTTTCTGGTCCTACGAGCAAGAGTTTTTTTATGGTAAGAAGAGTCACTATTGCGCTGCCATTGCCATACACAGGACAAATAGCACTATTGTCTGTTCCCAGCAGTACAGTGTATTGGACTGAAGAGGATCTACTGTTCTTGTCAGGTTACTAAGCAGAATTGAACTAGGTGTGGCGGTGTGTGTAGGAATCACGTTTTTTTTTGTTCTGAGCAAGCTCACTGTTCGGACCTCATAGGAAACACAGTAGAATAGAATAGTGCTCTTTTCTCAAAAGCAGAGTGTGTTTCTTGTAAGGCGAGCTAGCGTTTGTTTCCCAGTCCTAAATGGAGTTGAATCACATGCAGTTTGTGGTCCTACGAGCATGAGTTGTTTTATGGTAAGAAGAGTCACTATTGCGCTGCCATTGCCATACACAGGACAAATAGCACTGTTGTCTGTTCCCAGCAGTACAGTGTATTGGACTGTAGAGGATCTACTGTTCTTGTCAGGTTACTAAGCAGAATTGAACTAGGTGTGGCGGTGTGTGTAGGAATCACGTTTTTTTTGTTTCTGAGCAAGCTCACTGTTCGGACCTCATAGGAAACACAGTAGAGTAGAAGAGTGCTGTTTTCTCAAAAGCAGAGTGTGTTTCTTGTAAGGTGAGCTATCGTTTGTTTCCTAGTCCTAAATGGAGTTTAATCACAGGCAGTTTCCGGTCCTATGAGCAAGAGTTGTTTTCTGGTAAGGAAAGTTACTATTGTGCTCCCATTGCCATACACAGTGCAAATCGCACTCGCGTCTGTTCCCAGCAAGTACAGTGTATCGGACTGAAGAGGATCTACTGTTCTTGTCAGGTTCCTAAGCAGAGTTGAACTAGATTTGGCCTTGTGTGTAGGAAGCACAGTTCTTTTGTTCTGAGCAAGCTCACTGTTCTGGCACTATAGGAAACACATTAGAGTAGAAGAGTGCACTTTTCTTAAAAGCAGAGTGTGTTTCTTGTAAGGCGAGCTCGCGTTTGTTTCCCAGTCCTAAATGGAGTTGAGTCACATGCAGTTTTTTGTCCTACGAGCAAGAGTTGTTTTATGGTAAGAAGAGTCACTGTTGCGCTCCAAATGCCATATACAGTGCAAATAGATCTCGCGTCTGTTCCCAGCAAGTACAGTGAATCATACTGAATAGGAGCTACTGTTCTTGTCAGTTTCCTAAGCAGACTTGAACTAGATATGGCCGTGTGTGTAGGAAGCAGAGTTTTTTTGTTCTGAGCAAGCTCACTGTTCGGAACACATAAGAAACAGAGTAGAGTAGAAGAGTGCTCTTTTCTCAAAAGCAGAGTGTGTTTTTGGAAGGCGAGCTAGCGTTTGTTTCCCAGTCCTAAATGGAGTTGAGTCACATGAAGTTTTTTGTCCTACGAGCAAGAGTTGTTTTCTGGTAAGACGAGTCACTATTGTGCTCCAATTGCCATACACAGTGCAAAAAGCACTCGCGTCTGTTCCGAGCAAGTACAGTGTATTGGACTGAAGAGGAGCTACTGTTCTTGTCAGTTTCCTAAGGAAAGTTGAACTAGATATGGCCCTGGTATGTAGGAAGCACAGTTCTTTTTTTCTGAGAAGGCTCATTGTTTGGACCCCATAGGAAACTCAGTAGAGTAGAAGAGTGCTCTTTTCTCAAAAGCAGAGTGTGTTTCTTGTAAATCGAGCTAGCGTTTGTTTCCCAGTCCTAAATGGAGTTGAATCCCATGCAGTTTCTGGTCCTATGAGCAAGAGTTGTTTTCTGGTAAGAAGAGTCAATATTGCGCTGCCATTGCCCTACACAGGACAAATAGCACTGGCGTCTGTTCCCAGCAAGTACAGTGTATTGGACTGAAGAGGAGCTACTCTTCTTGTCAGTTTCCTAAGCAGAGCTGAACTAGATATGGTCCGTGTGTGTAGGAAGCACAGTTCTTTTGTTCTGAGCAAGCTCACTGTTTGGACCCCATAGGAAACACAGTAGAGTAGAAGAGTGCTCTTTTCTCAAAAGCAGAGTGTGTTTCTTGTAAGGCGAGTTAGCGTTTGTTTCCCAGTCCTAAATGGAGATGAATCACATGCAGTTTCTGGTCCTACGAGCAAGAGTTTTTTTATGGTAAGAAGAGTCACTATTGCGCTGCCATTGCCATACACAGGACAAATAGCACTATTGTCTGTTCCCAGCAGTACAGTGTATTGGACTGAAGAGGATCTACTGTTCTTGTCAGGTTACTAAGCAGAATTGAACTAGGTGTGGCGGTGTGTGTAGGAATCACGTTTTTTTTTGTTCTGAGCAAGCTCACTGTTCGGACCTCATAGGAAACACAGTAGAGTAGAATAGTGCTCTTTTCTCAAAAGCAGAGTGTGTTTCTTGTAAGGCGAGCTAGCGTTTGTTTCCCAGTCCTAAATGGAGTTGAATCACATGCAGTTTGTGGTCCTATGAGCAAGAGTTGTTTTATGGTAAGAAGAGTCACTATTGCGCTGCCATTGCCATACACAGGACAAATAGCACTGTTGTCTGTTCCCAGCAGTACAGTGTATTGGACTGTAGAGGATCTACTGTTCTTGTCAGGTTACTAAGCAGAATTGAACTAGGTGTGGCGGTGTGTGTAGGAATCACGTTTTTTTTGTTTCTGAGCAAGCTCACTGTTCGGACCTCATAGGAAACACAGTAGAGTAGAAGAGTGCTCTTTTCTCAAAAGCAGAGTGTGTTTCTTGTAAGGCGAGCTATCGTTGTTTCCTAGTCCTAAATGGAGTTCAATCACAGGCAGTTTCCGGTCCTATGAGCAAGAGTTGTTTTCTGGTAAGGAAAGTTACTATTGTGCTCCCATTGCCATACACAGTGCAAATCGCACTCGCGTCTGTTCCCAGCAAGTACAGTGTATAGGACTGAAGAGGATCTACTGTTCTTGTCAGGTTCCTAAGCAGAGTTGAACTAGATTTGGCCTTGTGTGTAGGAAGCACAGTTCTTTTGTTCTGAGCAAGCTCACTGTTCTGGCCCTATAGGAAACACAGTAGAGTAGAAGAGTGCACTTTTCTTAAAAGCAGAGTGTGTTTCTTGTAGGGCGAGCTCGCGTTTGTTTCCCAGTCCTAAATGGAGTTGAGTCACATGCAGTTTTTTGTCCTACGAGCAAGAGTTGTTTTATGGTAAGAAGAGACACTGTTGCGCTCCAAATGCCATATACAGTGCAAATAGCACTCGCGTCTGTTCCCAGCAAGTACAGTGTATCATACTGAATAGGAGCTACTGTTCTTGTCAGTTTCCTAAGCAGACTTGAACTAGATATGGCCGTGTGTGTAGGAAGCAGAGTTTTTTTGTTCTGAGCAAGCTCACTGTTCGGAACACATAAGAAACACAGTAGAGTAGAGGAGTGCTCTTGTCTCAAAAGCAGAGTGTGTTTTTGGAAGGCGAGCTAGCGTTTGTTTCCCAGTCCTAAATGGAGTTGAGTCACATGCAGTTTTTTGTCCTACGAGCAAGAGTTGTTTTCTGGTAAGACGAGTCACTATTGTGCTCCAATTGCCATACACAGTGCAAAAAGCACTAGCGTCTGTTCCGAGCAAGTACAGTCTATTGGACTGAAGAGGAGCTACTGTTCTTGTCAGTTTCCTAAGCAAAGTTGAACTAGATATGGCCCGGGTATGTAGGAAGCACAGTTCTTTTTTTCTGAGCAATCTCACTGTTCTGGCCCTATAGGAAACACAGGAGAGTAGAAGAGTGCTCTTTTCTCAAAAGCAGATTGTGTTTCTTGTAAGGGGAGCTAGCGTTTGTTTCCCAGTCCTATATGGAGATGAATCACATGCAGTTTCTGGTCCTACGAGCAAGAGTTGTTTTTTGGTAAGGAAAGTCACTATTGCGCTCCTATTGCCATACACAGTGCAAATAGCACTCCCGTCTGTTCCCAGTAAGTACAGTATATTGGACTGAAGAGGAGCTACTGTTCTTGTCAGTTTCCTAAGCAGAGTTGATCGAGATATGTCCCGTGTGTGTAGGAAGCACAGTTCTTTTGTTCTGAGCAAGCTCACTGTTTGGACCCCATAGGAAACACAGTAGAGTAGAAGAGTGCTCTTTTCTCAAAAGCAGAGAGTGTTTCTTGTAAGGCGAGCTAGCGTTTGTTTCCCAGTCCTAAATGGAGTTCAATCACATGCAGTTTCAGGTCCTACAAGCAAGAGCTGTTTTCTGGTAAGAAGTGTCACTATTGCGCTGCCATTGCCATACACAGGACAAATAGCACTGGCGATTTTCCCAGCAAGTACAGTGTATTGGACTGAAGAGGATCTACTGTTCTTGTCAGGTTCCTAATCAAACTTGAACTAGATATGGCCATGTGTGTAGGAAGCACAGTTCTTATGTTCTGAGCAAGCGCTCTGTTCGAACCCCTTAGGAAACACAGTAGAGTAGAATTGTGCTCTTTTCTCAAAAGCAGAGTGCGTTTCTTGTAAGGCAAGCTAGCGTTTGTTTCCCAGTCCTAAATGGAGTTGAATCCCATGCAGTTTCAGTTCCTACGAGCAAGAGTTTTTTTCTGGTAAGGAAAGTTACTATTGAACTCCCATTGCCATACACAGTGCAAATAACACTCGCGTCTGTTCCCACCAAATACAGTGTATCGGACTGAAGAGGAGCTACTGTTCTTGTCAGTTTCCTAAGCAGAGTTGAACTAGATATGGTCGGTGTGTTTAGGAAGCACAGTTCTTTTGTTCTGAGCAAGCTCACTGTTCGGACCCCATATGAAACACAGTAGAGTAGAATTATGCTCTTTTCTCAAAAGCAGAGTGTGTTTCTTGTAAGGCGAGCTAGCGTTTGTTTCCCAGTCCTAAATGGAGTTGAATCCCATGCAGTTTCTGTTCCTACGAGCAAGAGTTGTTTTATGTTAAGTAGAGTCACTATTGCGCTGCCATTGCCATACACAGGACAAATAGCACTGTTGACTGTTCCCAGGAGCACAGTGTATTGGACTGAAGAGGATCTACTGTTCTTGTCAGGTTCCTAAGCAGACTTGAACTAGATGTGGCAATGTTTGTAGGAAGCACAGTTTTTTTGTTCTGACCAAGCTCACTGTTTGGAACACATAGGAAACACAGTAGAGTAGAAGAGTGCTCTTTTCTCAAAAGCAGAGTGTGTTTTTGGAAGGCGAGCTCGCGTTGGTTTCCCAGTCCTAAATGGAGTTGAGTCACATGCAGTTTTTTGTCCTACGAGCAAGAGTTGTTTTCTTGTAAGAAGAGTCACTATTGCCCTGCCATTGCCATACACAGGACAAATAGCATGGGCGTCTGTTCCCAGCAAGTACAGTGTATCGGACTGAAGAGGATCTACTGTTCTTGTCAGGTTCCTAAGCAGAATTGAACTAGATATGGCCGTGTGTAGGAAGCACAGTTCTTTTGTTCTGAGCAAGCTCTCTGTTCGAACCCCTTAGGAAACACAGTAGAGTAGAATTGTGCTCTTTTCTCAAAAGCAGAGTGTGTTTCTTGTAAGGCAAGCTAGCGTTTGTTTCCCAGTCCTAAATGGAGTTGAATACCATGCAGTTTCAGTTCCTACGAGCAAGAGTTGTTTTCTGGTAAGGAAAGTTACTATTGAGCTCCAATTGCCATACACAGTGCAAATAACACTCGCGTCTGTTCCCAGCAAATACAGTGTATCGGACTGAAGAGGAGCTACTGTTCGTGTCAGTTTCCTAAGCAGAGTTGAACTAGATATGGTCGGTGTGTGTAGGAAGCACAGTTCTTTTGTTCTGAGCAAGCTCACTGTTCGGACCCCATAGGAAACACAGTAGAGTAGAATTGTGCTCTTTTCTCAAAAGCAGAGTGTGTTTCTTGTAAGGCGAGCTAGCGTTTGTTTCCCAGTCCTAAATGGAGTTCAATCACATGCAGTTTCAGGTCCTACAAGGAAGAGCTGTTTTCTGGTAAGAAGTGTCACTATTGCGCTGCCATTGCCATACACAGGACAAATAGCACTGGCGACTTTTCCCAGCAAGTAAAGTGTATTGGACTGAAGAGGATCTACTGTTCTTGTCAGGTTCCTAATCAAACTTGAACTAGATATGGCCATGTGTGTAGGAAGCACAGTTCTTATGTTCTGAGCAAGCTCACTGTTCTGGCCCTATAGGAAACACAGTAGAGTAGAAGAGTGCACGTTTCTTAAAAGCAGAGTGTGTTTCTTGTAAGGGGAGCTCGCGTTTGTTTCCCAGTCCTAAATGGAGTTGAGTCACATGCAGTTTTTGGTCCTACGAGCAAGAGTTGTTTTCTGGTAAGAAGAGACACTGTTGCGCTCCAAATGCCATATGCAGTGCAAATAGCACTCGCGTCTGTTCCCAGCAAGTACAGTGTATCGGACAGAATAGGAGCTACTGTTCTTGTCAGTTTCCTAAGCAGACTTGATATAGATATGGTCCGTGTGTAGGAAGCACAGTTCTTTTGTTCTGAGCAAGCTCACTGTTCTGGCCCTATAGGAAACACAGTAGAGTAGAAGAGTGCTCTTTTCTCAAAAGCAGAGTGTGTTTCTTGTAAGGGGAGCTCGCGTTTGTTTCCCAGTCCTAAACGGAGTTGAGTCACATGCAGTTTCTGGTCCTATGAGCAAGAGTTGTTTTCTGGTAAGAAGAGTCACTATTGCGCTGCCATTGCCATACACAGGACAAATAGCACGGGCGTCTGTTCCCAGCAAGTACAGTGTATTGGACTGAAGAGGATCTACTGTTCTTGTCAGGTTCCTAAGCATAATTGAACTAAATATGGCCGTGTGTAGGAAGCACAGTTCTTTTGTTCTGAGCAAGCTCTCTGTTCGAACCCCTTAGGAAACACAGTAGAGTAGAATTGTGCTCTTTTCTCAAAAGCAGAGTGTGTTTCTTGTAAGGCAAGCTAGCGTTTGTTTCCCAGTCCTAAATGGAGTTGAATCCCATGCAGTTTCAGTTCCTACGAGCAAGAGTTGTTTTCTGGTAAGGAAAGTTACTATTGAGCTCCCATTGCCATACACAGTGCAAATAACACTCGCGTCTGTTCCCACCAAATACAGTGTATCGGACTGAAGAGGAGCAGAGGAGCTACTGTTCTTGTCAGTTTCCTAAGCAGAGTTGAACTAGATATGGTCGGTGTGTGTAGGAAGCACAGTTCTTTTGTTCTGAGCAAGCTCACTGTTCGGACCCCATAGGAAACACAGTAGAGTAGAATTGTGCTCTTTTCTCAAAAGCAGAGTGTGTTTCTTGTTAGGCGAGCTAGCGTTTGTTTCCCAGTCCTAAATGGAGTTGAATCCCATGCAGTTTCTGTTCCTACGAGCAAGAGTTGTTTTATGGTAAGAAGAGTCACTATTGCGCTGCCATTGCCATACACAGGACAAATAGCACTGTTGTCTGTTCCCAGGAGCACAGTGTATTGGACTGAAGAGGATCTACTGTTCTTGTCAGGTTTTTAAGCAGACTTGAACTAGATGTGGCAATGTTTGTAGGAAGCACAGTTTTTTTGTTCTGACCAAGCTCACTGTTCGGAACACATAGGAAACACAGTAGAGTAGAAGAGTGCTCTTTTCTCAAAAGCAGAGTGTGTTTTTGGAAGGCGAGCTCGCGTTGGTTTCCCAGTCCTAAATGGAGTTGAGTCACATGCAGTTTTTTGTCCTACGATGAAGAGTTGTTTTCTGGTAAGAAGTGTCACTGTTGCGCTTCAAATGCCATATACAGTGCAAATAGCACTCGCGTCTGTTCCCAGCAAGTACAGTGTATCAGACTGAATAGGAGCTACTGTTCTTGTGAGTTTCCTATGCAGACTTGAACTAGATATGGCCGTGTGTGTAGGAAGCACAGTTTTTTTGTTCTGTGCAAGCTCACTGTTCGAACACATAGGAAACACAGTAGAGTAAAAGAGTGCTCTTTTCTCTAAATCAGAGTGTGTTTCTTGTAAGGCGAGCTAGCGTTTGTTTCCCAGTCCTAAATGGGGTGGAATCACATGCAGTTTCTGGTCCTATGAGCAAGAATTGTTTTCTGGTAAGGAAAGTCACTATTGCGCTCCCATTGCCATACACAGTGCAAATAGCACATGCGTCTGTTCCCTCAAGTACAGTGTATCAGACTGAAGAGGAGCTACTGTTCTTGTCAGTTTCCTAAGCAGAGTTGAACTAGATATGGCCCGTGTGTGTAGGAAGCACAGTTCTTATGTTCTGAGCAAGCTCACTGTTCTGGCCCTATAGGAAACACAGTAGAGTAGAAGAGTGCACTTTTCTTAAAAGCAGAGTGTGTTTCTTGTAAGGCGAGCTCGCGTTTGTTTCCCAGTCCTAAATGGAGTTGAGTCACATGCAGTTTTTTGTCCTACGAGCAAGAGTTGTTTTCTGGTAACAAGAGTCACTGTTGCCCTCCAAATGCCATATACAGTGCAAATAGCACTCGCGTCTGTTCCCAGCAAGTACAGTGTATTGGACTAAATAGGAGCTACTGTTCTTGTCAGTTTCCTAAGCAGACTTGAACTACATATGGCCGTGTGTGTAGGAAGCACAGTTTTTTTGTTCTGAGCAAGCTCACTGTTCGGACCCCATAGGAAACACAGTAGAGTAGAAGAGTGCTCTTTTCTCAAAAGCAGAATGTGTTTTTGGAAGGCGAGCTAGCGTTTGTTTCCCAGTCCTAAATGAGTTGAGTCACATGCAGTATTTTGTCCTACGAGCAAGTGTTGTTTTCTGGTAAGATGAGTCACTATTGTGCTCCAATTGCCATACACAGTGCAAATAGCACTCGCGTCTGTTCCGAGCAAGTACAGTGTATTGGACTGAAGAGGAGCTACTGTTCTTGTCAGTTTCCTAAGCAGAGTTGAACTAGATATGGCCCGTGTGTGTAGGAAGCACAGTTCTTTTGTTCTGAGCAAGCTTACTGTTTAGACCCCATAGGAAACACAGTAGAGTAGAAGAGTGCTCTTTTCTCAAAAGCAGAGTGTGTTTCATGTAAGGCGAGCTAGCATTTGTTTCCCAGTCCTAAATGGAGTTGAATCACATGCAGTTTCTGGTCCTACGAGCAAGAGTTGTTTTCTGGTATGAAGTGTCAATGTTGCGCTCCCAATGCCATACACAGTGCAAATAGCCCTCCCGTCTGTTCCCAGCAAGTACAGTGTATCGGATTGAAGAGGATCTACTGTTCTTGTCAGGTTCCTAAGCAGACTTGAACTAGATATGGCCATGTTTGTTGGAAGCACAGTTTTTTTTGTTATGAGCAAGCTCACTGTCGGAACACATAGGAATCAGTAGAGTAGAAGAGTGCTCTTTTCTCAAAAGCAGAGTGTGTTTCTTGGAAGGCGAGCTAGTGTTTGTTTCCCAGTACTAAATGCAGTTGAGTCACATGCAGTTTTTTGTCCTACGAGCAAGAGTTGTTTTCTGGTAAATCGAGTCACTATTGTGTTCCAATTGCCATACACAGTGCAAATAGCACTGGCGTCTGTTCCCAGCAAGTACAGTGTATTGGACTGAATAGGAGCTACTTTTCTTGTCAGTTTCCTAAGAAGATTCGAACGAGATATGGCCCGTGTGTGTAGGAAGCACAGTTCTTTTGTTCTGAGCAAGCTCACTGTTCGGACCCCATAGGAAACACAGTAGAGTAGAAGAGTGCTCTTTTCTCTGAAGCAGAGTGTTTTTCTTGTAAGGTGAGCTCGCGTTTGTTTCCCAGTCCTAAATGGAGTTGAGTCACATGCAGTTTTTGGTCCTACGAGCAAGTCTTGTTTTCTGGTAAGAAGAGACACTATTGCGCTCCAAATGCCATACAGAGTGCAAATAGTACTCGCGTCTGTTCCCTTCAAGTACAGTGTATTGGACTGATTAGGAGCTCCTGTTCTTGTCAGTTTCCTCAGCAGAGTTGAACTAGATATGGCCGTGTGTGTAGGAAGCACAGTTCTTTTGTTCTGAGCAAGCTCATCTTCTGGCCCTATAGGAAACACAGTAGAGTAGAAGAGTGCTCTTTTCTCAAAAGCAGATTGTGTTTCTTGTAAGGCGAGCTAGCGTTTGTTCCCCAGACCTAAATGGAGTTGAATCACATGCAGTTTCTGGTCCTACGACCAAGAGTTGTTTTCTGGTAAGGAAAGTCACTATTGTGCTCCCATTGCCATACACAGTGCAAATAGCACTCTCGTCTGTACCCAGGAACACAGTATATCGGACTGAAGAGGAGATACTGTTCTTGTCAGTTTCCTAAGCAGAGGTGAACGAGATATGTCCCGCGTGTGTAGGAAGCACAGTTCTTTTGTTCTGAGCAAGCTCACGGTTTGGACCCCATAGGAAACACAGTAGAGTAGAAGAGTGCTCTTTTCTTGAAAGTAGAGTGTGTTTCTTGTAAGGCAAGCTAGCATTTGTTTCCCAGGCCTAAATGGAGTTGAATCACATGCAGTTTCTGGTCCTGCAAGCAAGAGTTGTTTTCTGGTAAGAAGAGTCACTATTGCGCTGCCATTGCCATACACAGGACAAATAACACTGGCATCTTTTCCAGCAAGTACAGTGTATTGGATGGAAGAGGATCTACTGTTCTTGTCAGGTTCCTAAGCAGACTTGAACTACATATGGCCGTGTGTGTAGGAAGCACAGTTTTTTTGTTCTGAGCAAGCTCACTGTTCGGAACCCATAGGAAACACAGTAGAGTAGAAGAGTGCTCTTTTCTCAAAAGCAGAGTGTGTTTCTCGGAAGGCGAGCTAGCGTTTGTTTCCCAGTCCTAAATGGAGTTGAGTCACATGCAGTTTTTTGTCCTACGAGCAAGAGTTGTTTTCTGGTAAGACGAGTCACTATTGTGCTCCAATAGCCATACACAGTGCAAATAGCAGTCCCGTCTGTTCCCAGGAAGTACAGTGTATCGGACTGAAGAGGAGCTACTGTTCTTGTCAGTTTCCTAAGCAGAGTTGAACTAGATATGGCCCGAGTGTAGGAAGCACAGTTCTTTTGTTCTGAGCAAGCTCACTGTTCTGGCCCTATAGGAAACACAGTAGAGTAGAAGAGTGCACTTTTCTTAAAAGCAGAGTGTGTTTCTTCTATAGGGGAGCTCGCGTTTGTTTCCCAGTCCTAAACGGAGTTGTGTCACATGCAGTTTTTGGTCCTAGGAGCAAGAGTTGTTTTCTGGTAAGAAGAGTCACTATTGCGCTGCCATTGCCATACACAGGACAAATAGCATGGGCGTCTGTTCCCAGCAAGTACAGTGTATCGTACTGAAGAGGATCTACTGTTCTTGTCAGATTCCTAAGCAGAATTGAACTAGATATGGCCGTGTGTAGGAAGCACAGTTCTTTTGTTCTGAGCAAGCTCTCTGTTCGAACCCCTTAGGAAACACAGTAGAGTAGAATTGTGCTCTTTTCTCAAAAGCAGAGTGTGTTTCTTGTAAGGCAAGCTAGCATTTGTTTCCCAGTCCTAAATGGAGTTGAATCCCATGCAGTTTCAGTTCCTACGAGCAAGAGTTGTTTTCTGGTAAGGAAAGTTACTATTGAGTTCCCATTGCCATACACAGTGCAAATAACACTCGCGTCTGTTCCCAGCAAACACAGTGTATCGGACTGAAGAGGAGCTACTGTTCTTGTCAGTTGCCTAAGCAGATTTGAACTAGATATGGTCGGTGTGTGTATGAAGCACAGTTCTTCTGTTCTGAGCAAGCTCACTGTTCGGACCCCATAGGAAACACAGTAGAGTAGAATTGTGCTCTTTTCTCAAAAGCAGAGTGTGTTTCTTGTAAGGCGAGCTAGCGTTTGTTTCCCAGTCCTAAATGGAGTTGAATCCCATGCAGTTTCTGTTCCTACGAGAAAGAGTTGTTTTATGGTAAGAAGAGTCACTATTGTGCTGCCATTGCCATACACAGGACAAATAGCACTGTTGTCTGTTCCCAGGAGCACAGTGTATTGGACTGAAGAGGATCTACTGTTCTTGTCAGGTTCCTAAGCAGACTTGAACTAGATGTGGCAATGTTTGTAGGAAGCACATTTTTTTTGTTCTGACCAAGCTCACTGTTCGGAACACATAGGAAACACAGTAGAGTAGAAGAGTGCTCTTTTCTCAAAAGCAGAGTGTGTTTTTGGAAGGCGAGCTCGCGTTGGTTTCCCAGTCCTAAATGGAGTTGAGTCACATGCAGTTTTTTGTCCCACGAGCAAGAGTTGTTTTCTGGTAAGAAGTGTCACTGTTGTGCTCCAAATGCCATATACAGTGCAAATAGCACTCGCGTCTGTTCCCAGTAAGTACAGTGTATCAGATTGAATAGGAGCTACTGTTCTTGTCAGTTTCCTAAGCAGACTTGAACTAGATATGGCCGTGTGTGTAGGAAGCACAGTTTTTTTGTTCTGAGCAAGCTCACTGTTTGGACCCCATAGGAAACACAGTAGAGTAGAAGAGTGCTCTTTTCTCAAAAGCAGAGTGTGTTTCTTGTAAGGCGAGCTAGCGTTTGTTTCCCAGTCCTAAATGGAGTGGAATCACATGCAGTTTCTGGTCCTATGAGCAAGAGTTGTTTTCTGGTAAGGAAAGTCACTATTGCGCTCCCATTGCCATACACAGTGCAAATAGCTCATGCGTCTGTTCCCAGCAAGTACAGTGTATCAGACTGAAGAGGAGCTACTGTTCTTGTCAGTTTCCTAAGCAGAGTTGAACTAGATATGGCCCGTGTGTGTAGGAAGCACAGTTCTTATGTTCTGAGCAAGCTCACTATTCTGGCCCTATAGGAAACACAGTAGAGTAGAAGAGTGCACTTTTCTTAAAAGCAGAGTGTGTTTCTTGTAAGGCGAGCTCGCGTTTGTTTCCCAGTCCTAAATGGAGTTGAGTCACATGCAGTTTTTTGTCCTACGAGCAAGAGTTGTTTTCTGGTAAGAAGAGTCACTGTTGCGCTCCAAATGCCATATACAGTGCAAATAGCACTCGCGTCTGTTCCCAGCAAGTACAGTGTATTGGACTAAATAGGAGCTACTGTTCTTGTCAGTTTCCTAAGCAGACTTGAACTACATATGGCCGTGTGTGTAGGAAGCACAGTTTTTTTGTTCTGAGCAAGTTCACTGTTCGGAACACATAGGAAACACAGTAGAGTAGAAGAGTGCTCTTTTCTCAAAAGCAGAATGTATTTTTGGAAGGCGAGCTAGTGTTTGTTTCCCTGTCCTAAATGGAGTTGAGTCACATGCAGTATTTTGTCCTACGAGCAAGAGTTGTTTTCTGGTAAGATGAGTCACTATTATGCTCCAATTGCCATACACAGTGCAAATAGCACTCGCGTCTGTTCCGAGCAAGTACAGTGTATTGGACTGAAGAGGAGCTACTGTTCTTGTCAGGTTCCTAAGCAGAGTTGAACTAGATATGGCCCGTGTGTGTAGGAAGCACAGTTCTTTTGTTCTGAGCAAGCTCACTGTTTAGACCCCATAGGAAACACAGTAGAGTAGAAGAGTGCTCTTTTCTCAAAAGCAGAGTGTGTTTCATGTAAGGCGAGCTAGCATTTGTTTCCCAGTCCTAAATGGAGTTGAATCACAAGCAGTTTCTGGTCCTACGAGCAAGAGTTGTTTTCTGGTAAGGAAAGTCACTATTGTGCTCCCATTTCCATACAAAGTGCAAATAGCCCTCCCGTCTGTTCCCAGCAAGTACAGTGTATCGGATTGAAGAGGATCTACTGTTCTTTTTAGGTTCCTAAGCAGACTTGAACTAGATATGGCCGTGTTTGTTGGAAGCACAGTTTTTTTGTTATGAGCAAGCTCACTGTTCTGAACACATAGGAAACAGTAGAGTAGAAGAGTGCTCTTTTCTCAAAAGCAGAGTGTGTTTCTTGGAAGGCGAGCTAGTGTTTGTTTCCCAGTACTAAATGCAGTTGAGTCACATGCAGTTTTTTGTCCTACGAGCAAGAGTTGTTTTCTGGTAAATCGAGTCACTATTGTGTTCCAATTGCCATACACAGTGCAAATAGCACTGGCGTCTGTTCCCAGCAAGTACAGTGTATTGGACTGAATAGGAGCTACTGTTCTTGTAGTTTCCTAAGAAGATTCGAACGAGATATGGCCCGTGTGTGTAGGAAGCACAATTCTTTTGTTCTGAGCAAGCTCACTGTTCGGACCCCATAGGAAACACAGTAGAGTAGAAGAGTGCTCTTTTCTCAAAAGCAGAATGTATTTTTGGAAGGCGAGCTAGTGTTTGTTTCCCAGTCCTAAATGGAGTTGAGTCACATGCAGTATTTTGTCCTACGAGCAAGAGTTGTTTTCTGGTAAGATGAGTCACTATTGTGCTCCAATTGCCATACACAGTGCAAATAGCACTCGCGTCTGTTCCGAGCAAGTACAGTGTATTGGACTGAAGAGGAGCTACTGTTCTTGTCAGGTTCCTAAGCAGAGTTGAACTAGATATGGCCCGTGTGTGTAGGAAGCACAGTTCTTTTGTTCTGAGCAAGCTCACTGTTTAGACCCCATAGGAAACACAGTAGAGTAGAAGAGTGCTCTTTTCTCAAAAGCAGAGTGTTTTTCATGTAAGGCGAGCTAGCATTTGTTTCCCAGTCCTAAATGGAGTTGAATCACAAGCAGTTTCTGGTCCTACGAGCAAGAGTTGTTTTCTGGTAAGGAAAGTCACTATTGTGCTCCCATTTCCATACAAAGTGCAAATAGCCCTCCCGTCTGTTCCCAGCAAGTAGAGTGTATCGGATTGAAGAGGATCTACTGTTCTTTTTAGGTTCCTAAGCAGACTTGAACTAGATATGGCCGTGTTTGTTGGAAGCACAGTTTTTTTGTTATGAGCAAGCTCACTGTTCGGAACACATAGGAAACAGTAGAGTAGAAGAGTGCTCTTTTTTCAAAAGCAGAGTGTGTTTCTTGGAAGGCGAGCTAGTGTTTGTTTCCCAGTACTAAATGCAGTTGAGTCACATGCAGTTTTTTGTCCTACGAGCAAGAGTTGTTTTCTGGTAAATCGAGTCACTATTGTGTTCCAATTGCCATACACAGTGCAAATAGCACTGGCGTCTGTTCCCAGCAAGTACAGTGTATTGGACTGAATAGGAGCTACTGTTCTTGTAGTTTCCTAAGAAGATTCGAACGAGATATGGCCCGTGTGTGTAGGAAGCACAGTTCTTTTGTTCTGAGCAAGCTCACTGTTCGGAACCCATAGGAAACACAGTAGAGTAGAAGAGTGCTCTTTTCTCTGAAGCAGAGTGTTTTTCTTGTAAGGTGAGCTCGAGTTTGTTTCCCAGTCCTAAATGGAGTTGAGTCACGTGCAGTTTTTGGTCCTACGAGCAAGTGTTGTTTTCTGGTAAGAAGAGTCACTATTGCGCTCCAAATGCCATACAGAGTGCAAATAGTACTCGCGTCTGTTCCCTTCAAGTACAGTGTATTGGACTGATTAGGAGCTCCTGTTCTGGTCAGTTTCCTCAGCATAGTTGAACTAGATATGGCCGTGTGTGTAGGAAGCACAGTTCTTTTGTTCTGAGCAAGCTCATCTTCTGGCCCTATAGGAAACACAGTAGAGTAGAAGAGTGCTCTTTTCTCAAAAGCAGATTGTGTTTCTTGTAAGGCGAGCTAGCGTTTGTTCCTCAGGCCTAAATGGAGTTGAATCACATGATGTTTCTGGTCCTACGACCAAGAGTTGTTTTCTGGTAAGGAAAGTCACTATTGTGCTCCCATTGCCTTAGACAGTGCAAATAGCAATCTCGTCTGTACCCAGGAACACAGTATATCGGACTGAAGAGGAGATACTGTTCTTGTCAGTTTCCTAAGCAGAGGTGAACGAGATATGTCCCGTGTGTGTAGGAAGCACAGTTCTTTTGTTCTGAGCAAGCTCACGGTTTGGACCCCATAGGAAACACAGTAGAGTAGAAGAGTGCTCTTTTCTCGAAAGCAGAGTGTGTTTCTTGTAGGGCGAGCTGGCGTTTGTTTCCCAGTCCTAAATGGAGTTGAATCACATGCAGTTTCTGGTTCTGCAAGCAAGAGTTGTTTTCTGGTAAGAAGAGTCACTATTGCGCTGCCATTGCCATACACAGGACAAATAACACTGGCGTCTTTTCCCAGCAAGTACAGTGTATTGGATGGAAGAGGATCTACTGTTCTTGTCAGGTTCCTAAGCAGACTTGAACTAGATATGGCCGTGTGTGTAGGAAGCACAATTTTTTTGTTCTGAGCAAGCTCACTGTTCGGAACCCATAGGAAACACAGTAGAGTAGAAGAGTGCTCTTTTCTCAAAAGCAGAGTGTGTTTCTCGGAAGGCGAGCTAGCGTTTGTTTCCCAGTCCTAAATGGACTTGAGTCACATGCAGTTTTTTGTCCTACGAGCAAGAGTTGTTTTCTGGTAAGACGAGTCACTATTGTGCTCCAATAGCCATACACAGTGCAAATAGCAGTCCTGTCTGTTCCCAGGAAGTACAGTGTTTCGGACTGAAGAGGAGCTACTGTTCTTGTCAGTTTCCTAAGCAGAGTTGAACTAGATATGGCCCAAGTGTAGGAAGCACAGTTCTTTTGTTCTGAGCAAGCTCACTGTTCTGGCCCTATAGGAAACACAGTAGAGTAGAAGAGTGCACTTTTCTTAAAAGCAGAGTGTGTTTCTTCTAAGGGGAGCTCGCGTTTGTTTCCCAGTCATAAACGGAGTTGAGTCACATGCAGTTTTTGGTCCTACGAGCAAGAGTTGTTTTCTGGTAAGAAGAGTCACTGTTGCGCTCCAAATGCCATATACAGTGCAAATAGCACTCGCGTCTGTTTCAAGCAAGTACAGTGTATCGGACTGAATAGGAGCTACTGTTCTTGTCAGTTTCCTAAGCAGACTTGATATAGATATGGTCCGTGTGTAGGAAGCACAGTTCTTTTGTTCTGAGCAAGCTCACTGTTTCGACCACATAGGAAACACAGTAGAGTATAAGAGTGCTCTTTTCTCAAAAGCAGAGTGTGTTTCTTGTAAGGCCAGCTAGCGTTTGTTTCCCAGTCCTAAATGGAGTTGAATCACATGGAGTTTCTGGTCCTACAAGCAAGAGATGTTTTCTGGTAAGAACAGTCACCATTGTGCTGCCATTGCCATACACAGAACAAATAGCACTGGCGTCTTTTCCAAGCAAGTACAGTTAATTGGACGAAAGAGGAACTACTGTTCTTGTCAGGTTCCTAATCAGACTTGAAATAAATATGGCCTTGTGTGTAGGAAGCACAGTTTTTTTGTTCTGAGCAAGCTCACTGTTCGGACCCCATAGGGAACACAGTAGAGTAGAAGAGGGCTCTTTTCTCTAAAGCAGAGTGTGTTTCTTGTAAGGCGAGCTAGCGTTTGTTTCCCAGTCCTAAATGGAGTTGAGTCACAGGCAGTTTTTGGTCCTACGAGCAAGAGTTGTTTTCTGGTAAGAAGAGTCACTATGGCGCTCCAAATGCAATACACAGTGCAAAGAGCACTCGCGTCTGTTCCTAGCAAGTACAGTGTATTGGACTGAATAGGAGCTACTGTTCTTGTCAGTTTCCTAAGCAGAGTTGAACTAGATATGGCCCGTGTATAGGAAGCACAGTTCTTTTGTTCTGAGCAAGCTCACTGTTCTGGCCCTATAGGAAACACAGTAGAGTAGAAGAGTGCTCTTTTCTCAAAAGCAGAGTGTGTTTCTTTTAAGGCGAGCTAGCGTTTGTTTCCAAGTCCTAAATGGAGTTGAATCACATGAAGTTTCTGGTCCTACGAGCAAGAGTTGTTTTCTGGTAAGGAAAGTAACTATTGAGCTCCCATTGCCATAAACAGTGCAAAAAGCACTCGCGTCTGTTCCCAGCAAATACAGTGTATCGGACTGAAGAGGAGCTACTGTTCTTGTCAGTTTCCTAAGCAGAGTTGAACTAGATATGGTCGGTGTGTGTAGGAAGCACAGTTCTTTTGTTCTGAGCAAGATCACTGTTCGGACCCCATAGGAAACACAGTAGAGTAGAATTGTGCTCTTTTCTCAAAAGCAGAGTGTGTTTCTTGGACGTCGAGCTAGCGTTTGTTTCCCAGTCCTACATGGAGTTGAATCCCATGCAGTTTCTGTTCCTACGAGCAAGAGTTCTTTTCTGGTAAGGAAAGTAACTATTGAGCTCCCATTGATATACACAGTGCAAATAGCACTGGCGTCTGTTCCCAGCAAATACAGTGTATCGGACTGAAGTGGAGCTACTGTTCTTGTCAGTTTCCTAAGCAGAGTTGAACTAGATATGGTCGGTGTGTGTAGGAAGCACAGTTCTTTTGTTCTGAGCAAGCTCACTGTTCTGGCCTTATAGGAAACACAGTAGAGTAGAAGAATGCTCTTTTCTCTAATGCAGAGTGTGTTCCTTGTAAGGCGAGCTCGCGTTTGTTTCCCAGTCCTAAATGGAGTTGAGTCACATGCAGTTTTTTGTCCTACGAGAAAAAGTTGTTTTCTGGTAAGAAGAGTCACTATTG
The DNA here is from genome assembly GCF_949786415.1 of Peromyscus eremicus. Taxonomy (NCBI): domain Eukaryota; kingdom Metazoa; phylum Chordata; class Mammalia; order Rodentia; family Cricetidae; genus Peromyscus; species Peromyscus eremicus. The sequence goes on from NW_026734391.1 coordinate 247,629, forward strand.
TGCTCCAAATTCCATATACAGTGAAAATAGCACTCGCGTCTGTTCCCAGCAAGTACAGTGTATCAGACTGAATAGGAGCTACTGTTCTTGTCAGTTTCCTAAGCAGACTTGAACTAGATATGGCCGTGTGTGTAGGAAGCACAGTTTTTTTGTTATGAGCAAGCTCACTGTTCGGAACACATAGGAAACACAGTAGAGTAGAAGAGTGCTCTTTTCTCAAAAGCAGAGTGTGGTTTTGGAAGGCGAGCTAGCGTTTGTTTCCCAGTCCTAAATGGAGTTGAGTCACATGCAGTTTTTTGTCCTACGAGCAAGAGTTGTTTTCTGGTAAGACGAGTCACTATTGTGCTCCAATTGCCATACACAGTGCAAATAGCACTCGCGTCTGTTCTGAGCAAGTACAGTGTATTGGACTAAAGAGGAGCTACTGTTCTTGTCAGTTTCCTAAGCAGAGTTGAACTAGATATGGCCCGTGTGTGTAGGAAGCACAGTTCTTTTGTTCTGAGCAAACTCACTGTTTAGACCCCATTGGAAACACAGTAGAGTAGAAGAGTGCTCTTTTCTCAAAAGCAGAGTGTGTTTCATGTAAGGCGAGCTAGCATTTGTTTCCCAGTCCTAAATGGAGTTGAATCACATGCAGTTTCTGGTCCTACGAGCAAGAGTTGTTTAATGGTAAGGAAAGTCACTATTGCGCTCCCTTTGCCATACACAGTGCAAATAGCACATGAGTCTGTTCCCAGCAAGTACAGTGTATCGGATTGAAGAGGATCTACTGTTCTTGTCAGGTTCCTAAGCAGACTTGAACTAGATATGGCCGTGTTTGTTCGAAGCACAGTTTTTTTGTTATGAGCAAGCTCACTGTTCGGAACACATAGGAAACAGTAGAGTAGAAGAGTGCTCTTTTCTCAAAAGCAGAGTGTTTTTCTGGAATACGAGCTAGTGTTTGTTTCCCAGTAATAAATGGAGTTGAGTCACATGCAGTTTTTGGTCCTACGAGCAAGAGTTGTTTTCTGGTAAGAAGAGTCACTATTGCGCTCCAAATGCCATACACAGTGCAAATAGTACTCGCATCTGTTCCCTTCAAGTACAGTGTATTGGACTGATTAGGAGCTACTGTTCTTGTCAGTTTCCTCAGCAGAGTTGAACTAGATATGGCCCGTGTGTAGGAAGCACAGTTCTTTTGTTCTGAGCAAGCTCACTGTTCTGGCCCTATAGGAAACACAGTAGAGTAGAAGAGTGCTCTTTTCTCAAAAGCAGAGTGTGTTTCTTGTAAAGCGAGCTAGAGTTTGTTTCCCAGGCCTAAATGGAGTTGAATCACATGCAGTTTCTGGTACTAAGAGCAAGAGTTGTTTTCTGGTAAGAACAGTCACTATTGCGCTGCCATTGCCATACACAGGACAAATAGCACTGGAGACTGTTCCCAGCAAGTACAGTGTATTGGACTGAAGAGGATCTACTGTTCTTGTCAGGTTCCTAAGCAGAGTTGAACTAGATATGGACCGTGTGTAGGAAGCACAGTTCTTTTGTTCTGAGCAAGCTCACTGTTCGTACCCCATAGGAAACACAGTAGAGTAGAAGAGTGCTCTTTTCTCAAAAGCAGAGTGTGTTTCATGGAAGGCAAGCTAGCATTTGATTCTCAGTCCTAAATGGAGTTGAATCATATGCAGTTTCTGGTCCTACGAGCAAGATTGTTTTCTGGTAAGGAAAGTCACTATTGTGTTCCCATTGTCATCCACAGTGGAAATAGCACTGGCGTCTGTTCCCAGCAAGTACAGTGTATTGGACTGAAGAGGAGCTACTGTTCTTGTCAGTTTCCTAAGCAGAGTTGAACTAGATATGGCCCGTGTGTGTAGGAAGCACAGTTTTTTTTTTCTGAGCAAGCTCACTGTGCTGGCCCTATAGGAAACACAGTAGAGTAGAAGAGTGCTCTTTTCTCTAAAGCAGAGTGTGTTTCTTGTAAGGCGAGCTATCGTTTGTTTCCCAGTCCTAAATGGAGTTGAATCACATGCAGCTTCTTGTCCTACGAGCAAGAGTTGTTTTATGGTAAGAAGAGTCACTATTGTGCTTCCATTGCCATATACAGGACAAAGAGCACTGGCGTCTGTTCCCAGCAAGTACAGTGTATTGGACTGAAGAGGATCTACTGTTCTTTCAGGTTCCTAAGCAGAATTGAACCAGATATGGCCGTGTGTGTAGGAAGCACAGTTCTTTTGTTCTGAGCAAGCTCACTGTTCGGACCCTATAGGAAACACAGTAGAGTAGAAGAGTGTGCTTTTCTCAAAAGCAGAGTGTGTTTCTTTTAAGGCGAGCTAGCGTTTGTTTCCCATTCCTAAATGGAGTGGAATCACATGCAGTTTGTGTTCCTACGAGCAAGAGTTGTTTTCTGGTAAGGAAAGTCACTATTGTGCTCCCATTGCCATACACAGTGCAAATAGCCCTCCCATCTGTTCCCAGAAAGTACAGTGTATTGGAAAGAAGAGGAGCTACTGTTCTTCTCAGTTTCCTAAGCAGAGTTGAACTACATATGGCTCGTGTGTGTAGGAAGCACAGTTCTTTTTTTCTGAGCAAGCTCACTGTTCTGGCCCTATAGGAAACACAGTAGAGTAGAAGAGTGCTCTTTTCTCAAAAGCAGAGTGTGTTTCTTGTAAAGCGAGCTAGAGTTTGTTTCCCAGTCCTAAATGGAGTTGAATCACATGCAGTTTCTGGTCCACGAGCAAGAGTTGTTTTCTGGTAAGAAGACTCACTATTGCGCTGCCATTGCCATACACAGGACAAATAGCATTGGCGTCTGTTCCCAGCAAGTACAGTGTATTGGACTGAAGAGGATCTACTGTTCTTGTCAGGTTCCTAAGCAGACTTGAACTAGATATGGCCGTGTGTGTAGGAAGCACAGTTTTTTTGTTCTGAGCAAGCTCACTTTTCGGAACACATAGGAAACACAGTAGAGTAGACGAGTGCTCTTTTCTCAAAAGCAGAGTGTGTTTCTTGGACGTCGAGCTAGCATTTGTTTCCCAGTCCTAAATGGAGTTGAGTCTCATGCAGTTTCTGGTCCTACGAGCAAGAGTTGTTTTCTGGTAAGGAAAGTCACTATTGCACTCCCATTGCCATACACAGTGCAAACAGCACTCGCGTCTGTTCCCAGCAAGTACATTGTATCGGACTGAAGAGGAGCTACTGTTCTTGTCAGTTTCCTAAGCAGAGTGGAACTAGTTATGGCCCGTGTGTAGGAAGCACAGCTCTTTTGTTCTGAGCAAGCTCACTGTTCTGGCCCTATAGGAAACACAGTAGAGTAGAAGAGTGCTCTTTTCTCTAAAGCAGAGTGTGTTTCTTGTAAGGCGAGCTAGCGTTTGTTTCCCAGTCCTAAATGGAGTTGAATCACATGCAGTTTCTAGTCCTACGAGCAAGAGATGTTTTATGGTAAGAAGAGTGACTTTTGCGCTGCCATTGCCATACACAGGACAAATAGCACTGGTGTCTGTTCCCAGCAAGTACAGTGTATTGGACTGAAAAGGAGCTACTGTTCTTGTCAGTTTACTAAGCCGAGTTGAACTAGATATGGCCGTGTGTGTAGGAAGCACAGTTCTTTTGTTCTGAGCAAGCTCACTGTTTGGACCACATAGGAAACACAGTAGAGTAGAAGAGTGCTCTTTTCTCTAAAGCAGAGTGTGTTTCTTGTAAGGCGAGCTACCGTTTGTTTCCCAGTCCTAAATGGAGTGGAATCACATGCAGTTTCTGGACCTACGAGCAAGAGTTGTTTTCTGGTAAAGAAAGTCACTATTGCGCTCCCATTGCCATACACAGTGCAAATAGCCCTCGTGTCTGTTCCCAGCAAGTACAGTGTATTGGACTGAAGAGGAGTTACTGTTCTTCTCAGTTTCCTAAGCAGAGTTGAACTAGATATGGCCCGTGTGTAGGAAGCACAGTTCTTTTTTTCTGAGCAAGCTCACTGTTCTGGCCCTATAGGAAACACAGTAGAGTAGAAGAGTGCTCTTTTCTCAAAAGCAGAGTGTGTTTCTTGTAAAGCGAGCTAGAGTTTGTTTCCCAGGCCTAAATGGAGTTGAATCACATGCAGTTTCTGGTACTACGAGCAAGAGTTGTTTTCTGGTAAGAAGAGTCACTATTGCGCTGCCATTACCATACACAGGACAAATAGCACTGGAGACTGTTCACAGCAAGTACAGTGTATTGGACTGAAGAGGATCTACTGTTCTTGTCAGGTTCCTAAGCAGAGTTGAACTAGATATGGACCGTGTATAGGAAGCACAGTTCTTTTGTTCTGAGCAAGCTCACTGTTCTGGCCCTATAGGAAACACAGTAGAGTAGAAGAGGGCTCTTTTCTCTAAAGCAGAGTGTGTTTCTTGTAAGGCGAGCTCGCGTTTGTTTCCCAGTCCTAAATGGAGTTGAGTCACAGGCAGTTTTTGGTCCTACGAGCAAGAGTGGTTTTCTGGTAAGAAGAGTCACTATGGCGCTGCAAATGCAATACACAGTGCAAAGAGCACTCGCGTCTGTTCCTAGCAAGTACAGTGTATTGGACTGAATAGGAGCTACTGTTCTTGTCAGTTTCCTAAGCAGAGTTGAACTAGATATGGCCCGTGTATAGGAAGCACAGTTCTTTTGTTCTGAGCAAGCTCACTGTTCTGGCCCTATAGGAAACACAGTAGAGTAGAAGAGTGCTCTTTTCTCAAAAGCAGAGTGTGTTTCTTTTAAGGCGAGCTAGCGTTTGTTTCCAAGTCCTAAATGGAGTTGAATCACATGAAGTTTCTGGTCCTACGAGCAAGAGTTGTTTTCTGGTAAGGAAAGTAACTATTGAGCTCCCATTGCCATAAACACTGCAAAAAGCACTCGCGTCTGTTCCCAGCAAATACAGTGTATCGGACTGAAGAGGAGCTACTGTTCTTGTCAGTTTCCTAAGCAGAGTTGAACTAGATATGGTCGGTGTGTGTAGGAAGCACAGTTCTTTTGTTCTGAGCAAGCTCACTGTTCGGACCCCATAGGAAACACAGTAGAGTAGAATTGTGCTCTTTTCTCAAAAGCAGAGTGTGTTTCTTGTAAGGCGAGCTAGCGTTTGTTTTCCAGTCCTACATGGAGTTGAATCCCATGCAGTTTCTGTTCCTACGAGCAAGAGTTCTTTTCTGGTAAGGAAAGTAACTATTGAGCTCCCATTGATATACACAGTGCAAATAGCACTCGCGTCTGTTCCCAGCAAATACAGTGTATCGGACTGAAGTGGAGCTACTGTTCTTGTCAGTTTCCTAAGCAGAGTTGAACTAGATATGGTCGGTGTGTGTAGGAAGCACAGTTCTTTTGTTCTGAGCAAGCTCACTGTTCTGGCCCTATAGGAAACACAGTAGAGTAGAAGAGTGCTCTTTTCTCTAATGCAGAGTGTGTTTCTTGTAAGGCGAGCTCGCGTTTGTTTCCCAGTCCTAAATGGAGTTGAGTCACATGCAGTTTTTTGTCCTACGAGAAAAAGTTGTTTTCTGGTAAGAAGAGTCACTATTGTGCTCCAAATTCCATATACAGTGAAAATAGCACTCGCGTCTGTTCCCAGCAAGTACAGTGTATCAGACTGAATAGGAGCTACTGTTCTTGTCAGTTTCCTAAGCAGACTTGAACTAGATATGGCCGTGTGTGTAGGAAGCACAGTTTTTTTGTTATGAGCAAGCTCACTGTTCGGAACACATGGGAAACACAGTAGAGTAGAAGAGTGCTCTTTTCTCAAAAGCAGAGTGTGTTTTTGGAAGGCGAGCTAGCGTTTGTTTCCCAGTCCTAAATGGAGTTGAGTCACATGCAGTTTTTTGTCCTACGAGCAAGAGTTGTTTTCTGGTAAGACGAGTCACTATTGTGCTCCAATTGCCATACACAGTGCAAATAGCACTCGCGTCTGTTCTGAGCAAGTACAGTGTATTGGACTGAAGAGGAGCTACTGTTCTTGTCAGTTTCCTAAGCAGAGTTGAACTAGATATGGCCCGTGTGTGTAGGAAGCACAGTTCTTTTGTTCTGAGCAAGCTCACTGTTTAGACCCCATTGGAAACACAGTAGAGTAGAAGAGTGCTCTTTTCTCAAAAGCAGAGTGTGTTTCATGTAAGGCGAGCTAGCATTTGTTTCCCAGTCCTAAATGGAGTTGAATCACATGCAGTTTCTGGTCCTACGAGCAAGAGTTGTTTTATGGTAAGGAAAGTCACTATTGCGCTCCCTTTGCCATACACAGTGCAAATAGCACATGAGTCTGTTCCCAGCAAGTACAGTGTATCGGATTGAAGAGGATCTACTGTTCTTGTCAGGTTCCTAAGCAGACTTGAACTAGATATGGCCGTGTTTGTTCGAAGCACAGTTTTTTTGTTATGAGCAAGCTCACTGTTCGGAACACATAGGAAACAGTAGAGTAGAAGAGTACTCTTTTCTCAAAAGCAGAGTGTTTTTCTGGAATACGAGCTAGTGTTTGTTTCCCAGTAATAAATGGAGTTGAGTCACATGCAGTTTTTGGTCCTACGAGCAAGAGTTGTTTTCTGGTAAGAAGAGTCACTATTGCGCTCCAAATGCCATACACAGTGCAAATAGTACTCGCATCTGTTCCCTTCAAGTACAGTGTATTGGACTGATTAGGAGCTACTGTTCTTGTCAGTTTCCTCAGCATAGTTGAACTAGATATGGCCGTGTGTGTAGGAAGCACAGTTCTTTTGTTCTGAGCAAGCTCACTGTTCTGGCCATATAGGAAACACAGTAGAGTAGAAGAGTGCTCTTTTCTCTAAAGCAGATTGTGTTTCTTGTAAGGCGAGCTAGCATTTGTTTCCCAGTCCTAAATGGAGTTGAATCACATGCAGTTTCTGGTCCTACGACCAAGAGTTGTTTTCTGGTAAGGAAAGTCACTATTGTGCTCCCATTGCCATACACAGTGCAAATAGCCCTCCCGTCTGTTCCCAGCAAGTACAGTGTATCGGACTGAAGAGGAGCTACTGTTCTTGTCAGTTTACTAAGCAGAGTTGAACGAGATATGTCCCGCGTGTGTAGGAAGCACAGTTCTTTTTTTCTGAGCAAGCTCACTGTTTGGACCCCATAGGAAACACAGTAGAGTAGAAGAGTGCTCTATTCTCAAAAGCAGAGTGTGTTTCTTGTAGGGCGAGCTAGCGTTTGTTTCCCAGTCCTAAATGGAGTTGAATCACATGCAGTTTCTGGTCCACGAGCAAGAGTTGTTTATGGTAAGAAGAGTCACTATTGCGCTGCCATTGCCATACACAGTGCAAACAGCACTCGCGTCTGTTCCCAGCAAGTACAGTGTATTGGACTGAAGAGGATCTACTGTTCTTGTCAGGTTCCTAAGCAGACTTGAACTAGATATGGCCGTGTGTGTAGGAAGCACAGTTTTTTTGTTCTGAGCAAGCTCACTTTTCGGAACACATAGGAAACACAGTAGAGTAGACGAGTGCTCTTTTCTCAAAAGCAGAGTGTGTTTCTTGGACGTCGAGCTAGCATTTGTTTCCCAGTCCTAAATGGAGTTGAGTCTCATGCAGTTTCTGGTCCTACGAGCAAGAGTTGTTTTCTGGTAAGGAAAGTCACTATTGCACTCCCATTGCCATACACAGTGCAAACAGCACTCGCGTCTGTTCCCAGCAAGTACATTGTATCGGACTGAAGAGGAGCTACTGTTCTTGTCAGTTTCCTAAGCAGAGTGGAACTAGTTATGGCCCGTGTGTAGGAAGCACAGCTCTTTTGTTCTGAGCAAGCTCACTGTTCTGGCCCTATAGGAAACACAGTAGAGTAGAGGAGTGCTCTTTTCTCTAAAGCAGAGTGTGTTTCTTGTAAGGCGAGCTAGCGTTTGTTTCCCATTCCTAAATGGAGTTGAATCACATGCAGTTTCTAGTCCTACGAGCAAGAGTTGTTTTATGGTAAGAAGAGTCACTTTTGCGCTGCCATTGCCATACACAGGACAAATAGCACTGGCGTCTGTTCCCAGCAAGTACAGTGTATTGGACTGAAGAGGATCTACCGTTCTTGTCAGGTTCCTAAGCAGAATTGAACTAGATATGGCCGTGTGTGTAGGAAGCACAGTTCTTTTGTTCTGAGCAAGTTCAGTGTTTGGACCACATAGGAAACACAGAGGAGTAGACGAGTGCTCTTTTCTCAAAAGCAGAGTGTGTTTCTTGTAAGGCAAGTTGGCGTTTGTTTCCCAGTCCTATATGGAGTTGAGTCACATGCAGTTTTTTGTCCTACGAGCAAGAGTTGTTTTCTGGTAAGACGAGTCACTATTGTGCTCTAATTTCCAAACACAGTGCAAATAGCACTCGCATCTCTTCCCCGCAAGTACAGTGAATTGGACTGAAAAGGAGCTACTGTTCTTGTCAGTTTACTAAGCAGAGTTGAACTAGATATGGCCGTGTGTGTAGGAAGCACAGTTCTTTTGTTCTGAGCAAGCTCACTGTTTGGACCACATAGGAAACACAGTAGAGTAGAAGAGTGCTCTTTTCTCTAAAGCAGAGTGTGTTTCTGGTAAGGCTAGCTACCGTTAGTTTCCCAGTCCTAAATGGAGTGGAATCACATGCAGTTTCTGGACCTACGAGCAAGAGTTGTTTTCTGGTAAAGAAAGTCACTATTGCGCTCCCATTGCCATACACAGTGCAAATAGCCCTCGCGTCTGTTCCCAGCAAGTACAGTGTATTGGACTGAAGAGGAGCTACTGTTCTTCTCAGTTTCCTAAGCAGAGTTTAACTAGATATGGCCCGTGTGTAGGAAGCACAGTTCTTTTTTTCTGAGCAAGCTCACTGTTCTGGCCCTATAGGAAACACAGTAGAGTAGAAGAGTGCTCTTTTCTCAAAAGCAGAGTGTGTTTCTTGTAAAGCGAGCTAGAGTTTGTTTCCCAGGCCTAAATGGAGTTGAATCACATGCAGTTTCTGGTACTACGAGCAAGAGTTGTTTTCTGGTAAGAACAGTCACTATTGCGCTGCCATTGCCATACACAGGACAAATAGCACTGGAGACTGTTCCCAGCAAGTACAGTGTATTGGACTGAAGAGGATCTACCGTTCTTGTCAGGTTCCTAAGCAGTGTTGAACTAGATATGGACCGTGTGTAGGAAGCACAGTTCTTTTGTTCTGAGCAAGCTCACTGTTCGTACCCCATAGGAAACACAGTAGAGTAGAAGAGTGCTCTTTTCTCAAAAGCAGAGTGTGTTTCATGGAAGGCAAGCTAGCATTTGATTCTCAGTCCTAAATGGAGTTGAATCATATGCAGTTTCTGGTCCTACGAGCAAGAGTTGTTTTCTGGTAAGGAAAGTCACTATTGTGTTCCCATTGTCATCCACAGTGGAAATAGCACTCGCGTCTGTTCCCAGCAAGTACAGTGTATCGGACTGAAGAGGAGCTACTGTTCTTGTCAGTTTCCTAAGCAGAGTTGAACTAGATATGGCCCGTGTGTGTAGGAAGCACAGTTTTTTTTTCTAAGCAAGCTCACTGTGCTGGCCCTATAGGAAACACAGTAGAGTAGAAGAGTGCTCTTTTCTCTAAAGCAGAGTGTGTTTCTTGTAAGGCGAGCTATCGTTTGTTTCCCAGTCCTAAATGGAGTTGAATCACATGCAGCTTCTTGTCCTACGAGCAAGAGTTGTTTTATGGTAAGAAGAGTCACTATTGTGCTTCCATTGCCATATACAGGACAAAGAGCACTGGCGTCTGTTCCCAGCAAGTACAGTGTATTGGACTGAAGAGGATCTACTGTTCTTTCAGGTTCCTAAGCAGAATTGAACCAGATATGGCCGTGTGTGTAGGAAGCACAGTTCTTTTGTTCTGAGCAAGCTCACTGTTCGGACCCTATAGGAAACACAGTAGAGTAGAAGAGTGTGCTTTTCTCAAAAGCAGAGTGTGTTTCTTTTAAGGCGAGCTAGCGTTTGTTTCCCATTCCTAAATGGAGTGGAATCACATGCAGTTTGTGTTCCTACGAGCAAGAGTTGTTTTCTGGTAAGGAAAGTCACTATTGTGCTCCCATTGCCATACACAGTGCAAATAGCCCTCCCATCTGTTCCCAGAAAGTACAGTGTATTGGAAAGAAGAGGAGCTACTGTTCTTCTCAGTTTCCTAAGCAGAGTTGAACTACATATGGCTCGTGTGTGTAGGAAGCACAGTTCTTTTTTTCTGAGCAAGCTCACTGTTCTGGCCCTATAGGAAACACAGTAGAGTAGAAGAGTGCTCTTTTCTCAAAAGCAGAGTGTGTTTCTTGTAAAGCGAGCTAGAGTTTGTTTCCCAGGCCTAAATGGAGTTGAATCACATGCAGTTTCTGGTCCACGAGCAAGAGTTGTTTTCTGGTAAGAAGACTCACTATTGCGCTGCCATTGCCATACACAGGACAAATAGCATTGGCGTCTGTTCCCAGCAAGTACAGTGTATTGGACTGAAGAGGATCTACTGTTCTTGTCAGGTTCCTAAGCAGACTTGAACTAGATATGGCCGTGTGTGTAGGAAGCACAGTTTTTTTGTTCTGAGCAAGCTCACTTTTCGGAACACATAGGAAACACAGTAGAGTAGACGAGTGCTCTTTTCTCAAAAGCAGAGTGTGTTTCTTGGACGTCGAGCTAGCATTTGTTTCCCAGTCCTAAATGGAGTTGAGTCTCATGCAGTTTCTGGTCCTACGAGCAAGAGTTGTTTTCTGGTAAGGAAAGTCACTATTGCACTCCCATTGCCATACACAGTGCAAACAGCACTCGCGTCTGTTCCCAGCAAGTACATTGTATCGGACTGAAGAGGAGCTACTGTTCTTGTCAGTTTCCTAAGCAGAGTGGAACTAGTTATGGCCCGTGTGTAGGAAGCACAGCTCTTTTGTTCTGAGCAAGCTCACTGTTCTGGCCCTATAGGAAACACAGTAGAGTAGAAGAGTGCTCTTTTCTCTAAAGCAGAGTGTGTTTCTTGTAAGGCGAGCTAGCGTTTGTTTCCCAGTCCTAAATGGAGTTGAATCACATGCAGTTTCTAGTCCTACGAGCAAGAGATGTTTTATGGTAAGAAGAGTCACTTTTGCGCTGCCATTGCCATACACAGGACAAATAGCACTGGCGTCTGTTCCCAGCAAGTACAGTGTATTGGACTGAAAAGGAGCTACTGTTCTTGTCAGTTTACTAAGCAGAGTTGAACTAGATATGGCCGTGTGTGTAGGAAGCACAGTTCTTTTGTTCTGAGCAAGCTCACTGTTTGGACCACATAGGAAACACAGTAGAGTAGAAGAGTGCTCTTTTCTCAAAAGCAGAGTGTGTTTCTTGTAAAGCGAGCTAGAGTTTGTTTCCCAGGCCTAAATGGAGTTGAATCACATGCAGTTTCTGGTACTACGAGCAAGAGTTGTTTTCTGGTAAGAAGAGTCACTATTGCGCTGCCATTACCATACACAGGACAAATAGCACTGGAGACTGTTCACAGCAAGTACAGTGTATTGGACTGAAGAGGATCTACTGTTCTTGTCAGGTTCCTAAGCAGAGTTGAACTAGATATGGACCGTGTGTAGGAAGCACAGTTCTTTTGTTCTGAGCAAGCTCACTGTTCTGGCCCTATAGGAAACACAGTAGACTAGAAGAGTGCTCTTTTCTCTATAGCAGAGTGTGTTTCTTGTAAGGTGAGCTAGCTTTTGTTTCCCAGTCCTAAATGGAGTTGAAACACTTGCAGTTTCTGGTCCTATGAGCAAGAGTTGTTTTATGGTAAGAAGAGTCACTATTGCGGTGCCATTGCCATACACAGGACAAATAGCACTGGCGTGTGTTCCCAGCAAGTACAGTATATTGGACTGAAGAGGATCTACTGTTCTTGTCAGGTTCCTAAACAGAATTGAACTAGATATGGTCGTGTGTACGAAGCACAGTTCTTTTGTTCTGAGCAAGCTCACTGTTCGGACCCCATAGGGAGCACAGTAGAGTAGAAGAGTGCTCTTTTCTCAAAAGCAGAGTGTGTTTCTTGTAAGGCGAGCTTGCATTTGTTTCCAGTCCTAAATGGAGTGGAATCACATGCAGTTTCTGGTCCTACGAGCAAGAGTTGTTTTCTGGTAAGGAAAGTCACTATTGCGCTCCCATTGCCATACACAGTGCAAATAGCACATGCGTCTGTTCCCAGCAAGTACAGTGTATTGGAATGAAGAGGAGCTACTGTTCTTGTCAGGTTCCTAAGCAGAGTTGAACTAGATATGATCCGTGTTTGTAGGAAGCACAGTTCTTTTGTTCTTTGCAAGCTCACTGTTTGGACCCCATAGGAAACACAGTAGAGTAGAAGAGTGCTCTTTTCTCTAAAGCAGAGTGTATTTCTTGTAAGGCGTGCTAGCGTTTGTTTCGCAGTCCTAAATGGAGTTGAATCCCATGCATTTTCTGGTACTACGAGCAAGAGTTGTTTTATGGTAAGAAGAGTCACTATTGCACTGCCACTGCCATACATAGGACAAATAGCACTGGCATCTGTTCGCAGCAAGTACAGTGTATTGGGCTGAAGAGGATCTACTGTTCTTGTCAGGTTCCTAAGCAGACTTGAACTAGATATGGCCGTGTGTGTCGGAAGCACAGTTTTTGTGTTCTGAGCAAGCTCACTTTTCGGACCCCATAGGAAACACAGTAGAGTAGAAGAGTGCTTTTTTCTCAAAAGCAGAGTGTGTTTCTTGTAAGGCGAGCTAGCGTTTGTTTCCATTCCTAAATGGAGTAGAATCACATGCAGTTTGTGTTCCTACGAGCAAGAGTTGTTTTCTGGTAAGGAAAGTCACTATTGTGCTCCCATTGCCATACACAGTGCAAATAGCCCTCCCATCTGTTCCCAGCAAGTACAGTGTATTGGACTGAAGAGGCGCTACTGTTCTTCTCAGATTCCTAAGCAGAGTTGAACTAGATATGGCCCGTGTGTGTAGGAAGCACAGTTCTTTTTTTCTGAGCAAGCTCACTGTTCTGGCCCTATAGGAAACACAGTAGAGTAGAAGAGTGCTCTTTTCTCAAAAGCAGAGAGTGTTTTTGTAAAGCGAGCTAGAGTTTGTTTCCCAGTCCTAAATGGAGTTGAATCACATGCAGTTTCTGGTCCACGAGTAAGAGTTGTTTTCTGGTAAGAAGAGTCACTATTGCGCTGCCATTGCCATACACAGGACAAATAGCACTGGCGTCTGTTCCCAGCAAGTACAGTGTATTGGACTGAAGAGGATCTACTGTTCTTGTCAGTTTCCTAAGCAGACTTGAACTAGATATAGCCCGTGTGTGTAGGAAGCACAGTTCTTTTGTTCTGAGCAAGCTCACTGTTCGGACCCTATAGGAAACACAGAAGTGTGGAAGAGTGCTCTTTTCTCAAAAGCAGAGTGTGTTTCTTGTAAGGCAAGCTAGCGTTTGTTTCCAAGTCCTAAATGGAGTTGAATCACATGCAGTTTCTGTTCCTATGAGCAAGAGTTGTTTTCTGGTAAGGAAAGTCACTATTGCGCTCCCATTTCCATACACAGTGCAAATAGCACTCGCGTCTGTTCCCAGCAAGTACAGTGTATCAGACTGAAGAGGAGCTACTTTTCTTGTCAGTTTCCTAAGCAGAGTTGAAGTAGATATGGCCCGTGTGTGTAGGAAGCACAGTTCTTATGTTCTGAGCAAGCTCACTGTTCTGGCCCTATAGGAAACACAGTAGAGTAGAAGAGTGCTCTTTTCTCAAAAGCAGAGTGTGTTTCTTGTAAGGCGAGCTAGCGTTTGTTTCCTAGTCCTAAATGGAGTTGAATCACATGCAGTTTCAGGTCCTACGAACAAGAGTTCTTTTCTGGTAAGGAAAGTCACATTGCGCTCCCATTGCCATACACAGTGCAAATAGCACTCGTGTCTGTTCCCAGCAAGTACAGTGTATTGGACAGGATAGGTGCTACTGTTCTTGACAGTTTCCTAAGCAGAGTTGAACTAGATATGATCCGTGTTTGTAGGAAGTACAGTTCTTTTGTTCTTTGCAAGCTCACTGTTTGGACCCCATAGGAAACACAGTAGAGCAGAAGAGTGCTCTTTTCTCTAAAGCAGAGTGTGTTACTTGTAAGGCGAGCTAGCGTTTGTTTCGCAGTCCTAAATGGAGTTGAATCCCATGCAGTTTCTGGTACTACGAGCAAGAGTTGTTTTCTGGTAAAAAGAGTCACTATTGCGCTGCCATTGCCATACACAGGACAAATAGCACTGGCGTCTGTTCGCAGCAAGTACAGTATATTGGGCTGAAGAGGATCTATTGTTCTTGTCAGGTTCCTAAGAGGACTTGAACTAGATATGGCCGTGTGTGTAGGAAGCACAGTTTTTTTGTTCTGGGCAAGCTCACTGTTCGGACCCCATAGGAAACACAGTAGAGTAGAAGAGTGCTTTTTTCTCAAAAGCAGAGTGTGTTTCTTGTAAGGCGAGCTAGCGTTTGTTTCCCATTCGTAAATGGAGTGGAATCACATGCAGTTTGTGTTCCTACGAGCAAGAGTTTTTTTCTGGTAAGGAAAGTCACTATTGTGCTCCCATTGCCATACACAGTGCAAATAGCCCTCCCATCTCTTCCCAGCAAGTACAGTGTATTGGAAAGAAGAGGAGCTACTGTTCTTCTCAGTTTCCTAAGCAGAGTTGAAATACATATGGCCCGTGTGTGTAGGAAGCACAGTTCTTTTTTTCTGAGCAAGCTCACTGTTCTGGCCCTATAGGAAATACAGTAGAGTAGAAGAGTGCTCTTTTCTCAAAAGCAGAGTGTGTTTCTTGTAAAGCGAGCTAGAGTTTGTTTCCCAGTCCTAAATGGAGTTGAATCACATGCAGTTTCTAGTGCACGAGCAAGAGTTGTTTTCTGGTAAGAAGAGTCACTATTGCACTGCCATTGCCATACACAGGACAAATAGCATTGGCGTCTGTTCCCAGCAAGTACAGTGTATTGGACTGAAGAGGATCTACTGTTCTTGTCAGGTTCCTAAGCAGACTTGAACTAGATATGGCCGTGTGTGTAGGAAGCAAAGTTTTTTTGTTCTGAGCAAGCTCACTTTTCGGAACACATAGGAAACACAGTAGAGTAGACGAGTGCTCTTTTCTCAAAAGGAGAGTGTGTTTCTTGGACGTCGAGCTAGCATTTGTTTCCCAGTCCTAAATGGAGTTGAGTCTCATGCAGTTTCTGGTCCTTCGAGCAAGAGTTGTTTTCTGGTAAGGAAAGTCACTATTGCGCTCCCATTGCCATACACAGTGCAAACAGCACTCGAATCTGTTCCCAGCAAGTACGTTGTATCGGACTGAAGAGGAGCTACTGTTCTTGTCAGTTTCCTAAGCAGAGTGGAACTAGTTATGGCCCGTGTGTAGGAAGCACAGCTCTTTTGTTCTGAGCAAGCTCACTGTTCTGGCCCTATAGGAAACACAGTAGAGTAGAAGAGTGCTCTTTTCTCTAAAGCAGAGTGTGTTTCTTGTAAGGCGAGCTAGCGTTTGTTTCCCAGTCCTACATGGAGTTGAATCACATGCAGTTTCTGGTACTACGAGAAAGAGTTGTTTTCTGGTAAAAAGAGTCACTCTTGCGCTGCCATTGCCATACACAGGACAAATAGCACTGGCGTCTGTTCCCAGCAAGTACAGTGTATTGGACTGAAGAGGATCTACTGTTCTTGTCAGTTCCTAAGCAGAATTGAACTAGATATGGCCTTGTGTGTAGGAAGCACAGTTCTTTTGTTCTGAGCAAGTTCAGTGTTTGGACTCCATAGGAAACACAGTAGAGTAGAAGAGTGCTCTTTTCTCAAAAGCAGAGTGTGTTTCTTGCAAGGTGAGCTAGCGTTTGTTTCCCAGTCCTATATGGAGTTGAGTCACATGCAGTTTTTTGTCCTACGAGCAAGAGTTGTTTTCTGGTAAGACGAGACACTATTGTGCTCTAATTGCCATACACAGTGAAAATAGCCCTAGCGTCTCTTCCCCGCAAGTACAGTGTATTGGACTGAAAAGGAGCTACTGTTCTTGTCAGATTCCTAAGCAGAGTTGAACTAGATATGGCCCTTGTGTGTAGGAAGCACAGTTCTTTTGTTCTGAGCAAGCTCACTGTTTGGACCGCTTAGGAAACACAGTAGAGTAGAAGAGTGCTCTTTTCTCAAAAGCAGAGTGTGTTTCATGTAAGGCGAGCTAGCATTTGTTTCCCAGACCTAAATGGAGTTGAATCACATGCAGTTTCTGGTCCTATGAGCAAGAGTTGTTTTATGGTCAGGAAAGTCACTATTGTGCTCCCATTGCCCTACACAAGGCAAATAGCACTCGCGTCTTTTCCCAGCAAGTACAGTGTATTGGACTGAATAGGAGCTACTGTTCTTGTCAGTTTACTAAGCTGAGTTGAACTAAATATGGCCGTGTGTGTAGGAAGCACAGTTCTTTTGTTCTGAGCAAGCTCACTGTTTGGACCCCATAGGAAACACAGTAGAGTAGAAGAGTGCTCTTTTCTCTAAAGCAGAGTGTGTTTCTTGTAAGGCGAGCTACCGTTTGTTTCCCAGTCCTAAATGGAGTGGAATCACATGCAGTTTCTGGACCTACGAGCAAGAGTTGTTTTCTGGTAAAGAAAGTCACTATTGTGCTCCCATTGCCATACACAGTGCAAATAGCCCTCTCGTCTGTTCCCAGCAAGTACAGTGTATTGGACTGAAGAGGAGCTACTGTTCTTCTCAGTTTCCTAAGCAGAGTTGAACTAGATATGGCCCGTGTGTAGGAAGCACAGTTCTTTTTTTCTGAGCAAGCTCACTGTTCTGGCCCTATAGGAAACACAGTAGAGTAGAAGAGTGCTCTTTTCTCAAAAGCAGAGTGTGTTTCTTGTAAAGCGAGCTAGAGTTTGTTTCCCAGGCCTAAATGGAGTTGAATCACATGCAGTTTCTGGTACTACGAACAAGAGTTGTTTTCTGGTAAGAAGAGTCACTATTGCGCTGCCATTGCCATACACAGGACAAATAGCACTGGAGTCTGTTCCCAGCAAGTACAGTGTATTGGACTGAAGAGGATCTACTGTTCTTGTCAGGTTCCTAAGCAGAGTTGAACTAGATATGGCCCGTGTGTAGGAAGCACAGTTCTTTTGTTCTGAGCAAGCTCACTGTTCTGGCCCTATAGGAAACAAAGTAGACTAGAAGAGTGCTCTTTTCTCTAAAGCAGAGTGTGTTTCTTGTAAGGTGAGCCAGCTTTTGTTTCCCAGTCCTAAATGGAGTTGAAACACTTGCAGTTTCTGGTCCTATGAGCAAGAGTTTTTTTATGGTAAGAAGAGTCACTATTGCGCTGCCATTGCCATACACAGGACAAGTAGCACTGGCGTCTGTTCCCAGCAAGTACAGTATATTGGACTGAAGAGGATCTACTGTTCTTGTCAGGTTCCTAAACAGAATTGAACTAGATATGGTCATGTGTACGAAGCACAGTTCTTTTGTTCTGAGCAAGCTCACTGTTCGGACCCCATAGGGAGCACAGTAGAGTAGAAGAGTGCTCTTTTCTCAAAAGCAGAGTGTGTTTCTTGTAAGGCAAGCTTGCGTTTGTTTCCAGTTCTAAATGGAGTGGAATCACATGCAGTTTCTGTTCCTACAAGCAAGAGTTGTTTTCTGGTAAGGAAAGTCACTATTGCGCTCCCATTGCCATACACAGTGCAAATAGCACATGCATCTGTTCCCAGCAAGTACAGTGTATTGGAATGAAGAGGAGCTACTGTTCTTGTCAGGTTCCTAAGCAGAGTTGAACTCCATATGGCCCGTGTGTGTAGGAAGCACAGTTCTTATGTTCTGAGCAAGCTCACTGTTCTGGCCCTATAGGAAACACAGTAGAGAAGAAGAGTGCTCTTTTCTCAAAAGTGGAGTGTGTTTCTTGTAAGGCAAGCTAGCGTTTGTTTCCTAGTCCTAAATGGAGTTGAATCACATGCAGTTTCAGATCCTACGATCAAGTGTTCTTTTCTGGTATGGAAAGTCACATTACGCTCCCATTGCCATACACAGTGCAAATAGCACTCGCGTCTGTTCCCAGCAAGTACAGTGTATTGGACTGGATAGGTGCTAATGTTCTTGTCAGTTTCCTAAGCAGAGTTGAACTAGATATGATCCGTGTTTGTAGGAAGCACAGTTCTTTTGTTCTTTGCAAGCTCACTGTTTGGACCCCATAGGAAACACAGTAGAGTAGAAGAGTGCTCTTTTCTCTAAAGCAGAGTGTATTTCTTGTAAGGCGTGCTAGCGTTTGTTTCGCAGTCCTAAATGGAGTTGAATCCCATGCAGTTTCTGCTCCTACGAGCAAGAGTTTTTTCTGGTAAGAAGAGTCACTATTGCGCACCCATTGCCATACACAGTGCAAATAGCACTCGCAACTGTTCCCAGCAAGTACAGTGTTTTGGACTGTAGAGAAGCTACTGCTCTTGTCAGTTTCCTAAGCAGAGTTGAACTAGATATGGCCCGTGTGTGTAGGAAGCACAGTTCTTTTGTTCTGAGCAAGCTCACTGTTCGGACCCTATAGGAAACACAGTAGAGTAGAAGAGTGTGCTTTTCTCAAAAGCAGAGTGTGTTTCTTTTAAGGTGAGCTAGCGTTTGTTTCCCATTCCTAAATGGAGTGGAATCACATGCAGTTTGTGTTCCTACGAGCAAGAGTTGTTTTCTGGTAAGGAAAGTCACTATTGTGCTCCCATTGCCATACACAGTGCAAATAGCCCTCCCATCTGTTCCCAGAAAGTACAGTGTATTGGAAAGAAGAGGAGCTACTGTTCTTCTCAGTTTCCTAAGCAGAGTTGAACTACATATGGCTCGTGTGTGTAGGAAGCACAGTTCTTTTTTTCTGAGCAAGCTCACTGTTCTGGCCCTATAGGAAACACAGTAGAGTAGAAGAGTGCTCTTTTCTCAAAAGCAGAGTGTGTTTCTTGTAAAGCGAGCAAGAGTTTGTTTCCCAGTCCTAAATGGAGTTGAATCACATGCAGTTTCTGGTCCATGAGCAAGAGTTGTTTTCTGGTAAGAAGACTCACTATTGCGCTGCCATTGCCATACACAGGACAAATAGCATTGGCGTCTGTTCCCAGCAAGTACAGTGTATTGGACTGAAGAGGATCTACTGTTCTTGTCAGGTTCCTAAGCAGACTTGAACTAGATATGGCCGTGTGTGTAGGAAGCACAGTTTTTTTGTTCTGAGCAAGCTCACTTTTCGGAACACATAGGAAACAGTAGAGTAGACGAGTGCTCTTTTCTCAAAAGCAGAGTGTGTTTCTTGGACGTCGAGCTAGCATTTGTTTCCCAGTCCTAAATGGAGTTGAGTCTCATGCAGTTTCTGGTCCTACGAGCAAGAGTTGTTTTCTGGTAAGGAAAGTCACTATTGCACTCCCATTGCCATACACAGTGCAAACATCACTCGCGTCTGTTCCCAGCAAGTACATTGTATCGGACTGAAGAGGAGCTACTGTTCTTGTCAGTTTCCTAAGCAGAGTGGAACTAGTTATGGCCCGTGTGTAGGAAGCACAGCTCTTTTGTTCTGAGCAAGCTCACTGTTCTGGCCCTATAGGAAACACAGTAGAGTAGAAGAGTGCTCTTTTCTCTAAAGCAGAGTGTGTTTCTTGTAAGGCGAGCTAGCGTTTGTTTCCCAGTCCTAAATGGAGTTGAATCACATGCAGTTTCTAGTCCTACGAGCAAGAGATGTTTTATGGTAAGAAGAGTCACTTTTGCGCTGCCATTGCCATACACAGGACAAATAGCACTGGCGTCTGTTCCCAGCAAGTACAGTGTATTGGACTGAAAAGGAGCTACTGTTCTTGTCAGTTTACTAAGCAGAGTTGAACTAGATATGGCCGTGTGTGTAGGAAGCACAGTTCTTTTGTTCTGAGCAAGCTCACTGTTTGGACCACATTGGAAACACAGTAGAGTAGAAGAGTGCTCTTTTCTCTAAAGCAGAGTGTGTTTCTTGTAAGGCGAGCTACCGTTTGTTTCCCAGTCCTAAATGGAGTGGAATCACATGCAGTTTCTGGACCTACGAGCAAGAGTTGTTTTCTGGTAAAGAAAGTCATTATTGCGCTCCCATTGCCATACACAGTGCAAATAGCCCTTGCGTCTGTTCCCAGCAAGTACAGTGTATTGGACTGAAGAGGAGCTACTGTTCTTCTCAGTTTCCTAAGCAGAGTTGAACTAGATATGGCCCGTGTGTAGGAAGCACAGTTCTTTTTTTCTGAGCAAGCTAACTGTTCTGGCCCTATAGGAAACACAGTAGAGTAGAAGAGTGCTCTTTTCTCAAAAGCAGAGTGTGTTTCTTGTAAAGCGAGCTAGAGTTTGTTTCCCAGGCCTAAATGGAGTTGAATCACATGCAGTTTCTGGTACTATGAGCAAGAGTTGTTTTCTGGTAAGAAGAGTCACTATTGCGCTGC
The DNA here is from genome assembly GCF_949786415.1 of Peromyscus eremicus. NCBI lineage: Eukaryota > Metazoa > Chordata > Mammalia > Rodentia > Cricetidae > Peromyscus > Peromyscus eremicus. The sequence continues at coordinate 267,902 of NW_026734391.1, forward strand.
CATTGCCATACACAGGACAAATAGCACTGGAGACTGTTCCCAGCAAGTACAGTGTATTGGACTGAAGAGGATCTACTGTTCTTGTCAGGTTCCTAAACAGAATTGAACTAGATATGGTCGTGTGTACGAAGCACAGTTCTTTTGTTCTGAGCAAGCTCACTGTTCGGACCCCATAGGGAGCACAGTAGAGTAGAAGAGTGCTCTTTTCTCAAAAGCAGAGTGTGTTTCCTGTAAGGCGAGCTTGCATTTGAATCCAGTCCTAAATGGAGTTGAATCACATGCAGTTTCTGGTCCTACGAGCAAGAGTTGTTTTCTGGTAAGGAAAGTCACTATTGCGCTCCCATTGCCATACACAGTGCAAATAGCACATGCGTCTGTTCCCAGCAAGTACAGTGTATTGGAATGAAGAGGAGCTACTGTTCTTGTCAGGTTCCTAAGCAGAGTTGAACTAGATATGATCCGTGTTTGTAGGAAGCACAGTTCTTTTGTTCTTTGCAAGCTCACTGTTTGGACCCCATAGGAAACACAGTAGAGTAGAAGAGTGCTCTTTTCTCTAAAGCAGAGTGTATTTCATGTAAGGCGTGCTAGCGTTTGTTTCGCAGTCCTAAATGGAGTTGAATCCCATGCATTTTCTGGTACTAAGAGCAAGAGTTGTTTTATGGTAAGAAGAGTCACTATTGCACTGCCATTGCCATACACAGGACATTAGCACTGGCATCTGTTCGCAGCAAGTACAGTGTATTGGGCTGAAGAGGATCTACTGTTCTTGTCAGGTTCCTAAGCAGAATTTAACTAGATATGGCCGTGTGTGTAGGAAGCACAGTTTTTGTGTTCTGAGCAAGCTCACTTTTCGGACCCCATAGGAAACACAGTAGAGTAGAAGAGTGCTTTTTTCTCAAAAGCAGAGTGTGTTTCTTGTAAGGCGAGCTAGCGTTTGTTTCCCATTCCTAAATGGAGTGGAATCACATGCAGTTTGTGTTCCTACGAGCAAGAGTTGTTTTCTGGTAAGGAAAGTCACTATTGTGCTCCCATTGCCATACACAGTGCAAATAGCCCTCCCATCTGTTCCCAGCAAGTACAGTGTATTGGACTGAAGAGGCGTTACTGTTCTTCTCAGATTCCTAAGCAGAGTTGAACTAGATATGGCCCGTGTGTGTAGGAAGCACAGTTCTTTTTTTCTGAGCAAGCTCACTGTTCTGGCCCTATAGGAAACACAGTAGAGTAGAAGAGTGCTCTTTTCTCAAAAGCAGAGAGTGTTTTTGTAAAGCGAGCTAGAGTTTGTTTCCCAGTCCTAAATGGAGTTGAATCACATGCAGTTTCTGGTCCACGAGCAAGAGTTGTTTTCTGGTAAGAAGAGTCACTATTGCGCTGCCATTGCCATACACAGGACAAATAGCACTGGCGTCTGTTCCCAGAAAGTACAGTGTATTGGACTGAAGAGGATCTACTGTTCTTGTCAGTTTCCTAAGCAGACTTGAACTAGATATGGCCCGTGTGTGTAGGAAGCACAGTTCTTTTGTTCTGAGCAAGCTCACTGTTTGGACCCCATAGGAAACACAGTAGAGTAGAAGAGTGCTCTTTTCTCAAAAGCAGAGTGTGTTTCATGTAAGGCGAGCTAGCATTTGTTTCCCAGACCTAAATGGAGTTGAATCACATGCAGTTTCTGGTCCTATGAGCAAGAGTTGTTTTATGGTCAGGAAAGTCACTATTGTGTTCCCATTGCCCTACACAAGGCAAATAGCACTCGCGTCTTTTCCCAGCAAGTACAGTGTATTGGACTGAATAGGAGCTACTGTTCTTGTCAGTTTACTAAGCTGAGTTGAACTAAATATGGCCGTGTGTGTAGGAAGCACAGTTCTTTTGTTCTGAGCAAGCTCACAGTTTGGACCCCATAGGAAACACAGTAGAGTAGAAGAGTGCTCTTTTCTCTAAAGCAGAGTGTGTTTCTTGTAAAGCGAGCTACCGTTTGTTTCCCAGTCCTAAATGGAGTGGAATCACATGCAGTTTCTGGACCTACGAACAAGAGTTGTTTTCTGGTAAAGAAAGTCACTATTGTGCTCCCATTGCCATACACAGTGCAAATAGCCCTCGCGTCTGTTCCCAGCAAGTACAGTGTATTGGAATGAAGAGGAGCTACTGTTCTTCTCAGTTTCCTAAGCAGAGTTGAACTAGATATGGCCCGTGTGTAGGAAGCACAGTTCTTTTTTTCTGAGCAAGCTCACTGTTCTGGCCCTATAGGAAACACAGTGGAGTAGAAGAGTGCTCTTTTCTCAAAAGCAGAGTGTGTTTCTTGTAAAGCGAGCTAGAGTTTGTTTCCCAGGCCTAAATGGAGTTGAATCACATGCAGTTTCTGGTACTACGAACAAGAGTTGTTTTCTGGTAAGAAGAGTCACTATTGCGCTGCCATTGCCATACACAGGACAAATAGCACGGGAGTCTGTTCCCAGCAAGTACAGTGTATTGGACTGAAGAGGATCTACTGTTCTTGTCAGGTTCCTAAGCAGAGTTGAACTAGATATGGCCCGTGTGTAGGAAGCACAGTTCTTTTGTTCTGAGCAAGCTCACTGTTCTGGCCCTATAGGAAACACAGTAGACTAGAAGAGTGCTCTTTTCTCTAAAGCAGAGTGTGTTTCTTGTAAGGTGAGCCAGCTTTTGTTTCCCAGTCCTAAATGGAGTTGAAACACTTGCAGTTTCTGGTCCTATGAGCAAGAGTTTTTTTATGGTAAGAAGAGTCACTATTGCGCTGCCATTGCCATACACAGGACAAATAGCACTGGCGTCTGTTCCCAGCAAGTACAGTATATTGGACTGAAGAGGATCTACTGTTCTTGTCAGGTTCCTAAACAGAATTGAACTAGATATGGTCATGTGTACGAAGCACTGTTCTTTTGTTCTGAGCAAGCTCACTGTTCGGACCCCATAGGGAGCACAGTAGAGTAGAAGAGTGCTCTTTTCTCAAAAGCAGAGTGTGTTTCTTGTAAGGCAAGCTTGCGTTTGTTTCCAGTTCTAAATGGAGTGGAATCACATGCAGTTTCTGTTCCTACAAGCAAGAGTTGTTTTCTGGTAAGGAAAGTCACTATTGCGCTCCCATTGCCATACACAGTGCAAATAGCACATGCGTCTAATCCCAGCAAGTACAGTGTATTGGAATGAAGAGGAGCTACTGTTCTTGTCAGGTTCCTAAGCAGAGTTGAACTCCATATGGCCCGTGTGTGTAGGAAGCACAGTTCTTATGTTCTGAGCAAGCTCACTGTTCTGGCCCTATAGGAAACACAGTAGAGAAGAAGAGTTCTCTTTTCTCAAAAGTGGAGTGTGTTTCTTGTAAGGCAAGCTAGTGTTTGTTTCCTAGTCCTAAATGGAGTTGAATCACATGCAGTTTCAGATCCTACGATCAAGAGTTCTTTTCTGGTAAGGAAAGTCACATTACGCTCCCATTGCCATACACAGTGCAAATAGCACTCGCGTCTGTTCCCAGCAAGTACAGTGTATTGGACTGGATAGGTGCTAATGTTCTTGTCAGTTTCCTAAGCAGAGTTGAACTAGATATGATCCGTGTTTGTAGGAAGCACAGTTCTTTTGTTCTTTGCAAGCTCACTGTTTGGACCCCATAGGAAACACAGTAGAGTAGAAGAGTGCTCTTTTCTCTAAAGCAGAGTGTATTTCTTGTAAGGCGTGCTAGCGTTTGTTTCGCAGTCCTAAATGGAGTTGAATCCCATGCAGTTTCTGGTACTACGAGCAAGAGTTGTTTTATGGTAAGAAGAGTCACTATTGCACTGCCTTTGCCATACACAGGACAAATAGCACTGGCATCTGTTCGCAGCAAGTACAGTGTATTGGGCTGAAGACGATCTACTGTTCTTGTCAGGTTCCTAAGCAGACTTGAACTAGATATGGCCGTGTGTGTAGGAAGCACAGGTTTTTTTTTTCTGAGCAAGCTCACTGTTCGGACCCCATAGGAAACACAGTAGAGTAGAAGAGTGCTTTTTTCTCAAAAGCAGAGTGTGTTTCTTTTAAGGCGAGCTAGCGTTTGTTTCCCATTCCTAAATGGAGTGGAATCACATGCAGTTTGTGTTCCTACGAGCAAGAGTTGTTTTCTGGTAAGGAAAGTCACTATTGTGCTCCCATTGCCATACACAGTGCAAATAGCCCTCCCATCTGTTCCCAGCAAGTACAGTGTATTGGACTGAAGAGGCGCTTCTGTTCTTCTCAGATTCCTAAGCAGAGATGAAATAGATATGGCCCGTGTGTGTAGGAAGCACAGTTCTTTTTTCTGAGCAAGCTCACTGTTCTGGCCCTATAGGAAACACAGTAGAGTAGAAGAGTGCTCTTTTCTCAAAAGCAGAGTGTGTTTCATGTAAGGCGAGCTAGCCTTTGTTTCCCAGACCTAAATGGAGTTGAATCACATGCAGTTTCTGGTCCTATGAGCAAGAGTTGTTTTATGGTAAGGAAAGTCACTATTGTGCTCCCATTGCCCTACACAAGGCAAATAGCACTCGCGTTTTTTCCCAGCAAGTACAGTGTATTGGAGTGAATAGGAGTTACTGTTCTTGTCAGTTTACTAAGCAGAGTTGAACTAGATATGGCCGTGTGTGTAGGAAGCACAGTTCTTTTGTTCTGAGCAAGCTCACTGTTTGGACCCCATAGGAAACACAGTAGAGTAGAAGAGTGCTCTTTTCTCTAAAGCAGAGTGTGTTTCTTGTAAGGCGAGCTATCGTTTGTTTCCCAGTCCTAAATGGAGTGGAATCACATGCAGTTTCTGGACCTACGAGCAAGAGTTGTTTTCTGGTAAAGAAAGTCACTATTGCGCTCCCATTGCCATACACAGTGCAATTAGCCCTCGCGTCTGTTCCCAGCAAGTACAGTGTATTGGACTGAAGAGGAGATACTGTTCTTCTCAGTTTCCTAAGCAGAGTTGAACTAGATATGGCCCGTGTGTAGGAAGCACAGTTCTTTTTTTCTGAGCAAGCTCACTGTTCTGGCCCTATAGGAAACACAGTAGAGTAGAAGAGTGCTCTTTTCTCAAAAGCAGAGTGTGTTTCTTGTAAAGCGAGCTAGAGTTTGTTTCCCAGGCCTAAATGGAGTTGAATCACATGCAGTTTCTGGTACTACGAACAAGAGTTGTTTTCTGGTAAGAAGAGTCACTATTGCGCTGCCATTGCCATACACAGGACAAATAGCACTGGAGTCTGTTCCCAGCAAGTACAGTGTATTGGACTGAAGAGGATCTACTGTTCTTGTCAGGTTCCTAAGCAGAGTTGAACTAGATATGGCCCGTGTGTAGGAAGCACAGTTCTTTTGTTCTGAGCAAGCTCACTGTTCTGGCCCTATAGGAAACACAGTAGACTAGAAGAGTGCTCTTTTCTCTAAAGCAGAGTGTGTTTCTTGTAAGGTGAGCCAGCTTTTGTTTCCCAGTCCTAAATGGAGTTGAAACACTTGCAGTTTCTGGTCCTACGAGCAAGAGTTTTTTTATGGTAAGAAGAGTCACTATTGCGCTGCCATTGCCATACACAGGACAAATAGCACTGGCGTCTGTTCCCAGCAAGTACAGTATTTTGGACTGAAGAGGATCTACTGTTCTTGTCAGGTTCCTAAACAGAATTGAACTAGATATGGTCATCTGTACGAAGCACAGTTCTTTTGTTCTGAGCAAGCTCACTGTTCGGACCCCATAGGGAGCACAGTAGAGTAGAAGAGTGCTCTTTTCTCAAAAGCAGAGTGTGTTTCTTGTAAGGCAAGCTTGCGTTTGTTTCCAGTCCTAAATGGAGTGGAATCACATGTAGTTTTTGTTCCTACGAGCAAGAGTTGTTTTCTGGTAAGGAAAGTCACTTTTGCGCTCCCAATGCCATACACAGTGCAAATAGCACATGCGTCTGTTCCCAGCAAGTACAGTGTATTGGAATGAAGAGGAGCTACTGTTCTTGTCAGGTTCCTAAGCAGAGTTGAACTCGATATGGCCCGTGTGTGTAGGAAGCACAGTTCTTATGTTCTGAGCAAGCTCACTGTTCTGGACCTATAGGAAACACAGTAGAGAAGAAGAGTGCTCTTTTCTCAAAAGCGGAGTGTGTTTTTTGTAAGGCGAGCTACCGTTTGTTTCCTAGTCCTAAATGGAGTTGAATCACATGCAGTTTCAGGTCCTACGATCAAGAGTTCTTTTCTGGTAAGGAAAGTCACATTGCGCTCCCATTGCCTTACACAGTGCAAATAGCACTCGCGTCTGTTCCCAGCTAGTACAGTGTATTGGACTGGATAGGTGCTAATGTTCTTGTCAGTTTCCTAAGCAGAGTTGAACTAGATATGATCCGTGTTTGTAGGAAGCACAGTTCTTTTGTTCTTTGCAAGCTCAATGTTTGGACCCCATAGGAAACACAGTAGAGTAGAATAGTGCTCATTTCTCTAAAGCAGAGTGTATTTCTTGTAAGGCGTGCTAGCGTTTGTTTCGCAGTCCTAAATGGAGTTGAATCCCATGCAGTTTCTGGTACTAAGAGCAAGAGTTGTTTTATGGTAAGAAGAGTCACTATTGCACTGCCTTTGCCATACACAGGACAAATAGCACTGGCATCTGTTCGCAGCAAGTACAGTGTATTGGGCTGAAGAGGATCTACTGTTCTTGTCAGGTTCCTAAGCAGACTTGAACTAGATATGGCCGTGTGTGTAGGAAGCACAGTTTTTGTGTTCTGAGCAAGCTCACTTTTCGGACCCCATAGGAAACACAGTAGAGTAGAAGAGTGCTTTTTTCTCAAAAGCAGAGTGTGTTTCTTGTAAGGCGAGCTAGCGTTTGTTTCCCATTCCTAAATGGAGTGGAATCACATGCAGTTTGTGTTCCTACGAGCAAGAGTTGTTTTCTGGTAAGGAAAGTCACTATTGTGCTCCCATTGCCATACACAGTGCAAATAGCCCTCCCATCTGTTCCCAGCAAGTACAGTGTATTGGACTGAAGAGGCGTTACTGTTCTTCTCAGATTCCTAAGCAGAGTTGAACTAGATATGGCCCGTGTGTGTAGGAAGCACAGTTCTTTTTTTCTGAGCAAGCTCACTGTTCTGGCCCTATAGGAAACACAGTAGAGTAGAAGAGTGCTCTTTTCTCAAAAGCAGAGAGTGTTTTTGTAAAGCGAGCTAGAGTTTGTTTCCCAGTCCTAAATGGAGTTGAATCACATGCAGTTTCTGGTCCACGAGCAAGAGTTGTTTTCTGGTAAGAAGAGTCACTATTGCGCTGCCATTGCCATACACAGGACAAATAGCACTGGCGTCTGTTCCCAGAAAGTACAGTGTATTGGACTGAAGAGGATCTACTGTTCTTGTCAGTTTCCTAAGCAGACTTGAACTAGATATGGCCCGTGTGTGTAGGAAGCACAGTTCTTTTGTTCTGAGCAAGCTCACTGTTTGGACCCCATAGGAAACACAGTAGAGTAGAAGAGTGCTCTTTTCTCAAAAGCAGAGTGTGTTTCATGTAAGGCGAGCTAGCATTTGTTTCCCAGACCTAAATGGAGTTGAATCACATGCAGTTTCTGGTCCTATGAGCAAGAGTTGTTTTATGGTCAGGAAAGTCACTATTGTGTTCCCATTGCCCTACACAAGGCAAATAGCACTCGCGTCTTTTCCCAGCAAGTACAGTGTATTGGACTGAATAGGAGCTACTGTTCTTGTCAGTTTACTAAGCTGAGTTGAACTAAATATGGCCGTGTGTGTAGGAAGCACAGTTCTTTTGTTCTGAGCAAGCTCACAGTTTGGACCCCATAGGAAACACAGTAGAGTAGAAGAGTGCTCTTTTCTCTAAAGCAGAGTGTGTTTCTTGTAAAGCGAGCTACCGTTTGTTTCCCAGTCCTAAATGGAGTGGAATCACATGCAGTTTCTGGACCTACGAACAAGAGTTGTTTTCTGGTAAAGAAAGTCACTATTGTGCTCCCATTGCCATACACAGTGCAAATAGCCCTCGCGTCTGTTCCCAGCAAGTACAGTGTATTGGAATGAAGAGGAGCTACTGTTCTTCTCAGTTTCCTAAGCAGAGTTGAACTAGATATGGCCCGTGTGTAGGAAGCACAGTTCTTTTTTTCTGAGCAAGCTCACTGTTCTGGCCCTATAGGAAACACAGTGGAGTAGAAGAGTGCTCTTTTCTCAAAAGCAGAGTGTGTTTCTTGTAAAGCGAGCTAGAGTTTGTTTCCCAGGCCTAAATGGAGTTGAATCACATGCAGTTTCTGGTACTACGAACAAGAGTTGTTTTCTGGTAAGAAGAGTCACTATTGCGCTGCCATTGCCATACACAGGACAAATAGCACTGGAGTCTGTTCCCAGCAAGTACAGTGTATTGGACTGAAGAGGATCTACTGTTCTTGTCAGGTTCCTAAGCAGAGTTGAACTAGATATGGCCCGTGTGTAGGAAGCACAGTTCTTTTGTTCTGAGCAAGCTCACTGTTCTGGCCCTATAGGAAACACAGTAGACTAGAAGAGTGCTCTTTTCTCTAAAGCAGAGTGTGTTTCTTGTAAGGTGAGCCAGCTTTTGTTTCCCAGTCCTAAATGGAGTTGAAACACTTGCAGTTTCTGGTCCTATGAGCAAGAGTTTTTTTATGGTAAGAAGAGTCACTATTGCGCTGCCATTGCCATACACAGGACAAATAGCACTGGCGTCTGTTCCCAGCAAGTACAGTATATTGGACTGAAGAGGATCTACTGTTCTTGTCAGGTTCCTAAACAGAATTGAACTAGATATGGTCATGTGTACGAAGCACTGTTCTTTTGTTCTGAGCAAGCTCACTGTTCGGACCCCATAGGGAGCACAGTAGAGTAGAAGAGTGCTCTTTTCTCAAAAGCAGAGTGTGTTTCTTGTAAGGCAAGCTTGCGTTTGTTTCCAGTTCTAAATGGAGTGGAATCACATGCAGTTTCTGTTCCTACAAGCAAGAGTTGTTTTCTGGTAAGGAAAGTCACTATTGCGCTCCCATTGCCATACACAGTGCAAATAGCACATGCGTCTGATCCCAGCAAGTACAGTGTATTGGAATGAAGAGGAGCTACTGTTCTTGTCAGGTTCCTAAGCAGAGTTGAACTCCATATGGCCCGTGTGTGTAGGAAGCACAGTTCTTATGTTCTGAGCAAGCTCACTGTTCTGGCCCTATAGGAAACACAGTAGAGAAGAAGAGTTCTCTTTTCTCAAAAGTGGAGTGTGTTTCTTGTAAGGCAAGCTAGTGTTTGTTTCCTAGTCCTAAATGGAGTTGAATCACATGCAGTTTCAGATCCTACGATCAAGAGTTCTTTTCTGGTAAGGAAAGTCACATTACGCTCCCATTGCCATACACAGTGCAAATAGCACTCGCGTCTGTTCCCAGCAAGTACAGTGTATTGGACTGGATAGGTGCTAATGTTCTTGTCAGTTTCCTAAGCAGAGTTGAACTAGATATGATCCGTGTTTGTAGGATGCACAGTTCTTTTGTTCTTTGCAAGCTCACTGTTTGGACCCCATAGGAAACACAGTAGAGTAGAAGAGTGCTCTTTTCTCTAAAGCAGAGTGTATTTCTTGTAAGGCGTGCTAGCGTTTGTTTCGCAGTCCTAAATGGAGTTGAATCCCATGCAGTTTCTGGTACTACGAGCAAGAGTTGTTTTATGGTAAGAAGAGTCACTATTGCACTGCCTTTGCCATACACAGGACAAATAGCACTGGCATCTGTTCGCAGCAAGTACAGTGTATTGGGCTGAAGACGATCTACTGTTCTTGTCAGGTTCCTAAGCAGACTTGAACTAGATATGGCCGTGTGTGTAGGAAGCACAGGTTTTTTTTTTCTGAGCAAGCTCACTGTTCGGACCCCATAGGAAACACAGTAGAGTAGAAGAGTGCTTTTTTCTCAAAAGCAGAGTGTGTTTCTTTTAAGGCGAGCTAGCGTTTGTTTCCCATTCCTAAATGGAGTGGAATCACATGCAGTTTGTGTTCCTACGAGCAAGAGTTGTTTTCTGGTAAGGAAAGTCACTATTGTGCTCCCATTGCCATACACAGTGCAAATAGCCCTCCCATCTGTTCCCAGCAAGTACAGTGTATTGGACTGAAGAGGCGCTTCTGTTCTTCTCAGATTCCTAAGCAGAGATGAAATAGATATGGCCCGTGTGTGTAGGAAGCACAGTTCTTTTTTCTGAGCAAGCTCACTGTTCTGGCCCTATAGGAAACACAGTAGAGTAGAAGAGTGCTCTTTTCTCAAAAGCAGAGTGTGTTTCATGTAAGGCGAGCTAGCCTTTGTTTCCCAGACCTAAATGGAGTTGAATCACATGCAGTTTCTGGTCCTATGAGCAAGAGTTGTTTTATGGTAAGGAAAGTCACTATTGTGCTCCCATTGCCCTACACAAGGCAAATAGCACTCGCGTTTTTTCCCAGCAAGTACAGTGTATTGGAGTGAATAGGAGTTACTGTTCTTGTCAGTTTACTAAGCAGAGTTGAACTAGATATGGCCGTGTGTGTAGGAAGCACAGTTCTTTTGTTCTGAGCAAGCTCACTGTTTGGACCCCATAGGAAACACAGTAGAGTAGAAGAGTGCTCTTTTCTCTAAAGCAGAGTGTGTTTCTTGTAAGGCGAGCTATCGTTTGTTTCCCAGTCCTAAATGGAGTGGAATCACATGCAGTTTCTGGACCTACGAGCAAGAGTTGTTTTCTGGTAAAGAAAGTCACTATTGCGCTCCCATTGCCATACACAGTGCAATTAGCCCTCGCGTCTGTTCCCAGCAAGTACAGTGTATTGGACTGAAGAGGAGATACTGTTCTTCTCAGTTTCCTAAGCAGAGTTGAACTAGATATGGCCCGTGTGTAGGAAGCACAGTTCTTTTTTTCTGAGCAAGCTCACTGTTCTGGCCCTATAGGAAACACAGTAGAGTAGAAGAGTGCTCTTTTCTCAAAAGCAGAGTGTGTTTCTTGTAAAGCGAGCTAGAGTTTGTTTCCCAGGCCTAAATGGAGTTGAATCACATGCAGTTTCTGGTACTACGAACAAGAGTTGTTTTCTGGTAAGAAGAGTCACTATTGCGCTGCCATTGCCATACACAGGACAAATAGCACTGGAGTCTGTTCCCAGCAAGTACAGTGTATTGGACTGAAGAGGATCTACTGTTCTTGTCAGGTTCCTAAGCAGAGTTGAACTAGATATGGCCCGTGTGTAGGAAGCACAGTTCTTTTGTTCTGAGCAAGCTCACTGTTCTGGCCCTATAGGAAACACAGTAGACTAGAAGAGTGCTCTTTTCTCTAAAGCAGAGTGTGTTTCTTGTAAGGTGAGCCAGCTTTTGTTTCCCAGTCCTAAATGGAGTTGAAACACTTGCAGTTTCTGGTCCTACGAGCAAGAGTTTTTTTATGGTAAGAAGAGTCACTATTGCGCTGCCATTGCCATACACAGGACAAATAGCACTGGCGTCTGTTCCCAGCAAGTACAGTATTTTGGACTGAAGAGGATCTACTGTTCTTGTCAGGTTCCTAAACAGAATTGAACTAGATATGGTCATCTGTACGAAGCACAGTTCTTTTGTTCTGAGCAAGCTCACTGTTCGGACCCCATAGGGAGCACAGTAGAGTAGAAGAGTGCTCTTTTCTCAAAAGCAGAGTGTGTTTCTTGTAAGGCAAGCTTGCGTTTGTTTCCAGTCCTAAATGGAGTGGAATCACATGTAGTTTTTGTTCCTACGAGCAAGAGTTGTTTTCTGGTAAGGAAAGTCACTTTTGCGCTCCCAATGCCATACACAGTGCAAATAGCACATGCGTCTGTTCCCAGCAAGTACAGTGTATTGGAATGAAGAGGAGCTACTGTTCTTGTCAGGTTCCTAAGCAGAGTTGAACTCGATATGGCCCGTGTGTGTAGGAAGCACAGTTCTTATGTTCTGAGCAAGCTCACTGTTCTGGACCTATAGGAAACACAGTAGAGAAGAAGAGTGCTCTTTTCTCAAAAGCGGAGTGTGTTTTTTGTAAGGCGAGCTACCGTTTGTTTCCTAGTCCTAAATGGAGTTGAATCACATGCAGTTTCAGGTCCTACGATCAAGAGTTCTTTTCTGGTAAGGAAAGTCACATTGCGCTCCCATTGCCTTACACAGTGCAAATAGCACTCGCGTCTGTTCCCAGCTAGTACAGTGTATTGGACTGGATAGGTGCTAATGTTCTTGTCAGTTTCCTAAGCAGAGTTGAACTAGATATGATCCGTGTTTGTAGGAAGCACAGTTCTTTTGTTCTTTGCAAGCTCAATGTTTGGACCCCATAGGAAACACAGTAGAGTAGAATAGTGCTCATTTCTCTAAAGCAGAGTGTATTTCTTGTAAGGCGTGCTAGCGTTTGTTTCGCAGTCCTAAATGGAGTTGAATCCCATGCAGTTTCTGGTACTAAGAGCAAGAGTTGTTTTATGGTAAGAAGAGTCACTATTGCACTGCCTTTGCCATACACAGGACAAATAGCACTGGCATCTGTTCGCAGCAAGTACAGTGTATTGGGCTGAAGAGGATCTACTGTTCTTGTCAGGTTCCTAAGCAGACTTGAACTAGATATGGCCGTGTGTGTAGGAAGCACAGTTTTTGTGTTCTGAGCAAGCTCACTTTTCAGACCCCATAGGAAACACAGTAGAGTAGAAGAGTGCTTTTTTCTCAAAAGCAGAGTGTGCTTCTTTTAAGGCGAGCTAGCGTTTGTTTCCCATTCCTAAATGGAGTGGAATCACATGCAGTTTGTGTTCCTATGAGCAAGAGTTGTTTTCTGGTAAGGAAAGTCACTATTGTGCTCCCATTGCCATACACAGTGCAAATAGCCCTCCCATCTTTTTCCAGCAAGTACAGTGTATTGGACTGAAGAGGCACTACTGTTCTTCTCAGATTCCTAAGCAGAGTTGAACTAGATATGGCCCGTGTGTGTAGGAAGCACAGTTCCTTTTTTCTGAGCAAGCTCACTGTTCTGGCCCTATAGGAAACACAGTAGAGTAGAAGAGTGCTCTTTTCTCAAAAGCAGAGTGTGTTTCTTGTAAAGCGAGCTAGAGTTTGTTTCCCAGTCCTAAATGGAGTTGAATCACATGCAGTTTCTGGTCCACGAGCAAGACTTGTTTTCTGGTAAGAAGAGTCACTATTGCGCTGCCATTGCCATACACAGGACAAATAGCACTGGCGTCTGTTCCTAGCAAGTACAGTGTATTGGACTGAAGAGGATCTACTGTTCTTGTCAGTTTCCTAAGAAGACTTGAACTAGATATGGCCGTGTGTGTAGGAAGCACAGTTCTTTTGTTCTGAGCAAGCTCACTGTTCGGACCATATAGGAAACACAGCAGAGTAGAAGAGTGCTCTTTTATCAAAAGCAGAGTGTGTTTCTTGTAAGGCAAGCTAGCGTTTGTTTCCCAGTCCTAAATGGAGTTGAATCACATGCAGTTTCTGGTCCTATGAGCAAGAGTTGTTTTCTGGTAAGGAAAGTCACTATTGCGCTCTCATTGCCATACACAGTGCAAATAGCACTCGCGTCTGTTCCCAGCAAGTACAGTGTATCGGACTAAAGAGGAGCTACTTTTCTTGTCAGTTTCCTAAGCAGAGTTGAAGTAGATATGGCCCGTGTGTAGGAAGCACAGTTCTTATGTTCTGAGCAAGCTCACTGTTCTGGCCCTATAGGAAACACAGTAGAGTAGAAGAGTGCTCTTTTCTCTAAAGCAGAGTGTGTTTCTTGTAAGGCGAGCTAGCGTTTGTTTCCTAGTCCTAAATGGAGTTGAATCACATGCAGTTTCAGGTCCTACGAACAAGAGTTCTTTTCTGGTAAGGAAAGTCACATTGCGCTCCCATTTGCTTACACAGTGCAAATAGCACCCGCGTTTGTTCCCAGCAAGTACAGTGTATTGGACTGGATAGGTGCTACTGTTCTTGTCAGTTTCCTAAGCAGAGTTGAACTAGATATGATCCATGTTTTTAGGAAGCACAGTTCTTTTGTTCTTTGCAAGCTCACTGTTTGGACCCCATAGGAAACACAGTAGAGCAGAAGAGTGCTCTTTTCTCTAAAGCAGAGTGTGTTTCTTGTAAGGCGAGCTAGCGTTTGTTTTCCAGTCCTAAATGGAGTTGAATCACATGCAGTTTCTAGTCCTATGAGCAAGTGTTGTTTTATGGTAAGAAGAGTCACTTTTGTGCTGCCATTGACATACACAGGACAAATAGCACTGGCGTCTGTTCCCAGCAAGTACAGTGTATTGGACTGAAGAGGATCTACTGTTCTTGTCAGGTTCCTAAGCAGAATTGAACTAGATATGGCCGTGTGTGTAGGAAGCACAGTTCTTTTGTTCTGAGCAAGTTCAGTGTTCGGACTCCATAGGAAACACAGTAGAGTAGAAGAGTGCTCTTTTCTCAAAAGCAGAGTGTGTTTCTTGTAAGGCGAGCTAGCGTTTGTTTCCCAGTCCTAAATGGAGTTGAGTCACATGCAGTTTTTTGTCCTACGAGCAAGAGTTGTTTTCTGGTAAGACGAGTCACTATAGTGCTCCTATTGCCATACACAGTGCAAACAGCACTCGCGTCTCTTCCCCGCAAGTACAGTGTATTGGACTGAAGGGGAGCTACTGTTCTTGTCTGTTTCCTAAGCAGAGTTGAACTAGATATGGCCCTTGTGTGTAGGAAGCACAGTTCTTTTGTTCTGAGCAAGCTCACTGTTCGAACCCCATAGGAAACACAGTAGAGTAGAAGAGTGCTCTTTTCTAAAAAGCAGAGTGTGTTTCATGTAAGGCGAGCTAGCATTTGTTTCCCAGACCTAAATGGAGTTGAATCACATGGAGTTTCTGGTCCTACGAGCAAGAGTTTTTTTATGGTAAGGAACGTCACTATTGTGCTCCCATTGCCCTACACAAGGCAAATAGCACTCGTGTCTTTTCCCAGCAAGTACAGTGTATTGGACTGAATAGGAGCTACTGTTCTTGTCAGTTTACTAAGCAGAGTTGAACTAGATATGGTCCGTGTGTGTAGGAAGCACAGTTCTTTTGTTCTGAGTAAGCTCACTGTTTGGACCCCATAGGAAACACAGTAGAGTAGAAGAGTGCTCTTTTCTCTAAAGCAGAGTGTGTTTCTTGTAAGGCGAGCTACCGTTTGTTTCCCAGTCCTAAATGGAGTGGAATCACATGCAGTTTCTGATCCTACGAGCAAGAGTTGTTTTCTGGTAAAGAAAGTCACTATTGCGCTCCCATTGCCATACACAGTGCAAATAGCCCTCCCGTCTGTTCCCAGCAAGTACAGTGTATTGGACTCAAGAGGAGCAACTGTTCATCTCAGTTTCCTAAGAAGAGTTGAACTAGGTATGGCCCGTGTGTGTAGGATGCACAGTTCTTTTTTTCTGAGCAAGCTCACTGTTCTGGCCCTATAGGAAGCACAGTAGAGTAGATGAGTGCTCTTTTCTCAAAAGCAGAGTGTGTTTCTTGGAAGTCGAGCTAGCGTTTGTTTCCCAGTCCTAAATGGAGTTGAGTCTCATGTAGTTTTTGGTCCTACGAGCAAGAGTTGTTTTCTGGTAAGACGAGTCACTATTGTGCTCCAATTTCCATACACAGTGCAAATAGCACTCGCGTCTGTTCCCCGCAAGTAAAGTGTATTGGACTGAAGAGGAGCTACTGTTCTTGTCAGTTTCCTAAGCAGAGTTGAACTAGATATGGCACGTGTGTGTAGGAAGCATAGTTCTTTTGTTATGAGCAAGCTCACTGTTCGGACCCCATAGGAAACACAGTAGAGTAGAAGAGTGCTCTTTTCTCAAAAGCAGAGTGTGTTTCATGTAAGGTCAGCTAGCATTTGTTTCCCAGTCCTAAATGGAGTTGAATCACATGCAGTTTCTGGTCCTACGAGCAAGAGTTGTTTTCTGGTAAAGAAAGTCACTATTGCGCTCCTATTGCCATACACAGTGCAAATAGCCCTCCTGTCTGTTCCCAGCAAGTACAGTGTATTGGACTCAAGAGGAGCTACTGTTCTTCTCAGTTTCCTAAGAAGAGTTGAACTAGGTATGGCCCGTGTGTGTAGGATGCACAGTTCTTTTTTTCTGAGCAAGCTCACTGTTCTGGCCCTATAGGAAGCACAGTAGAGTAGAAGAGTGCTCTTTTCTCAAAAGCAGAGTGTGTTTCTTGGAAGTCGAGCTAGCGTTTGTTTCCCAGTCCTAAATGGAGTTGAGTCCCATGTAGTTTTTGGTCCTACGAGCAAGAGTTGTTTTCTTGTAAGACGAGTCACTATTGTGCTCCAATTTCCATACACAGTGCAAATAGCACTCGTGTCTGTTCCCCGCAAGTAAAGTGTATTGGACTGAAGAGGAGCTACTGTTCTTGTCAGTTTCCTAAGCAGAGTTGAACTAGATATGGCACGTGTGTGTAGGAAGCATAGTTCTTTTGTTCTGAGCAAGCTCACTGTTCGGACCCCATAGGAAACACAGTAGAGTAAAAGAATGCTCTTTTCTCAAAAGCAGAGTGTGTTTCATGTAAGGTCAGCTAGCATTTGTTTCCCAGTCCTAAATGGAGTTGAATCACATGCAGTTTCTGGTACTACGAGCAAGAGTTGTTTTCTGGTAAGGAAAGTCACTATTGTGCTCCCATTGCCATACACAGTGCAAATAGCACTCGCGTCTGTTCCCAGAAAGTACAGTGTATCGGACTGCAGAGGAGCTACTGTTCTTGTCAGTTTCCTGAGCAGTGTTGAACTAGATATGGCCCATGTGTAGGAAGCACAGTTCTTTTGTTCTGAGCAAGCTCACTGTTCTGGCCCTATAGGAAGCACAGTAGAGTAGAAGAGTGCTCTTTTCTCAAAAGCAGAGTGTGTTTCTTGTAAAGCGAGCTAGAGTTTGTTTCCCAGTCCTAAATGGAGTTGAGTCACATGCAGTTTTTTGTTCTATGAGCAAGAGTTGTTTTCGGGTAAGACGAGTCACTATTGTGCTCCAAATGACATACACAGTGCAAATAGCACTGGCGTCTGTTCCCAGCAAGTACAGTGTACTGGACTGAAGAGGATCTACTGTTCTTGTCAGTTATCTAAGCAGAGTTGAACTAGATATGGTTCGTGTGGGAAGCACAGTTCTTATGTTCTGAGCAAGCTCACTGTTCTGGCCCTGTAGGAAACACAGTAGAGTAGAAGAGTGCTCTTTTTCTAAAGCAGAGTGTGTTTCTTGTAAGACGAGCTAGCATTTGTTTCCCAGTCCTAAATGGCGTTGAATCACATGCAGTTTGTGGTCCTACGAGCAAGAGTTGTTTTCTGGTAAGGAAAGTCACTATTGCGCTCTCATTGCCATACAGAGTGTAAATAGCACTCGCGTCTGTTCCCAGCAAGTACAGTGTATTGGACTGAAGAGGAGATACTGTTCTTGTCAGTTTCCTAAGCAGACTTGAACTACATATGTTCCGTGTTGTAGGAACCTCAGTTTTTTGTTCTGAGCAAGCTCACTCTTTGGACCCCATAGGAAACACAATAGAGTAGAAGAGTGCTCTTTTCTCTAAAGCAGTGTGTTTCTTGTAAGGTGAGCTAGCGTTTGTTTCCCAGTCCTAAATGGTGTTGAATCACATGCAGTTTCTGGTCCTACGACCAAGAGTTGTTTTCTGGTAAGGAAAGTCACTATTGTGCTCCCATTGCCATACACAGTGCAAATAGCACAGGCGTCTGTTCCCAGCAAGTACAGTGTATTGGAATGAAGAGGAGCTACTGTTCTTCTCAGTTTCCTAAGCAGAGTTGAACTAGATATGGCCCTTGTGTCTAGGAAGCACAGTTCATTTGTTCTGAGCAAGCTAACTGTTCTGGCCCTATAGGAAACACATTAGAGTAGAAGAGTGCTCTTTCTCAAAAGCAGAGTGTGTTTCTTTTAAGGTGAGCTAGAGTTTGATTCCCAGTCCTAAATGGAGTTGAGTCACATGCAGTTTTTGTTCCTACGAGCAAGAGTTGTTTTCTGGTAAGACGAGTCACTATTGTGCTCCAATTGCCATACACAGTGCAAATAGCACTCGTGCCTGTTCCCAGCAAGTACAGTGTATCGGACTGAAGAGGAGCTACTGTTCTTGTCAGTTTCCTAAGCAGAGTTGAAGTAGTTATGGCCCGTGTGTGTAGGAAGCACAGTTCTTTTTTTCTGAGCAAGCTCACTGTTCTGGCCCTATAGGAAACACAGTAGAGTAGAAGAGTGCTCTTTTCTCAAAAGCAGAGAGTGTTTTTGTAAAGCGAGCTAGAGTTTGTTTCCCAGTCCTAAATGGAGTTGAATCACATGCAGTTTCTGGTCCACGAGTAAGAGTTGTTTTCTGGTAAGAAGAGTCACTATTGCGCTGCCATTGCCATACACAGGACAAATAGCACTGGCGTCTGTTCCCAGCAAGTACAGTGTATTGGACTGAAGAGGATCTACTGTTCTTGTCAGTTTCCTAAGCAGACTTGAACTAGATATAGCCCGTGTGTGTAGGAAGCACAGTTCTTTTGTTCTGAGCAAGCTCACTGTTCGGACCCTATAGGAAACACAGAAGTGTGGAAGAGTGCTCTTTTCTCAAAAGCAGAGTGTGTTTCTTGTAAGGCAAGCTAGCGTTTGTTTCCAAGTCCTAAATGGAGTTGAATCACATGCAGTTTCTGTTCCTATGAGCAAGAGTTGTTTTCTGGTAAGGAAAGTCACTATTGCGCTCCCATTTCCATACACAGTGCAAATAGCACTCGCGTCTGTTCCCAGCAAGTACAGTGTATCAGACTGAAGAGGAGCTACTTTTCTTGTCAGTTTCCTAAGCAGAGTTGAAGTAGATATGGCCCGTGTGTGTAGGAAGCACAGTTCTTATGTTCTGAGCAAGCTCACTGTTCTGGCCCTATAGGAAACACAGTAGAGTAGAAGAGTGCTCTTTTCTCAAAAGCAGAGTGTGTTTCTTGTAAGGCGAGCTAGCGTTTGTTTCCTAGTCCTAAATGGAGTTGAATCACATGCAGTTTCAGGTCCTACGAACAAGAGTTCTTTTCTGGTAAGGAAAGTCACATTGCGCTCCCATTGCCATACACAGTGCAAATAGCACTCGTGTCTGTTCCCAGCAAGTACAGTGTATTGGACAGGATAGGTGCTACTGTTCTTGACAGTTTCCTAAGCAGAGTTGAACTAGATATGATCCGTGTTTGTAGGAAGTACAGTTCTTTTGTTCTTTGCAAGCTCACTGTTTGGACCCCATAGGAAACACAGTAGAGCAGAAGAGTGCTCTTTTCTCTAAAGCAGAGTGTGTTACTTGTAAGGCGAGCTAGCGTTTGTTTCGCAGTCCTAAATGGAGTTGAATCCCATGCAGTTTCTGGTACTACGAGCAAGAGTTGTTTTCTGGTAAAAAGAGTCACTATTGCGCTGCCATTGCCATACACAGGACAAATAGCACTGGCGTCTGTTCGCAGCAAGTACAGTATATTGGGCTGAAGAGGATCTATTGTTCTTGTCAGGTTCCTAAGAGGACTTGAACTAGATATGGCCGTGTGTGTAGGAAGCACAGTTTTTTTGTTCTGAGCAAGCTCACTGTTCGGACCCCATAGGAAACACAGTAGAGTAGAAGAGTGCTTTTTTCTCAAAAGCAGAGTGTGTTTCTTGTAAGGCGAGCTAGCGTTTGTTTCCCATTCGTAAATGGAGTGGAATCACATGCAGTTTGTGTTCCTACGAGCAAGAGTTGTTTTCTGGTAAGGAAAGTCACTATTGTGCTCCCATTGCCATACACAGTGCAAATAGCCCTCCCATCTCTTCCCAGCAAGTACAGTGTATTGGAAAGAAGAGGAGCTACTGTTCTTCTCAGTTTCCTAAGCAGAGTTGAACTACATATGGCCCGTGTGTGTAGGAAGCACAGTTCTTTTTTTCTGAGCAAGCTCACTGTTCTGGCCCTATAGGAAATACAGTAGAGTAGAAGAGTGCTCTTTTCTCAAAAGCAGAGTGTGTTTCTTGTAAAGCGAGCTAGAGTTTGTTTCCCAGTCCTAAATGGAGTTGAATCACATGCAGTTTCTAGTGCACGAGCAAGAGTTGTTTTCTGGTAAGAAGAGTCACTATTGCACTGCCATTGCCATACACAGGACAAATAGCATTGGCGTCTGTTCCCAGCAAGTACAGTGTATTGGACTGAAGAGGATCTACTGTTCTTGTCAGGTTCCTAAGCAGACTTGAACTAGATATGGCCGTGTGTGTAGGAAGCAAAGTTTTTTTGTTCTGAGCAAGCTCACTTTTCGGAACACATAGGAAACACAGTAGAGTAGACGAGTGCTCTTTTCTCAAAAGGAGAGTGTGTTTCTTGGACGTCGAGCTAGCATTTGTTTCCCAGTCCTAAATGGAGTTGAGTCTCATGCAGTTTCTGGTCCTTCGAGCAAGAGTTGTTTTCTGGTAAGGAAAGTCACTATTGCGCTCCCATTGCCATACACAGTGCAAACAGCACTCGAATCTGTTCCCAGCAAGTACGTTGTATCGGACTGAAGAGGAGCTACTGTTCTTGTCAGTTTCCTAAGCAGAGTGGAACTAGTTATGGCCCGTGTGTAGGAAGCACAGCTCTTTTGTTCTGAGCAAGCTCACTGTTCTGGCCCTATAGGAAACACAGTAGAGTAGAAGAGTGCTCTTTTCTCTAAAGCAGAGTGTGTTTCTTGTAAGGCGAGCTAGCGTTTGTTTCCCAGTCCTACATGGAGTTGAATCACATGCAGTTTCTGGTACTACGAGAAAGAGTTGTTTTCTGGTAAAAAGAGTCACTCTTGCGCTGCCATTGCCATACACAGGACAAATAGCACTGGCGTCTGTTCCCAGCAAGTACAGTGTATTGGACTGAAGAGGATCTACTGTTCTTGTCAGTTCCTAAGCAGAATTGAACTAGATATGGCCTTGTGTGTAGGAAGCACAGTTCTTTTGTTCTGAGCAAGTTCAGTGTTTGGACTCCATAGGAAACACAGTAGAGTAGAAGAGTGCTCTTTTCTCAAAAGCAGAGTGTGTTTCTTGCAAGGTGAGCTAGCGTTTGTTTCCCAGTCCTATATGGAGTTGAGTCACATGCAGTTTTTTGTCCTACGAGCAAGAGTTGTTTTCTGGTAAGACGAGACACTATTGTGCTCTAATTGCCATACACAGTGAAAATAGCCCTAGCGTCTCTTCCCCGCAAGTACAGTGTATTGGACTGAAAAGGAGCTACTGTTCTTGTCAGATTCCTAAGCAGAGTTGAACTAGATATGGCCCTTGTGTGTAGGAAGCACAGTTCTTTTGTTCTGAGCAAGCTCACTGTTTGGACCGCTTAGGAAACACAGTAGAGTAGAAGAGTGCTCTTTTCTCAAAAGCAGAGTGTGTTTCATGTAAGGCGAGCTAGCATTTGTTTCCCAGACCTAAATGGAGTTGAATCACATGCAGTTTCTGGTCCTATGAGCAAGAGTTGTTTTATGGTCAGGAAAGTCACTATTGAGCTCCCATTGCCCTACACAAGGCAAATAGCACTCGCGTCTTTTCCCAGCAAGTACAGTGTATTGGACTGAATAGGAGCTACTGTTCTTGTCAGTTTACTAAGCTGAGTTGAACTAAATATGGCCGTGTGTGTAGGAAGCACAGTTCTTTTGTTCTGAGCAAGCTCACTGTTTGGACCCCATAGGAAACACAGTAGAGTAGAAGAGTGCTCTTTTCTCTAAAGCAGAGTGTGTTTCTTGTAAGGCGAGCTACCGTTTGTTTCCCAGTCCTAAATGGAGTGGAATCACATGCAGTTTCTGGACCTACGAGCAAGAGTTGTTTTCTGGTAAAGAAAGTCACTATTGTGCTCCCATTGCCATACACAGTGCAAATAGCCCTCGCGTCTGTTCCCAGCAAGTACAGTGTATTGGACTGAAGAGGAGCTACTGTTCTTCTCAGTTTCCTAAGCAGAGTTGAACTAGATATGGCCCGTGTGTAGGAAGCACAGTTCTTTTTTTCTGAGCAAGCTCACTGTTCTGGCCCTATAGGAAACACAGTAGAGTAGAAGAGTGCTCTTTTCTCAAAAGCAGAGTGTGTTTCTTGTAAAGCGAGCTAGAGTTTGTTTCCCAGGCCTAAATGGAGTTGAATCACATGCAGTTTCTGGTACTACGAACAAGACTTGTTTTCTGGTAAGAAGAGTCACTATTGCGCTGCCATTGCCATACACAGGACAAATAGCACTGGAGTCTGTTCCCAGCAAGTACAGTGTATTGGACTGAAGAGGATCTACTGTTCTTGTCAGGTTCCTAAGCAGAGTTGAACTAGATATGGCCCGTGTGTAGGAAGCACAGTTCTTTTGTTCTGAGCAAGCTCACTGTTCTGGCCCTATAGGAAACACAGTAGACTAGAAGAGTGCTCTTTTCTCTAAAGCAGAGTGTGTTTCTTGTAAGGTGAGCCAGCTTTTGTTTCCCAGTCCTAAATGGAGTTGAAACACTTGCAGTTTCTGGTCCTATGAGCAAGGGTTTTTTTATGGTAAGAAGAGTCACTATTGCGCTGCCATTGCCATACACAGGACAAGTAGCACTGGCGTCTGTTCCCAGCAAGTACAGTATATTGGACTGAAGAGGATCTACTGTTCTTGTCAGGTTCCTAAACAGAATTGAACTAGATATGGTCATGTGTACGAAGCACAGTTCTTTTGTTCTGAGCAAGCTCACTGTTCGGACCCCATAGGGAGCACAGTAGAGTAGAAGAGTGCTCTTTTCTCAAAAGCAGAGTGTGTTTCTTGTAAGGCAAGCTTGCGTTTGTTTCCAGTTCTAAATGGAGTGGAATCACATGCAGTTTCTGTTCCTACAAGCAAGAGTTGTTTTCTGGTAAGGAAAGTCACTATTGCGCTCCCATTGCCATACACAGTGCAAATAGCACATGCATCTGTTCCCAGCAAGTACAGTGTATTGGAATGAAGAGGAGCTACTGTTCTTGTCAGGTTCCTAAGCAGAGTTGAACTCCATATGGCCCGTGTGTGTAGGAAGCACAGTTCTTATGTTCTGAGCAAGCTCACTGTTCTGGCCCTATAGGAAACACAGTAGAGAAGAAGAGTGCTCTTTTCTCAAAAGTGGAGTGTGTTTCTTGTAAGGCAAGCTAGCGTTTGTTTCCTAGTCCTAAATGGAGTTGAATCACATGCAGTTTCAGATCCTACGATCAAGAGTTCTTTTCTGGTAAGGAAAGTCACATTACGCTCCCATTGCCATACACAGTGCAAATAGCACTCGCGTCTGTTCCCAGCAAGTACAGTGTATTGGACTGGATAGGTGCTAATGTTCTTGTCAGTTTCCTAAGCAGAGTTGAACTAGATATGATCCGTGTTTGTAGGAAGCACAGTTCTTTTGTTCTTTGCAAGCTCACTGTTTGGACCCCATAGGAAACACAGTAGAGTAGAAGAGTGCTCTTTTCTCTAAAGCAGAGTGTATTTCTTGTAAGGCGTGCTAGCGTTTGTTTCGCAGTCCTAAATGGAGTTGAATCCCATGCAGTTTCTGCTCCTACGAGCAAGAGTTTTTTCTGGTAAGAAGAGTCACTATTGCGCACCCATTGCCATACACAGTGCAAATAGCACTCGCAACTGTTCCCAGCAAGTACAGTGTTTTGGACTGTAGAGAAGCTACTGCTCTTGTCAGTTTCCTAAGCAGAGTTGAACTAGATATGGCCCGTGTGTGTAGGAAGCACAGTTCTTTTGTTCTGAGCAAGCTCACTGTTCGGACCCTATAGGAAACACAGTAGAGTAGAAGAGTGTGCTTTTCTCAAAAGCAGAGTGTGTTTCTTTTAAGGTGAGCTAGCGTTTGTTTCCCATTCCTAAATGGAGTGGAATCACATGCAGTTTGTGTTCCTACGAGCAAGAGTTGTTTTCTGGTAAGGAAAGTCACTATTGTGCTCCCATTGCCATACACAGTGCAAATAGCCCTCCCATCTGTTCCCAGAAAGTACAGTGTATTGGAAAGAAGAGGAGCTACTGTTCTTCTCAGTTTCCTAAGCAGAGTTGAACTACATATGGCTCGTGTGTGTAGGAAGCACAGTTCTTTTTTTCTGAGCAAGCTCACTGTTCTGGCCCTATAGGAAACACAGTAGAGTAGAAGAGTGCTCTTTTCTCAAAAGCAGAGTGTGTTTCTTGTAAAGCGAGCAAGAGTTTGTTTCCCAGTCCTAAATGGAGTTGAATCACATGCAGTTTCTGGTCCATGAGCAAGAGTTGTTTTCTGGTAAGAAGACTCACTATTGCGCTGCCATTGCCATACACAGGACAAATAGCATTGGCGTCTGTTCCCAGCAAGTACAGTGTATTGGACTGAAGAGGATCTACTGTTCTTGTCAGGTTCCTAAGCAGACTTGAACTAGATATGGCCGTGTGTGTAGGAAGCACAGTTTTTTTGTTCTGAGCAAGCTCACTTTTCGGAACACATAGGAAACAGTAGAGTAGACGAGTGCTCTTTTCTCAAAAGCAGAGTGTGTTTCTTGGACGTCGAGCTAGCATTTGTTTCCCAGTCCTAAATGGAGTTGAGTCTCATGCAGTTTCTGGTCCTACGAGCAAGAGTTGTTTTCTGGTAAGGAAAGTCACTATTGCACTCCCATTGCCATACACAGTGCAAACAGCACTCGCATCTGTTCCCAGCAAGTACATTGTATCGGACTGAAGAGGAGCTACTGTTCTTGTCAGTTTCCTAAGCAGAGTGGAACTAGTTATGGCCCGTGTGTAGGAAGCACAGCTCTTTTGTTCTGAGCAAGCTCACTGTTCTGGCCCTATAGGAAACACAGTAGAGTAGAAGAGTGCTCTTTTCTCTAAAGCAGAGTGTGTTTCTTGTAAGGCGAGCTAGCGTTTGTTTCCCAGTCCTAAATGGAGTTGAATCACATGCAGTTTCTAGTCCTACGAGCAAGAGATGTTTTATGGTAAGAAGAGTCACTTTTGCGCTGCCATTGCCATACACAGGACAAATAGCACTGGCGTCTGTTCCCAGCAAGTACAGTGTATTGGACTGAAAAGGAGCTACTGTTCTTGTCAGTTTACTAAGCAGAGTTGAACTAGATATGGCCGTGTGTGTAGGAAGCACAGTTCTTTTGTTCTGAGCAAGCTCACTGTTTGGACCACATTGGAAACACAGTAGAGTAGAAGAGTGCTCTTTTCTCTAAAGCAGAGTGTGTTTCTTGTAAGGCGAGCTACCGTTTGTTTCCCAGTCCTAAATGGAGTGGAATCACATGCAGTTTCTGGACCTACGAGCAAGAGTTGTTTTCTGGTAAAGAAAGTCATTATTGCGCTCCCATTGCCATACACAGTGCAAATAGCCCTTGCGTCTGTTCCCAGCAAGTACAGTGTATTGGACTGAAGAGGAGCTACTGTTCTTCTCAGTTTCCTAAGCAGAGTTGAACTAGATATGGCCCGTGTGTAGGAAGCACAGTTCTTTTTTTCTGAGCAAGCTCACTGTTCTGGCCCTATAGGAAACACAGTAGAGTAGAAGAGTGCTCTTTTCTCAAAAGCAGAGTGTGTTTCTTGTAAAGCGAGCTAGAGTTTGTTTCCCAGGCCTAAATGGAGTTGAATCACATGCAGTTTCTGGTACTATGAGCAAGAGTTGTTTTCTGGTAAGAAGAGTCACTATTGCGCTGCCATTGCCATACACAGGACAAATAGCACTGGAGACTGTTCCCAGCAAGTACAGTGTATTGGACTGAAGAGGATCTACTGTTCTTGTCAGGTTCCTAAACAGAATTGAACTAGATATGGTCGTGTGTACGAAGCACAGTTCTTTTGTTCTGAGCAAGCTCACTGTTCGGACCCCATAGGGAGCACAGTAGAGTAGAAGAGTGCTCTTTTCTCAAAAGCAGAGTGTGTTTCCTGTAAGGCGAGCTTGCATTTGTTTCCAGTCCTAAATGGAGTGGAATCACATGTAGTTTCTGGTCCTACGAGCAAGAGTTGTTTTCTGGTAAGGAAAGTCACTATTGCGCTCCCATTGCCATACACAGTGCAAATAGCACATGCGTCTGTTCCCAGCAAGTACAGTGTATTGGAATGAAGAGGAGCTACTGTTCTTGTCAGGTTCCTAAGCAGAGTTGAACTAGATATGATCCGTGTTTGTAGGAAGCACAGTTCTTTTGTTCTTTGCAAGCTCACTGTTTGGACCCCATAGGAAACACAGTAGAGTAGAAGAGTGCTCTTTTCTCTAAAGCAGAGTGTATTTCATGTAAGGCGTGCTAGCGTTTGTTTCGCAGTCCTAAATGGAGTTGAATCCCATGCATTTTCTGGTACTAAGAGCAAGAGTTGTTTTATGGTAAGAAGAGTCACTATTGCACTGCCATTGCCATACACAGGACATTAGCACTGGCATCTGTTCGCAGCAAGTACAGTGTATTGGGCTGAAGAGGATCTACTGTTCTTGTCAGGTTCCTAAGCAGACTTTAACTAGATATGGCCGTGTGTGTAGGAAGCACAGTTTTTGTGTTCTGAGCAAGCTCACTTTTCGGACCCCATAGGAAACACAGTAGAGTAGAAGAGTGCTTTTTTCTCAAAAGCAGAGTGTGTTTCTTGTAAGGCAAGCTAGCGTTTGTTTCCCATTCCTAAATGGAGTGGAATCACATGCAGTTTGTGTTCCTACGAGCAAGAGTTGTTTTCTGGTAAGGAAAGTCACTATTGTGCTCCCATTGCCATACACAGTGCAAATAGCCCTCCCATCTGTTCCCAGCAAGTACAGTGTATTGGACTGAAGAGGCGTTACTGTTCTTCTCAGATTCCTAAGCAGAGTTGAACTAGATATGGCCCGTGTGTGTAGGAAGCACAGTTCTTTTTTTCTGAGCAAGCTCACTGTTCTGGCCCTATAGGAAACACAGTAGAGTAGAAGAGTGCTCTTTTCTCAAAAGCAGAGAGTGTTTTTGTAAAGCGAGCTAGAGTTTGTTTCCCAGTCCTAAATGGAGTTGAATCACATGCAGTTTCTGGTCCACGAGCAAGAGTTGTTTTCTGGTAAGAAGAGTCACTATTGCGCTGCCATTGCCATACCCAGGACAAATAGCACTGGCGTCTGTTCCCAGCAAGTACAGTGTATTGGACTGAAGAGGATCTACTGTTCTTGTCAGTTTCCTAAGCAGACTTGAACTAGATATGGCCCGTGTGTGTAGGAAGCACAGTTCTTTTGTTCTGAGCAAGCTCACTGTTTGGACCCCATAGGAAACACAGTAGAGTAGAAGAGTGCTCTTTTCTCAAAAGCAGAGTGTGTTTCATGTAAGGCGAGCTAGCATTTGTTTCCCAGACCTAAATGGAGTTGAATCACATGCAGTTTCTGGTCCTATGAGCAAGAGTTGTTTTATGGTCAGGAAAGTCACTATTGTGTTCCCATTGCCCTACACAAGGCAAATAGCACTCGCGTCTTTTCCCAGCAAGTACAGTGTATTGGACTGAATAGGAGCTACTGTTCTTGTCAGTTTACTAAGCTGAGTTGAACTAAATATGGCCGTGTGTGTAGGAAGCACAGTTCTTTTGTTCTGAGCAAGCTCACAGTTTGGACCCCATAGGAAACACAGTAGAGTAGAAGAGTGCTCTTTTCTCTAAAGCAGAGTGTGTTTCTTGTAAAGCGAGCTACCGTTTGTTTCCCAGTCCTAAATGGAGTGGAATCACATGCAGTTTCTGGACCTACGAGCAAGAGTTGTTTTCTGGTAAAGAAAGTCACTATTGTGCTCCCATTGCCATACACAGTGCAAATAGCCCTCGCGTCTGTTCCCAGCAAGTACAGTGTATTGGAATAAAGAGGAGCTACTGTTCTTCTCAGTTTCCTAAGCAGAGTTGAACTAGATATGGCCCGTGTGTAGGAAGCACAGTTCTTTTTTTCTGAGCAAGCTCACTGTTCTGGCCCTATAGGAAACACAGTGGAGTAGAAGAGTGCTCTTTTCTCAAAAGCAGAGTGTGTTTCTTGTAAAGCGAGCTAGAGTTTGTTTCCCAGGCCTAAATGGAGTTGAATCACATGCAGTTTCTGGTACTACGAACAAGAGTTGTTTTCTGGTAAGAAGAGTCACTATTGCGCTGCCATTGCCATACACAGGACAAATAGCACTGGAGTCTGTTCCCAGCAAGTACAGTGTATTGGACTGAAGAGGATCTACTGTTCTTGTCAGGTTCCTAAGCAGAGTTGAACTAGATATGGCCCGTGTGTAGGAAGCACAGTTCTTTTGTTCTGAGCAAGCTCACTGTTCTGGCCCTATAGGAAACACAGTAGACTAGAAGAGTGCTCTTTTCTCTAAAGCAGAGTGTGTTTCTTGTAAGGTGAGCCAGCTTTTGTTTCCCAGTCCTAAATGGAGTTGAAACACTTGCAGTTTCTGGTCCTATGAGCAAGAGTTTTTTTATGGTAAGAAGAGTCACTATTGCGCTGCCATTGCCATACACAGGACAAATAGCACTGGCGTCTGTTCCCAGCAAGTACAGTATATTGGACTGAAGAGGATCTACTGTTCTTGTCAGGTTCCTAAACAGAATTGAACTAGATATGGTCATGTGTACGAAGCACTGTTCTTTTGTTCTGAGCAAGCTCACTGTTCGGACCCCATAGGGAGCACAGTAGAGTAGAAGAGTGCTCTTTTCTCAAAAGCAGAGTGTGTTTCTTGTAAGGCAAGCTTGCGTTTGTTTCCAGTTCTAAATGGAGTGGAATCACATGCAGTTTCTGTTCCTACAAGCAAGAGTTGTTTTCTGGTAAGGAAAGTCACTATTGCGCTCCCATTGCCATACACAGTGCAAATAGCACATGCGTCTGATCCCAGCAAGTACAGTGTATTGGAATGAAGAAGAGCTACTGTTCTT
Source organism: Peromyscus eremicus (assembly GCF_949786415.1). Taxonomy (NCBI): domain Eukaryota; kingdom Metazoa; phylum Chordata; class Mammalia; order Rodentia; family Cricetidae; genus Peromyscus; species Peromyscus eremicus. The sequence continues at coordinate 296,501 of NW_026734391.1, forward strand.
GTCAGGTTCCTAAGCAGAGTTGAACTCCATATGGCCCGTGTGTGTAGGAAGCACAGTTCTTATGTTCTGAGCAAGCTCACTGTTCTGGCCCTATAGGAAACACAGTAGAGAAGAAGAGTTCTCTTTTCTCAAAAGTGGAGTGTGTTTCTTGTAAGGCAAGCTAGTGTTTGTTTCCTAGTCCTAAATGGAGTTGAATCACATGCAGTTTCAGATCCTACGATCAAGAGTTCTTTTCTGGTAAGGAAAGTCACATTACGCTCCCATTGCCATACACAGTGCAAATAGCACTCGCGTCTGTTCCCAGCAAGTACAGTGTATTGGACTGGATAGGTGCTAATGTTCTTGTCAGTTTCCTAAGCAGAGTTGAACTAGATATGATCCGTGTTTGTAGGAAGCACAGTTCTTTTGTTCTTTGCAAGCTCACTGTTTGGACCCCATAGGAAACACAGTAGAGTAGAACAGTGCTCTTTTCTCTAAAGCAGAGTGTATTTCTTGTAAGGCGTGCTAGCGTTTGTTTCGCAGTCCTAAATGGAGTTGAATCCCATGCAGTTTCTGGTACTACGAGCAAGAGTTGTTTTATGGTAAGAAGAGTCACTATTGCACTGCCTTTGCCATACACAGGACAAATAGCACTGGCATCTGTTCGCAGCAAGTACAGTGTATTGGGCTGAAGACGATCTACTGTTCTTGTCAGGTTCCTAAGCAGACTTGAACTAGATATGGCCGTGTGTGTAGGAAGCACAGGTTTTTTTTTTTCTGAGCAAGCTCACTGTTCGGACCCCATAGGAAACACAGTAGAGTAGAAGAGTGCTTTTTTCTCAAAAGCAGAGTGTGTTTCTTTTAAGGCGAGCTAGCGTTTGTTTCCCATTCCTAAATGGAGTGGAATCACATGCAGTTTGTGTTCCTACGAGCAAGAGTTGTTTTCTGGTAAGGAAAGTCACTATTGTGCTCCCATTGCCATACACAGTGCAAATAGCCCTCCCATCTGTTCCCAGCAAGTACAGTGTATTGGACTGAAGAGGCGCTTCTGTTCTTCTCAGATTCCTAAGCAGAGATGAAATAGATATGGCCCGTGTGTGTAGGAAGCACAGTTCTTTTTTCTGAGCAAGCTCACTGTTCTGGCCCTATAGGAAACACAGTAGAGTAGAAGAGTGCTCTTTTCTCAAAAGCAGAGTGTGTTTCATGTAAGGCGAGCTAGCCTTTGTTTCCCAGACCTAAATGGAGTTGAATCACATGCAGTTTCTGGTCCTATGAGCAAGAGTTGTTTTATGGTAAGGAAAGTCACTATTGTGCTCCCATTGCCCTACACAAGGCAAATAGCACTCGCGTTTTTTCCCAGCAAGTACAGTGTATTGGAGTGAATAGGAGTTACTGTTCTTGTCAGTTTACTAAGCAGAGTTGAACTAGATATGGCCGTGTGTGTAGGAAGCACAGTTCTTTTGTTCTGAGCAAGCTCACTGTTTGGACCCCATAGGAAACACAGTAGAGTAGAAGAGTGCTCTTTTCTCTAAAGCAGAGTGTGTTTCTTGTAAGGCGAGCTATCGTTTGTTTCCCAGTCCTAAATGGAGTGGAATCACATGCAGTTTCTGGACCTACGAGCAAGAGTTGTTTTCTGGTAAAGAAAGTCACTATTGCGCTCCCATTGCCATACACAGTGCAATTAGCCCTCGCGTCTGTTCCCAGCAAGTACAGTGTATTGGACTGAAGAGGAGATACTGTTCTTCTCAGTTTCCTAAGCAGAGTTGAACTAGATATGGCCCGTGTGTAGGAAGCACAGTTCTTTTTTTCTGAGCAAGCTCACTGTTCTGGCCCTATAGGAAACACAGTAGAGTAGAAGAGTGCTCTTTTCTCAAAAGCAGAGTGTGTTTCTTGTAAAGCGAGCTAGAGTTTGTTTCCCAGGCCTAAATGGAGTTGAATCACATGCAGTTTCTGGTACTACGAACAAGAGTTGTTTTCTGGTAAGAAGAGTCACTATTGCGCTGCCATTGCCATACACAGGACAAATAGCACTGGAGTCTGTTCCCAGCAAGTACAGTGTATTGGACTGAAGAGGATCTACTGTTCTTGTCAGGTTCCTAAGCAGAGTTGAACTAGATATGGCCCGTGTGTAGGAAGCACAGTTCTTTTGTTCTGAGCAAGCTCACTGTTCTGGCCCTATAGGAAACACAGTAGACTAGAAGAGTGCTCTTTTCTCTAAAGCAGAGTGTGTTTCTTGTAAGGTGAGCCAGCTTTTGTTTCCCAGTCCTAAATGGAGTTGAAACACTTGCAGTTTCTGGTCCTACGAGCAAGAGTTTTTTTATGGTAAGAAGAGTCACTATTGCGCTGCCATTGCCATACACAGGACAAATAGCACTGGCGTCTGTTCCCAGCAAGTACAGTATTTTGGACTGAAGAGGATCTACTGTTCTTGTCAGGTTCCTAAACAGAATTGAACTAGATATGGTCATCTGTACGAAGCACAGTTCTTTTGTTCTGAGCAAGCTCACTGTTCGGACCCCATAGGGAGCACAGTAGAGTAGAAGAGTGCTCTTTTCTCAAAAGCAGAGTGTGTTTCTTGTAAGGCAAGCTTGCGTTTGTTTCCAGTCCTAAATGGAGTGGAATCACATGTAGTTTTTGTTCCTACGAGCAAGAGTTGTTTTCTGGTAAGGAAAGTCACTTTTGCGCTCCCAATGCCATACACAGTGCAAATAGCACATGCGTCTGTTCCCAGCAAGTACAGTGTATTGGAATGAAGAGGAGCTACTGTTCTTGTCAGGTTCCTAAGCAGAGTTGAACTCGATATGGCCCGTGTGTGTAGGAAGCACAGTTCTTATGTTCTGAGCAAGCTCACTGTTCTGGACCTATAGGAAACACAGTAGAGAAGAAGAGTGCTCTTTTCTCAAAAGCGGAGTGTGTTTTTTGTAAGGCGAGCTACCGTTTGTTTCCTAGTCCTAAATGGAGTTGAATCACATGCAGTTTCAGGTCCTACGATCAAGAGTTCTTTTCTGGTAAGGAAAGTCACATTGCGCTCCCATTGCCTTACACAGTGCAAATAGCACTCGCGTCTGTTCCCAGCTAGTACAGTGTATTGGACTGGATAGGTGCTAATGTTCTTGTCAGTTTCCTAAGCAGAGTTGAACTAGATATGATCCGTGTTTGTAGGAAGCACAGTTCTTTTGTTCTTTGCAAGCTCAATGTTTGGACCCCATAGGAAACACAGTAGAGTAGAATAGTGCTCATTTCTCTAAAGCAGAGTGTATTTCTTGTAAGGCGTGCTAGCGTTTGTTTCGCAGTCCTAAATGGCGTTGAATCCCATGCAGTTTCTGGTACTACGAGCAAGAGTTTTTTTATGGTAAGAAGAGTCACTATTGCACTGCCTTTGCCATACACAGGACAAATAGCACTGGCATCTGTTCGCAGCAAGTACAGTGTATTGGGCTGAAGAGGATCTACTGTTCTTGTCAGGTTCCTAAGCAGACTTGAACTAGATATGGCCGTGTGTGTAGGAAGCACAGTTTTTG